>NC_136420.1:104985080-105450080 GCF_052625555.1 Lactuca saligna | reverse complement strand
CATCATTTTTGTAAGCCACATAGAATAAGATAATGATATTCTCTCTCTCGCCAATTAAGCCAGTAGTGAGCCACCCTTAGCGATCACTAAGATTTCAAATCCTTAGCGAACCCTTACGAGCCTCCATAAGGAGTGACTCTGCCTAGCCTATAAGCCTAATAAATTTCAAGCTCGTTTTTCAAAATTAAAAATCTATAAAGTTTGACTCAATAAACTCAATTTAGGTTCGAGTTCTCAAATAACTGAGCAAAATTTTGATTGTTTTTATCCTTGTAATTTATGAAATTTGTTAAATTAGAATTGTGATTGTAATGATAAATAATTAATAAAGGGATAAGGAACACATGTGGGGTGGAAGAGAGGGGTCCAAACTCGAAATCTCACCTACACCATTACTAGACCAATCGCAAGCTGGTAGCTATAACTATTGGACCTGACTTCACATATTCCAATTTTATTACATTGACATCGAATTAAGCATCTGATTCCATGATTTTATTTATTTATTTATTTTTTTGTCACGACTTTAATCTTTTAAAATGATAATATATGTTTTTATATCATATTTAAATTATAGTTTGATCTCAATCTCACAAAAGATGAACTTTTTCCATTTTTAATTCTAAGACGGCCACTAACATTGTTTGGTTTAAAACTTTAAGCCATTGAACCTAAGTCAAAGACACAATCTTTGTACATGTCAAGACAATGAAAAACATATTTATAAAACCCAGATAAGCATTACTTTGAAGTTTGTTAGAACTTAGAACTACGAGGGAGGAAAAGACAATATTAATAAACAAATGTTCATTTATAACTAATTCTAGAATGTATCCCACATTTTGAAAGTTCCAGAAGACACCACGCTTCAAAAATCTCAGAAATGTCCCTAGAGGTGCTCATGACATAATATTTTTTTCACCCTCTTGAATGTTGACATGAGTCTAAACTCAAAAGTCACTTTACTTGAAAATCTTGAGGAACTTCATAAGCCTTCATATGCTCTGAAAGGTTGACGTAGACAAAATTTTTCCTTAGCCATCCCCTTGAACTTATCTCCTAATGGGTGTTTTCCTGCCATTTGTTGTACATTAGATTAAACTAGTATTATGAAAATCTACACTTTGTAACACCTAATTTGTATTAGATCATATTCTAGATCTATTTTAACACTCATATGAATTTCAATTATACTAAGAACATCTACAATTCATAGTTTAGTGGTAAGTTGAATGAGATAAAATGTCAAGTTGGTATTCAGTAGATTAAACTCAACTATTATGAGATTTCACATTGGAGTTCAATAAAAATAAAGTTTAACAGACATTGAATTCTTCGGTGTAGAAAAAATGAATTTTTTAAAGTCTTAAATAAATGCCAAAAATTAGGTTTTGATATATATATATTTTTTATAAAATATATTCCACGGAATTTAAAAATTCAGTACATTATAGAAAAAAATATATAAGCATTAATGCATAGTGTAACATCCAGATTCTCAGGTATATTATTTTATTCATTTATTTTTGGAGTTTGTGGAGGGACTCGGCGAGTCGGTGCTTAGACTCATCGAGTAGGGTCGCGAATTCTCATTCGGATTAATGATCGGACTCGGCGAGTTCATGGGTGGACTCGGCGAGTCCGCGCTGTTTAATGAAACCCTAATCTCTCGGATTTGAGACCTATTTAAAGGCCCTTAGGGCCGTCATTTGCATCTATTAGTCCCTTGAGAAAAACCCTAGAGCACTTGAGCATTTTAGGAGAGAGAGAGGGGCCATTGTTGACCTTTGAAGTATTGTTTAGCAAGGAAAAGGAGGTTCTAGCCAAGAGGAAGCAAAGGAGGTGGACATTCTGTGGATTTGGAGCTCAGAGCATCACATTTGAGGTAACATTTTGGCTCCCCTTCTGTTGTTATGATGATCATATGGATTTAGGGTTTCTTGGACCCTTTATTGGCTAGATTTGATGTCCAATTAGTCCCTATTTGTGATGAGGCTTTAGATCTGGATCCATAGAGGTCCAGAGAGCCTTACTCATCAAGCTTTATGAAGATCAATGGGGGTTTTGACCATGGGTTATGATAAATGGGGCTAAAACATCATATAGGATCAAATAGATGTTGTTTGTGCATCAAGATATGGACTTTACGTGATTATCATGCTTGGGAAGGTCGGATCTATGGATTAATGGAACGGATCTGACCTCAGGAGGTCAGTTTGGTTTGTGCATGGGATGGACTTACCGAGTCAAAGAACAGACTCGACGAGTAGGGTTAGGGTTTCCCCGTAAATCACACAGTTGGTGACTCACCTAGTTGGGGAGTGACTCGGTGAGTTAGAAGGGATCTAGAGGATGTGAGTACGCGATGGAACTCGCCGAGTTGCCAGAAGGCACTCGACGAGTCGGGTCAAAGGTTGACCGTTGACTAGTGTTGACCAGGGTTGACTAGTGTTGACTTGATTGTAGTAATCACACAAAGTTAGGAAAGTATTAATGAGAGTTGTACTTATGATATAGGAGGACGATAGGTCGGGAGATTGGGCATGAGTGATTATCTGACATCAGCGAGGTGAGTCTTCTCACTATGCCTTACCCGATGGGGTAATTATGTGTGACCGAAAGGTCTTATGTGTATGATGTATATGTGATGTAAGTTATATGTGATATGAGTATGATGTGTACCGGAAGGTCAAGATGATATGGACCGGAAGGTCAACAGAGTCTGAGATGGAAATCCCCTGAGACACTTGGATCGGAAGATCATATGGTGTGGAAAGGCATATGTGCAGTATGTGGTATTTTGGGGAACTCACTAAGCATTCGTGCTTACAGTGTTATGCGTTATATGTTTCAGGTACTAGAGAGGATCACAGGAAGGCGCCAGCTTGATCAGTACACACTTGCAGATGCCATGTTTTTGAGATCTTGGGTTATGGGTTATGTTATGTATTTTGTGGAAACATTGGATCTTTGACTTTTGGAAGATTAATTAATGAAATGTTTTATTTAAAATTAAATGAAAAATTGTTTTAAATTTTACGGTGTTACAAATTGGTATCAGAGCCTTGGTTTGAGGGATTCGGATTCACCTTCGGGGGTATTTGAACTAAAACTAAGGATTTGAGAGATTTTTCATAAGATAAACAATTATTCTAAAAAATAAAAGAATTGAAACGATACGCAAGTGAGCAGTGTGTACGATCAGCCAGCACCCGAACGGTGATTTCCCAAAATACCCTTACATTTTATGTTATGAGATATATTGAAATGTGCTATGCATGCTAGAGTAGGCTAGATATTCATATTAGGACTAGAGTGGCCTGATTTGTGATGCCTTTGTCTAGGAAGATTTCTACTGCCATGAGATGCTTTAGAGTAAGTAGGTATCAGTGAGGTGCTATGAGACTCTACCGAAGGGTAGTTTATGTTGGATTAGTGTCTAAGTCCATAACTATTTTGGTATGTACTTAACCCGATTGTGCAAGGTCCTTTTGGGTTGCCTTCACACTGGTAACTAGACAGGATGATTGTTAAGGAGAGAGGCTGGTTTATTGTTAAGAATAATAAATTAAGGTATGAATATGATTTATTAATATATTATATGAATAATATATTAATTTGGAGTCATATTATTAATTAGTATTTAATCAGAAATTAATTTAGAATTAATTTTAGGATTAAAGGAACTGATTGAAAGTGCAGGGGCTATTTTGTAATTATTCAATAGTTGAGGCTTTGGGCTATTGGATCACCTTTATTAAGGCTTGAACGAAAATCTTAGAAGGATCTAGGAGTTTTCGTCCAAGGGCTTAAGGAAAGGAGTCCATGGACTTGCTTAGGCCCTAAGCTAAGGGATTAGGGTTTACACCTTGAAGCCCTAGTTAGCCTTAAATATAAATAGCACCCTAAGGCACTAAGATTTCGTCCAAGCCTTGGGGAACCCTAAAAGGGATGAAATCTAGGCTAAGATACCCTTCTCTCCTCTCTCCCATATTCATCCTTTCACCTGGTGTGTTTGTGAGCCATTAGAGGTACTACACTTGTGGTACTTGCTTTCAAGAGCTAAGGAAATTCAAGGAACTAGTTGTTATTGCTATATAACAACAAAAGGTATGTATTCTATTTTATATATGAATTTCGAAAATTATAGTAGCATGCCAGGTTTCTTTTTGTGTTCATAAAGTTGTATAACTAATAGTGAAAACATAGATCCAACTCTAGGGTTGCATGCACACATATGATTGTTTGTATAAAAGTCATCAGTGGTATCAGAGCCATTGGTTTTTGTTTTTCAATTAGATTTATTCAAATGTATGAACTTGACATACTAGGGTTTGTGGCTAATAAACCCTGAAGGCTTGATTTTCGAAATTAGGGTTTCTAAACCCTAGATTTCGAAATTTTTGGTAAGATTTCCTAAACCTTTTTCTTGGGCCCAAAGATTTCGATTTTAGGGTTGTCTAACCCTACAATTTCAAAATTGCCTCTTTCCCATGATTAGATCCTAAATTTTAGGGATTTGGATATTGCCATATCTTGTAATTATCCTTTAAATGTTTAAATTTGGTAATTAAAGATTTTGAATATCCCATCTCATAGTTTCGAATTCTAGGGGATTTAAGGGATTAGGTTAAATTAATTGTTTAATTTAAAAGATATCATTACCAAAGTAAAAGATAATTGTCAAATTAATTAGATAATCATTTCCTTATATGATAAACTTGATTTATTTGAATTATTTGATAGATTATCTTGCAAGAAATTGAATTAGGTCATATTTAGATAATTACTAATTAATTGGTTAATTATTATTATTTGTAATTTGATCTAGAATGTTTTTGCTTATGTTTTTGAAAAGTTTCAAAACTTGCCCTCAAGTTTTGGAATTTAAATTGTTTGACTAAAAGGTTTAATTTTGAAAAAGTTTAAATTCTAAAACCCTAATTTTGAAAAGTTCAAATTACACCCTTATGGTTTTATTAAATTAATTAAGTGTATAATTAAAAGAGAATTAATAAATCTATAATGATATGGTTTATATTTAATTAAATTAAAAGTGTAATTTATAAAATTAAACCACCTAGTATTTTAAAAGTGTAAAATACACTCTTATACTATGTATAACATTAAAAGTCTAATATTACATATGTATAACTTAAATGCTAGTCTTACCGTTAATAGGCCTCATTCACGAAGCCGATATATAAGGGGGGGTATAAGGTTATGGCCTATAAAATGTTCGTTTAATGGGTGTCCACTCTCACGCACCACTTCCTTGATTGGTGGAGGGCCGTTAGTCGAATGGGTAGGATAGGGAAAACCCTTTCCATTAAAAGTATACTGAAGTATAAAGTAACTAAATGTTTTTACAAAATTCCCAATCTTAGTTACTTTAGGCAAAAGTGAATTGATGCAATTCCATGAAATTAAACTTTGTGCCCTTGCGAAGACGTTAGTGGAGCGTGTGTGGTTAACCATCACACTAAATGGTTCTAAGCAAAGGTTGAAAAGGGTGAATCAATGTTTGTCATAGTTCGGTGGAGCGTGTGTGGTTAACCGGCACATCGAATAGGTGACTGTAACATTAGGGGAACCATGTAAGTTCGCATGGTTATTTACCCCCTGTTTTGTGATCCTCGGCATCCCAGTCACAAATCGAGGGGCATGTCGAGATCTAAACATGCCATTGAAAAGTTCAATGAATCTCAAAAGATCTAGGAGTTTTCAATACATTTAAAACTTAAGTTTCCTTTTCGTTTTCAGGGTGGAAATTGGTAAATCGTCATTTACCTACCTTCAAATATTCTGCAACTAGATTACGACATCCCTCTTCTAGGTTGTAGAGTATTGTGTTGGATCCTAGCCTCGATGTTTCATTTGGGTGTCACATCGAGGATTCTAATCAACTTAACTTGAATTTTCTCCCGTTTTGTAGATGTCAAAGCATGACAACTATGGTCTTCCCAAAATTCCATGGAACAAGCTTTCCAAATGAAGATGATGATCCACGATTCGATCGAGGAACAAGAGATCATGCTTCACTTCCTCTATCTCCTCCAATTATTCTCCCTAACCCAGAAGTTCGAAGGCTTGAAAATTTCAAGCTCACTCAAGCCCTTTTGGCAAGTAAACATGGGAAACCTGTGTGTGTACACGTCTTAGAGATGAAGTCACACATTGATATGTTAAGGATATTGGGTGTCGAGATTTCAGGTAAGTTGGCTATTGACTGGGTTCTTCAGTCGCTTCCTGAATCATATAGTGAGTTCGTTAGAGAGTACTATATGATGGATCATGGCGTGACCCTCATTGATTTGACCTGGTTGCTTATAGTTGCTGAATCAGCGATGATTTGGCGAGTTGGTTGAGCAAATTTGTCTGGTAAATCAAACTCCCAAACTTCAATGGATATTGAAATGGTGACATTGGAGATCCAGAAAAGGTAAATTCTGAGATAGTTCCTTGTGCCATTCCAAAAGAGTCCATTTGCTTTTATAGCCAAGAGAAGGGGCATTGGAGACGAAGCTGCCCTATTTACCTAAGAGATCTAAGAGATGGGAGAGTTAAAATGTATGGCTCTACTTTAGGTAAAATCCATCAACTAACTCTTTTAAGTTCCTATTCTAGATTATTGATACATGATGTGATAAGATTACATTTTGATGTTTTGTAGGATCGAAGAAAAGAAAGGAAGCTTAAGGGAAGAAGTGAGCTGAATCTAATCGTGAAGAAATGGATTTCGATCGCATTGCTTGAAGATTAGATTCTTAAGCTACTACTTGGAGTTAGAATAGATTGCTTAAGAATATGTAACAACATAGTTTTTCAATTGCATTGTAAGGACAAATTCTTCAGCAATAAAATAAAATTTGATTTTCTATTATTTATTTATCCTTGCAATGGCATGTATGAAAAAATTGATGTTTGTAAGTTGAATCTTAATTATGTTATTTGTGGAAAGGTCAAGAATTTACCAAATAGGGAAAGTTTCTCATCGCCCAAGTTTCAGTTGCACAGAAACTTGGAATCATACAACTTGGTTGCATGATGAATGAGAAATTTCACATTTGGAAATTAGACTAATTCATTGACAAAGTGTCAAGTGAAGGACAAGGAGATCGAGTACACAAGGTTGTGTGTTGATAAAGTCCACCACAAGAGTAACAAAGATATTCGTCATGATTTACTAAGGTTAAGTGAATATGATTATACTTATGAGATTAAGTGTAATTCTCAGTTGATTGAAAGAGTTTCAATAAATAGCAGAACGAATAAAGAAGAATCAATTAGGCAGAAAGATAAAAGTTTCTCTATTCTAAGAATAAGGGAGAGTACATTTTATTATGTTCTATGATAGGTCTTAATGATTAAGAACCAGATCACAATTGATTCTCTAAGGACATCTTAGTGCACTAGTATGGCTAAGAAGAGGAATCGGAAATTGTTGAAATGGTTAATTCAAAAGGACAAGTCATACTTCGTTCCAAAGTCAAGTCTTAGAATCGTACTCCAAGATTGTGAATTGAGTGACACGCATTCATCAAATGTGAAGTAGAAAATTGTTTTCCTACTCCTACACATTTGAATTTGGTATGTTGTGATGTCTTGAAAAAGCCAAAGACCAACTAAGACCAAATGTGTGTAATGTTTTGATATAGACACACACTAACTCTTGGATATTTTTTTATCAAGAAATGTTCTTGATGATAGAATCTAATATGTCAAGAGTTCAGTGGGAGTATGAAGATATTGAAAAGATTCAAGAATTAATCAAGAGTAAACACTAGCGCATGACTTGAGGTTTGTAACCTATCGTGTTGACATAATTTTGTTTCTGTGCCATTCCAGTTTAAGTTGACTATGCAATGTGAGTTCTGTGAGTTCTCATGTGGATTGCATAGAGTCAAGACACCCTAATCGATGGAAAGTACATTGATAGGAAGGGGTAATCTTATTGTCAACTTGGAAGACATGGTGGGCACCCATGCTGCCATGAGGCAAGAAATTAAAATTAAGTTCAATCCATAAGAGTTGAATTTTGTTTTGATAAATTCACATGGATAAGAAAACATGCACCTTAAAATCTAAGTGTCATAAGATTTCTCTCCGTTTGTGAAGAAATTCTTTCCCTAAGAGAGATTTTAAGAAGATAGTGGTTGTGAAAATTGCGTTCTCAAATTCGATTATGATTACGACATCCCTTTTCATAATTCGAATTGTGAGATTTGGCAATTAGTCTGAATTGTTTAGACACACATATGAGCTATCTAAGGCAAAGGTGTATAAGTTTGAGAAGCTTAGATAAAGGATTATCAAAGCATTAGGTATTAGAAATATGAACTTAAGAAATTCAATAGGTATTGTTTTATGGAAGTTAAGCTGTTTTTTGAATACATGTTAAAGCTAGTGGGAGCATAAGTGTTATGCTTATATGATAATAATCATCATGATAGTTGGAGCATAAATGTTACGCTTGTATGATTATTATGGCAAGTATTGCTAGTTAGCAATATTAATTATAGAAAACAAGAGTTATACTTTGCAAAGTCGTAAAGGGTTGAAAAGTTGTTTTGCTATAATTAAGGGTGAGAATATTGTACTTCGTTTCAAAAGCTAAAGCTTATATTGAGAAATTTTAATAAATTTAGTCAAAGTATACATAATGTGTTCTTAAATTTCGCTTATGATTACGATATCCCTCTTCGTAGTTCGAATTGTAAGAACGTGACACATAAAATTTTATGGCAGAAGATTGATAAAGTATCAGATCTTTATGTAAGACATTATGCATCATGTCCCATATGCTTCGGGTAAAGGATCGATTGTAAATGCTATAATATTTGACCATTCTAAAATTTTCCAAATGTCTATCGCATTAAGAGGGAAAAAGGACTAGAACCGGTTTTGACTAAAATAATTAACAACTATCAAAGGACGATCCAAAGTTCACTGAAGATTGGTTGCTTGTGAGTAGTTGGAAGTATGGTATTGGATGGACCATATCGACATTATTATGAATAGATAAGATTCTATTAAGAATGAGTTGTCATATGGAAAATATGGAAATGTTTCCATATTGGGAGTTGGATATTGAGAATCTATGTTTGGATTAGAAACTTTTATGCAAGAAGGATGTTCAAAGGAATGTACTTTGAGTGAGAGAAATCATATCTATAGAGTTGTTTCTGATAGAGATTGGCCAAGTCTTAAGGATTTTGAGCTATGAATTTACGAAAGAATCATTGCATAAAATGTTAGAATCTAGCATATTCTATAAGTGACAAGAATTCGATATTATTATACTTATGATAAGAATTCAGAGTTGTGAAATGAGTATCATTGGAAATGTGTTCATTTGATATATTTCACAAAGTAAGGACCATAAGTAAACATTGTGTGCATCCTAAGAGCATGGGACAATTGTAGTAATAATTCAAGTAAGAAGTTTATTACCCGAAACAATAAATAATGAGTAATCAATATGGTGATTAAATAAAATGTTTTATTTATACCCAGAGTTTGGGGCCATATGGGATTAGTATTATTCTTGTGTTTCACTTTGCATGTTTTTGATGGGTTTTGAGCATTCTAACACTTCCTAAGTGTACATGCAACCCTAATAACCTTGGATCTATGTTTGTCTAATTATCATGCAAAGTTGAATTCCAAGGCTATATTCCTAACCAGCATACATGGGGAACAATTTTAACTTGAATGATAGATAGAATAACTTACCTTGTTGTTGCTTATGTTCCTTGAAACCTTATGAGCCTAGCACCCCAAGTGTGATGCCTCAAATGCTTCACACAACACCAAATGCTCTTGGAAAGACTTATGAGAGAATGCACACTTCTTGAAATCGGCTTAGCCCTCTTGTTTCCTTAGTGTAGCCGATTTTGGTGGAGAATGAGATCTTTATATAGTGTTGACACATCTAGGGTTACACCATGTAAACCCTAATGTGTCATGACTCTTCATTTCCATGACCCATGGGTTTGTAACTCCCATGGAGCATCCATGGAGCATCCTATGGGTAGAACCCAACTTGATAATCCATGGAGCCTCTTAGCCCACTATACAAGATATGGATGATTTACATAATCAACCCATATATTTAATTAGTTCTCTTTTGATCACTTAATTAATTCTAAATTAATTATTGATCAAACTAATCAAATAATATTATTAATTTATTAGAACTTATAATATATTGATAATCTCCAAGTGTTATTTCTCTCATTTAGTCTATCCAATTGCATGGTGCCATGCAACCCAAATGGACCATGCCGAGTCGGGTCAAGTACATACCAGAAATAGTTATGGACTTAGACACCTTATCCAACAGTCTCCCACTTGGATAAGTCTAATAACTATTACTGCAAGTATGACTTCAGGAACCGATCGGCAATTGTAGCTCTTTTCAGGGTTTCTCGGAACTGAGAAGATGATGGTACGCCATTTAAGATAAGTGATCATATAATCCTCTGTTCTTAGATATCAGTCGGACAAATACATGGAACAATGTCTTACTTATTGTCCAACAGTTTGTTTCCCGATTTCCGATTTGTTTGACAAAGAACTTAATTGAACACATCAACTTAGTTCTTACCGGGCCCGGTACATAGGTCAAAACAAAATCATCGAGGGGCCCAGATATCAACTTCTAATCCAAGAAGGAACAGATAAACTTCGACTCATATGTTTGTTCTACCACTCATTGAATTACACACAAGAGCACGATTTATAACATCGAGTTACCAATGCATTTTCGTACAATCAATGCATAACCAACTTGTAAGTAACAAATCATATCTCTAGGTTTGAAGACTTATATGATATTACCGTCTCACGATCACTCGAGATAGAATTCCATGAAGTGATTCCAGTGAGCGTGGGTTGAGTCCAATGCTCAGAACTTATGAACACTCATGCTTGCTGTAGCCTTGTCCAAGACCTCTACAACCAAACATGACAGTCTTGATTCATACCTACTTTCGACATATGACTGACTGTGGAGGTTTGAATAATATGTTATACCAAACAAAAATTATTCTGGAAGTCGAAACATGCAAAAGAAATATAGTAAACGATCGACAAGAGATAGCAACACTTTACTCATAAATAAAACATTTTTTATTCATCATCAAATGTCAATTACACTTTACACATTTCGAGGTTATCTAACTACTAAATCTAATATCATCCTTCAGCCCTATGCTCCGAGCATGCTGGAGATGCTTAACCCAAGTCAGTCCCTTCGTGAGGGGATCTGCCGGATTCTCATATGATGATACCCTCTTTGTCACGAGGAGTCCTTCTTCGATCCGATGTCTGATGAAATGATATTTTCTGTCGATGTGTCTGGATCTCCCGTGATCCCTTGGTTCCTTGACTAAGGCAACAACGCTTTCACTATCACAGAAAATTTCCATTGGCTCTTTAATAGTTGGTACAACTCCAAGGTCTCTGATGAAGTTCTTTAGCCATATAGCCTCCTTTGCCGCCTCGCTCGCTGCAATATACTCTGATTCGCAAGTTGAATCAGCCACTGTCTCTTGCTTGTAACTCTTCCAAGAAATTGCTCCTCCGTTTAGGGTAAAGACCCAGCCTGACTGAGAGCGGAAATTATCCCTATCAGTCTGGAAGCTAGCATCACTATACCCTACAACTCTCAAGTCATCACTCCCACCGAGGGTAAGGATCCAATCCTTAGTTCTTCGTAGGTACTTGAGAATATTCTTTACCGGAGTCCAGTGTGCCTTGCCAGGGTTCCCCTGAAACCTGCTAACCATGCTCAGGGCAAAAGCTACATCAGGTCGAGTACACGTCATAGCATACATGATCGATCCTACAGCCAAAGCATAAGGTATTCGACTCATTTCTGCTATCTCAGCCTCAGTGCTAGGGCTTTGTGTCTTAGTCAATTTGGCGTTACTCTGGATGGGCAACTCTCCTTTCTTGGAGTCCTGCATGCTGAATCTCTTCAGCACCTTATCCAAGTAGGTACTCTGACTAAGTCCAATTAGTCTTTTACTCCGATCTCTTAAGATCCTTATCCCTAAAATATAGGCAGCTTCACCAAGGTCCTTCAAAGCGAAACACTTCCCAAGCCAGGACTTTACTTCCTGCAAGGTTGGAATGTCGTTTCCTTTGAGTAGTATGTCATCCACATACAATACCAAAAAGCTAACTATACTCCCACTAGCCTTGACATACACACAAGATTCATCTTCACTCCGAGAAAAGCCAAATTCCTTGTCCTTTTCATCAAAGCAAATATTCCATCTGCGAGGTGCTTGCTTTAATCCATAGATGGATTTCTCAAGCTTACACAGTCTATTAGGGTACTTGCTGCTGACAAAACCTTCTGGCTGACTCATGTAAACATCTTTAGCCAATTTTCCATTAAGGAAAGCGGTTTTGACATCCATTTGCCAAATTTCATAGTCATGAAATGTGGCTATGGCTAACATAACCCTAATAGACTTAATCTTGGCTACCGGAGAAAAGGTCTCATCATAATCCACTCCAGGAATTTGTGAGAACCCCTTTGCAACCAGTCTAGCCTTATAAGTGTGTACATTACCATCCATGTCGGTCTTCTTCTTGAAGATCCATTTGCACCCCACCGTCTTACGACATGGTACATTTTCAACCAAGTTCCAAACTTGATTGTCATACATGGATTGTATCTCGCTATCCATAGCCTCTTTCCATTTAGCAGACTCGGGGCCTGCCATGGCTTCCTCGTAGCTGTTAGGGTCATCTTGACTTACTAGTGTCCCATCACTAATAAGTGTCTCACCTTCTGCAGTAATATGGAATCCATAGTAATGCTCAGGTGCACTCCTAACTCTCGTAGAACGCCTCAGAGGTACAGATTCGTCAGTTGGCTCAACAGGAGTTTCCTCCTCAAGTTGAGGGCTAGAGTTTGAAGTTCCTTCACCACTTGACTCTTGAATTTCTTCAAGATCAATTTGCCTCCCACTGTCTCCTTGGATTATAAACTCTCTTTCTCGAAAGACTCCTCGTCTTGCTACAAAGACCACATTGTCACTAGGTCTGTAGAAGAGGTAACCAAAGGATTGCTGTGGGTAGCCGATGAAAATACACCTCTCGCTTCGAGGTTCGAGCTTATCATGAGTCTCGCGTCTCATGAAAGCCTCGCAACCCCAAATCTTGATGTGGTATAGTTTAGTTACTTTACCAGTCCACATCTCGTGAGGAGTTTTGGCAACTTTCTTTGTAGGGACTAGATTAAGGATATGGGCGGCAGTCTCTAAGGCATACCCCTAGAATGAGATTGGTAGCAAAGCTCGACTCATCATGGAACGAACCATGTCTAACAAGGTTCGATTACGCCTCTCAGCCACACCATTCAACTGCGGTGTCCTGGGAGGTGTCAATTGTGAGACAATCCCACATTCCCTTAGATAGTCGAGGAACTCTGAACTAAGATACTCACCACCTCGATCGGATCGAAGCATCTTAATGTTCCTGCCCAATTGATTCTCGACTTCCTGTTTAAATTCCTTAAACCTCTCGAAAGTCTCTGACTTATGTTTGATTAAGTAGACATATCCATATCTACTGTAATCATCAGTAAAAGTAAAATAATAACGATTAGCATCCCTTGTGGCATGTTTGAATGGTCCACACACATCCATGTGTATAAGGTTCAACAAACCTTCACCCCTTTCACACGAGCCTGTGAAGGGTGACTTTGTCATTTTTCCAAGTAAGCATGATTCGCAACTATCATCTGACTTTAGGTCAAACGACTCCAAGACTCCATCCTTTTGGAGTTGGCCTATGCGTTTCTTGCTTATATGTCCAAGGCGACAATGCCATAATGATGCTTTATCCAAGTTATTATTATTAGTAGAATCAATACACAAAACATTATTTCCTAAGTTATCTACAATAGACACAACTTCATACACACCACCACAAGGTAATGCTTTAAAATAAAGAACATTATTAAAGAAAGCATCAATAGAACCAACTTCATTATTAAACGAAAAGGTAAACCCTTGTTTGTACAAAGCATGAAAGGAAATAATATTTCTTGCCATTTCTGGCGAGTAACAACATTTATTCAAATCTAAACTAAACCCACTACTTAGCGATAAAGTATAAACTCCAATCTTGGTGACAGGTGAAGCTTTCCTATTCCCCATGATCAAGTTTATTCTTCCTTGCTCCACATCCTCACTTCTTCTTAGTCCCTGCAAGTCACAACAAATATGAATACCACAACCGGTATCAAGGACCCAAGATTTAGAATGGGGTGAGTTATTAGAAATGATAGCGTAAATACCTGCATGGTTGGGTTTGACTTTCCCATCTTTCACATCCTGCTGGTATTTTGGGCAGTTCCGCTTCCAATGAGCCTTTTCATGGCAATAGAAGCATTCAGCCTCTTTTGGGTCAGAAGAAGGAGTAATGAAACCTTTCTTGGTTCCACTTGAAGAAGAGCCATCAAGGGTCCGAGCCTTGGTACCCTTCGAAGATCTCTTTCTCTTCCTCTCTCGACTTTTCCCGATTGCCAAAACCGGAGTTGAGTTTGGAGTAGGAGTGGTAGCAACTGACTTCCCCTTAAGACCTGTTTCTGCGGTCTTGAGAAGTCCCTGAAGTTTGATGAGGGTGACCTCTTCCTTGTTCATGTGATATGTCATGCGGAATTGATCATAGCACGATGGTAAGGAGTGCAAAATGATATCTATTGCAAGCTCCTCAGGGAAGTTCACATTAAGCTTCAGCAACCGATCCACATACCTTTGCATATTCTGCATGTGGCTCGTGACGGATTCCCCATCCTTCATCATGGCTGTTATCATGGAGCAGATGATCTCATACCTCTCTTGTCATGCACTTTGATGGTATCTTTCCATCAAATCTTGGTGCATTTCATAAGGGTAGAAATCTTCATAAGACTTTTGGAGTTCAGCTGTCATTGTGGCCAACATGATGCAAGCCACCTTGGTCGCATCTCTTTCATGAGTATGAAAGTCAGCGATCTCCTGGGGAGTTGCAGTGGACTCATTAATTTCCTTAAGCTCCTTGTCAAGGACATATTCTTTGTCCTCGTAGCGGGTAATCATCCTGATGTTTCTGATCCACTCATTGAAGTTGGATCCATCAAAGGTAACTTTCCCACACAAGCTCATAAGAGTAAAGGAGCCATTAGGATTCGAGCCAGAAGCAGCATTATTTGAAGACATCTGAAAGAAGAGAACAAGTTTAGTATAGATATATGAGAGTCCTTAATAAAACACCCAAATGTAATATTAAGGCTAGGATCCAATCACAATATAACATAGCTTAGAAGAGGTATGCCGTAGTCTAAGCTATACCATATTTGAAAGGTAGGTGAATGACGATTCACCAATTTCCACCACGAAAACCGAAACATTTAAGTATAAGGTTTTTGTTTGGTTCTAAGAAATTCCTAGATTCTTTGAGATTGAATGAGCTTTTCAAAGGCATGTTTCAATCTCGAGTGTGCCCTCCATGTTTTGTGACCGGGATACCGAGGATCACAAAACGAGGTGTGAAGTAACCATGCAAATCACTTGGTACACTTAAAGTTTATCACTCAATCGATGTGCCGGTAAACCACACACGCTCCACTGATACTATAATAAACCTTAAGTCACCCTTTACCTACCTTGTTAAGTCCAAGTTAGTGTGCCGGTTAACCACACATGCTCCACCAACGACTTAGACAAAGTGTAAAGTGTAATTTCATGGATTAGCACCTTATTCACATTTTCCTAAAGTAACTAAGATTGGGAATTTAATAAATCATTTAGTTACTTTATTATATTCATCATACTTTGAATGAGAATTTATAAGTCCTTGTCTTACCCGTTCGGCTAACGACCCTCCACCAGTCAAGCAAGCGGTGGGTGAGAGTAGACACCCATTAAGTCACCATTTTATAAGCAACAACCTTATACCCACCTTATAGACCGGCTTCGTGAATGAGGCGTACTAGCGGTAAGACGACTTTGTTCTTATACATATATATATAATTATTAAATCATCATAATATAAGTATAAGGATTGAATTTTAACTTTTAAAATTCTAAGGGTTGGAACTAAAGTTTTAACTTAACTTTACTTGTTCCACAACTTGAGGGCAAGTTTTGTAACTTTCAAAACTTTTCATTTCTTGTAACTTATGAGTTTAATAGAGTAATAAAATGAAGACTCTTCATTTTTCTAACTCTTGTGTTCTTTTTAATGGTTTTTAATTCAAGTGTGACTCTTGGTTTTCCATAACTTGAGGACAAGTTATGGACTCCATTAAAACACATTATGATCAAGAATTAATCTACCACATAGGTTACAAATAATTCCTATGATCATCTAAAACATCATAAGAACAAGAACATGAATATGAACACATTCATAAATTAAGATTACACTTAAAACTTTGTAATTTTGATAACTAGTTGTTGTAAACGATTTAGAAAGAACATTACACCATCAAAACAAGTTTTCAAGTACCAAAACAGTTTAGGGTAATGTTTCTAGTCCATTTCTAGCAACCAAAGTCGAAATTCTGCAATCTGACGACCCTAATCGCCGAGTGCATGAACTTACTCGCCGAGTAGGTGGAAGATACACGTGAACTCGACGAGTCCCCCCCATGGACTCGACGAGTCCATTCGTTAGGCAGCAAGATTTTCAACTTTTTTCAACTTTTAAGCACAAATAAAAAGCAAACAAGCCTAGGCTCTGATACCACTGATGGGTGTTGAGCATTCTAACACTTCCTAAGTGTACATGCAACCCTAATAACCTTGGATCTATGTTTTTCTAATTATCATGCAAAGTTGAATTCCAAGGCTATATTCCTAACTAGCATACATGGGGAACAATTTTAACTTGAATGATAGATAAAATAACTTACCTTGTTGTTGCTTATGTTCCTTGAAACCTTATGAGCCTAGCACCCCAAGTGTGATGCCTCAAATGCTTCACACAACACCAAATGCTCTTGGAAAGACTTATGAGAGAATGCACACTTCTTGAAATCGGCTTAGCCCTCTTGTTTCCTTAGTGTAGCCGATTTTGGTGGAGAATGAGATCTTTATATAGTGTTGACACATCTAGGGTTACACCATGTAAACCCTAATGTGTCATGACTCTTCATTTCCATGACCCATGGGTTTGTAACTCCCATGGAGCATCCATGGAGCATCCTATGGGTAGAACCCAACTTGATAATCCATGGAGCCTCTTAGCCCACTATACAAGATATGGATGATTTACATAATCAACCCATATATTTAATTAGTTCTCTTTTGATCACTTAATTAATTCTAAATTAATTATTGATCAAACTAATCAAATAATATTATTAATATATTAGAACTTATAATATATTGATAATCTCCAAGTGTTATTTCTCTCATTTAGTCTATCCAATTGCATGGTGCCATGTAACCCAAATGGACCATGCCGGGTCGGGTCAAGTACATACCAGAAATAGTTATGGACTTAGACACCTTATCCAACAGTTTTGACTTCCTAAATAATTAAATTGGTTCAGAACAATCAAATTATTCGAACATACCACAGTCGTTCGTATGTTGGAAGTAGGTATGAATGAAGACTGTCGAGAATTGGTGTGTGGATTGTCTAAAGTGTGTTAGACTTAAGCAAATGTTTGCTGCAATGTTCATGAGTGCTTATGAATATGATTTGAGCATTAGATTAAACCCACACTCACTTGGATCACTTCATGGATTTTATCACGAGTGATTGGTGAGACGATAATATCTTATATTCTTGAAACCGAGATGTGTGAGTTGTATCTTGCGAGTCAGTTCCACATTGATAATATGTAAACGCACCAGTAACTTGGTGTCATAAAACATATTGTTGTGTGTGATTCGGTGAGTGAGTGCAAGGAAGCATTGAGTCAAAGTTTATCTATTCCTTTTATCCAGAGTAGGATGAAAGCGATATCTATGGGCCCCTCAATGATTTAGTGATGACACCCTAAGCGCTTGGCCAAGCCGGGACTAATTTGATGTGCTCAATTGTAGTCTGTTGTCCGTCGTCATAAATCGGAAATCGGGAAACGACACATAGACAGAGAGAATGATTTAAATCCATGTCTCAAGTCTATACGATATCAAGAATGGAGGAATATATGATGCATTATCTAAAGGACACCCTTCTAATAAGATCAGAGTTGACAGCGGCTTTTGAAAGCTACGATTGCTAATCAGGATCTGAGGTTATACGCAGAATAGTTATTAGACTTATCCAAGTAGGAGACTGTTAGATTAGTGTCTAAGTCCATAACTATTTTGGTATGTACTTGACCCGATTGTGCATGGTCATTTTGGGTTGCCTTCACACTGGTGACTAGACATGATGATTGTTGAGGAGAGAGGCTGGTTTATTGTTAAGAATAATAAATTAGGGAATGAATATGATTTATTAATATATTATATGAATAATATATTAATTTGGAATCATATTATTAATTAGTATTTAATCAAAAGTTAATTTAGAATTAATTTTGGGATTAAAGGAACTAACTGAAAGTGTAGGGGCTATTTTGTAATTATTCAATAATTGAGGCTTTGGGCTATTGGATCACCTTTATTAAGGCTTGAAAAAAAATCCTAGAAGGATCTAGGAGTTTTCGTCCAAGGGCTTAAGGAAAGGAGTCCATGGAATTGCTTAGGCCCTAAGCTAAGGGATTAGGGTTTACACCTTGAAGCCCTAGTTAGCCTTAAATATAAATAGCACCCTAAGGCACTAAGATTTCGTCCAAGCCTTGGGGAACCCTAAAAGGGATGAAATCTAGGCTAAGATACCCTTCTCTCCTCTCTCCCATATTCATCCTTTCACCTGGTGTGTTTGTGAGCCATTAGAGGTACTACACTTGTGGTACTTGCTTTCAAGAGCTAAGGAAATTCAAGGAAGTAGTTGTTATTGCTATATAACAACAAAAGGTATGTATTCTATTTTATATATGAATTTCGAAAATTATAGTAGCATGCCAGGTTTCTTTTTGTGTTCATAAAGTTGTATAACTAATAGTGAAAACATAGATCCAACTCTAGGGTTGCATGCACACATAGGATTGTTTGTATAAAACGAATCAGTTTATGCGTAAGAAGAGATAGAGTACTTGTGATTTGGGATCCTTGGAGGAGGACTTGGGGTGGATGCTGATGCGGTGTGGATGGTAGTATTGGGCCCGTAATACTGAAGACACCGGGTCAGTGCACAGTCCAAGTAAGAATCCTTAGGGCACCAAGGAACAAGTAGGGTGGGTTTATCGAGTGTATGTATACTCGAGCGAGTCCCTGATATTTCTTTATGTTGTATTTCAAAGGTAGATCATGGTTGGGACACGCCACACACCATAAATCAGCGGGACGAGTGATGAGGAGATCCGTAGGATCATCCACGAGGAGGTGGCTGCGGCCATCAGGACTGATATTCCTGAGATGTTCGGGTCTATTAAGACCACCTTGATTGAGACTTTTGATGAGCGGTATGCTGCTCTTTCTGATGTTGTTGTTGCAGCAGCCACTGCGGCCGTTGCCACTGCCAGGTCGCGGGGGGGGGGGGGGGTGACTCGTTGTTGTACCGGGAGTTCGGCAACACGAAGCCACCAGAATTTGATGGGACTCAGGATCCGATAGTCGTGATGAGGTGGATTTCTGACATAGAGGGGTGCTTCTATACATGTTCATATCCGGAGCATCTGAGAGTTCGGTTCGCACTGAACCAACTTCGCTTCGGGGCAAAGGACTGGTGGAAGTTCGTGACCGTGCACTATTCTTCAGTAGAGGTTGCTGCGGTGACCTGGGAGAGGTTCACCGCTATGTTTCGTGACGAGTACGTTCCCCCGTTGGAAAGGGAGTGTTTGGCTCAGGAGTTCTTGACCCTTAAGCAGGGTACTAAGTCAGTTACTGTGATTATCCGGATGTTTCACGAGAGGGCGATGTTCTGCCCTAAGCACGTGTCGACCGAGCAGGCACGTATAAGCCGATATCTGAGCATTCCGAGGAGAGACATTCATGAGTTTGTGGCAAACTCGTCATACTGAACATTTGCTGAGCTTTAAGCAAATGCCCGGAAGAAGGAGATTGAGTTGGAGACGCAGGCCAAGGAGGAGGCCGAGTCTCAGAGGATGGATCGGCGGCCGGCATAGTCTCAACCGACATCCAAGCGGGCCAAGCCTGCCGATTCGAGGTCTGGGGGTCAGAAGGACCGTACTTGCGGAAAGTGAGGCAAGGGTCATGATGGAGTTTTTAGGGTTGGTGCTTACTACAAGTGTGGCAAGGAGGGGCATATCGTCAAGGATTTCCCCAAGGGATTCATGGTCTGCTATCATTGCAACCAGACCGGGCACCGGAAGGCGGAGTGTCCACAGTTGCAAGGGACGACATAGAGAGCATCTCAAGGATCTGCCCCTGCTGCTACGAGACCTAGTGAGGGTCGGCCGGTGAAGGCCGAGGCGCGAGGGAGGGCGTTCCAGCTGAAAGCGGAGGAGGTCCGTGCAACACCTGACGTCGTGGCTGGTATGTATTCTATAATAGATTTACTTTTATGTTGAGATATTGTGATTATATTATGATATGCGTGGGTACTTTTCTTGTGAATTCTGTACCTGCCTTGGTGTTATTTAACTCGGGTGCGAGTTGGTCTTTTGTATCTTTGGCTTTTAGTCAGCACATCAGTATTAGGTGAGAGGCGTTGAGTCGACCTCTGAGAGTTTCCATAGCTGACGAAAGAGCGGTGTATGCCACCGAGGTGATACAAGGGTGTGTACTCGAGATTTTCGGCACTGAGTTTCCGATTGATCTAGTTCCTATTGCGATGGGAGATGTCTGTGTCATCGTGGGCATGGACTGGTTGAGCAAGTTTGGAGTGGTTATCGACTGCAGGAGACAACTGGTGACCATACGAGACCCTAGTGGGGGAATTCTTACAGTGTACGACGAGGGTACGCGTTTCGGGTCGATATTTTGTTCAGCCGCTAGAGCGAGGCAGAGTCTACAGCAGGGCTGTAAGGGATTTGTAGCATATGTGATGGATGCGAGAGTTGATTCAGAGAGACCGAGGTCAGTAGACGAGGTTCCGATAGTGCGTGCATTCCCAAATGTATTTCCATAAGAGTTACCGGGTGTGCCTCCCGAGAGGTAGGTTGAGTTCAGCATCGATTTGGTTTCGGGGGCTGCACCTATCGCCAAGGCTCCTTATCACCTTGCGCCTCCAGAGATGCAGGAGTTGTCCTTGCAGCTTCAGGAGCTGCTAGGGAAGGTGTTTATTCGGCCGAGCAGTTCGCCATAGGGAGCGCCTATCCTTTTTATTAAGAAAAAGGATGGCTCACACCGGATGTGCATTGATTACATGGAATTGAACAAGCTGACGGTCAAGAACCGTTACCCGTTGCCGAGGATCGACGATTTGTTCGATCAGTTGCAGGGAGCATCTTGGTTCTCCAAGATCGATTTGAGGTCGAGATATCATCAGGTGAGGGTGCGAGATGAGGACATCCAGAAGACAGCGTTCAGGACTCGTTACGGGCAATACGAATTCGTGGTGATGCCTTTCGGGCTCACCAACGCACCGTTGGTGTTCATGGATCTCATGAATAGAGTGTGTAGGCTGATGTTGGATCGTTCTGTGATCGTGTTCATTGACGACATATTGGTGCATTCGAGATCCAGAGAACAACATGAGGAACATTTGAAAGAGATCCTCGGAGTTTTGAGATCGGAGAGGCTTTACGCCAAATTCTCCAAGTGTGATTTCTGGTTACGAGAGGTCCAGTTCCTAGGGCATCTTGTTAACTAGAAAGGGATATTGGTCGATTCGGCCAAGATTGAGGCGGTGATGAGCTAGGAGGTATCGAAGTCTGCCTCCGAGATCAGGAGTTTTCTGGGGTTGGCCGGTTATTATCGGAGATTCATTAAGGATTTCTCCAAGATTGCAGTTCCACTCACTAGTTTGACCCGGAAGGGTGTTGCTTTCTCATGAGGTCCAGAGCACCAGACCTCGTTTGAGACTATTCGCAAGAAGTTGTGTGAAGCCCCGGTGCTATCCCTCCCAGAGGGAGTTGATGATTTCGTGGTTTATTGCAACACATCTATATTCGGACTAGGTGCAATGCTCATGCAGAGGGGGAATGTGATAGCGTATGCATCGAGACAGCTAAAGCCTCATGAGATAAGGTATCTCACTCACGATCTAGAGTTGGGGGCAGTAGTGTTCACTCTCAAGATTTGGTGTCACTATTTGTCTGGGGTTCGGTGTACCATATACACGGACCACAAGAGTTTGAAGTACTTGATGGATCATCCCAACTTGAACATGCGTCAGAGGAGGTGGTTGGATGTGGTAAAAGATTCTGATTGTGAGATCCTGTACCACCTAGTCAAGGCTAATGTGGTAGCCGACGTCCTGAATCGTAGAGCAGAAAGTGCCCTAGTACGAGACATTTGTATGAGATTGACAGTGATGACTCCGGTGTTGGACACCATTCGAGGGGCCCAGGCTGAGGCAGTGAGACTGGAGAATCGTAAGAAAGAGAGGGTTATCGGGCAGGTGTCGGAGTTCGTTACCGATAGCCGAGGGATTATGACTTTTCAGGGTCGGATCTGGGTACCGTTTGTGGGCAGGACGCGTACCATTTTGATGGAGGAGGCGCATAGATCGAGGTTCTCGATCCATCCCGGGGACACTAAAATGTATTTGGACCTGAAGAGGGAGTGTTGGTGGCCCTGCATGAAGAGGGACGTCGCGTGGTTCGTTGAGAGGTGCCTAACCTATCATAGGGTTAAGGCCGAGCACCAGAGACTGCATGGTAAGTTGTCGCCATTAGTGGTTCCCAAGTGGAAGTGGGAACAGATTACTATGGATTTTATCACCAAAATGTCGAGGACTGCAAGGGGCGTCGATGCAATTTGGGTGATTGTAGACAGGTTGACGAAGAGCGCTCACTTCCTTGCTATCAGTGAGAGCTCTTCCGCTGAGAGGTTGGCATAGGTGTACGTGAGGGAGGTGGTATCGCGACATGGAGTGCCGATCTTGATTATCTCAGATCGAGATGTGCGTTTTACTTCCAGATTTTGGATGAAATTTCGTGAGGAATTATGTATGAGGCTACATTTTAGTACCGCATACCACCCACAGATTGACAGGCAGAGTGAACGGATGATTCAGACACTCAAGGACATGCTCTGAGCATGTGTGTTGGATTTCGGCGGGAGTTGGGACACGTATTTACCCTTGGCAGAGTTTTCCTACAACAATAGCCATCATTCGAGCATTGGGATGCCACCCTTTGAGCTGTTGTATGGGAGGAGGTGTCGGACTCCTATCTGCTAGGGAGAGGTAGGGCAACGTGTGATGGGTAGTACAAAGATTATGCTTCAAACGACCGAGCAAATACAATAGGTTAGGCAGAGGTTGTTGACTGCTCAGAGTCACCAGAAGAGTTATGCGGACAGGCGCCGGTCCGAGCTCGAATTTCAGGTCGGTGACTTTGTGCTCTTGAAGGTCTTTACTTGGAAAGGAGAGATCTGATTCAGGAAGAGAGGCAAGTTGGGACCCCGATATATTGGTCCTTTCAGGGTGATCGCGAGGGTATGCTGGGTAGCCTACCGGTTGGAAGTACCTGCAGAATTGGGTCATATTCATGACACCTTTCACGTATCTCAGCTGAGAAAGTGTATAGCCGACGAGTCGGTAGTGGTACCATTAGAGGATATTCAGGTGGATGCGAGCCTGAACTATGTTGAGAGACCGGTGGCTATTAGGGATCAGAAGATCAAAGTTCTGAGGAACAAGGAAGTGCCTCTGGTGCAGGTCCAGTGGCAGCATCGGAAGGGGTCAGAGTTAACTTGGGAGTCGGAGCGTGAGATGCGTGAGCAGCATCTAGAGTTGTTTGCAGAGTAAGACTTCGAGGACGAAGTCTGATTCTAGTGGGGGAGAATTGTAACATCCGATTCCCAGGTATATTATTTTATTCATTTATTTTTGGAGTTTATGCAGGGACTCGGCGAGTTGGTGCTTAGACTCGCCGAGTAGGGTCGCGAATTCTCATCCGGATTAATGATCCGATTCAGAGAGTTCATGGGTGGACTCGGCGAGTCCGCGCTGTTTAATGAAACCCTAATCTCTCGGGTTTGAGACCTATTTAAAGGCCCTTAGGGCCATCATTTGCATCTATCAGTCCCTTGAGAGAAACCCTAGAGCACCTGAGCGTTTTAGGAGAGAGAGGGGCCATTGTTGACCTTTGAAGTATTGTTTAGCAAGGAAAAGGAGGTTCTAGCCAAGAGGAAGCAAAGGAGGTGGACATTCTGTGGATTTGGAGCTCAGAGCATCACATTTAAGGTAACATTTTGGCTCCCCTTCTGTTGTTATGATGATCATATGGATTTAGGGTTTCTTGGACCCTTTATTGGCTAGATTTGATGTCCAATTAGTCCCTATTTGTGATGAGGCTTTAGATCTGGATCCATAGAGGTCCAGAGAGCCTTACTCATCAAGCTTTATGAAGATCAATGGGGGTTTTGACCATGGGTTATGATAAATGGGGCTAAAACATCATATAGGATCAAATAGATGTTGTTTGTGCATCAAGATATGGACTTTACGTGATTATCATGCTTGGGAAGGTCAGATCTATGGATTAATGGAACGGATATGACCTCAGGAGGTCAGTTTAGTTTGTGCATGGGATGGACTCGCCGAGTCAAAGAACTGACTCGGCGAGTAGGGTTAGGGTTTCCTTGTAAATCACACAGTTGGTGACTCGCCTAGTTGGGGAGTGACTCGGTGAGTTAGAAGGGATCTAGAGGATGTGAGTACGCGATGGAACTCGCCGAGTTGCCAGAAGGCACTCGACGAGTCGGGTCAAAGGTTGACCGTTGACCAGGGTTGACTAGTGTTGACTTGATAGTAGTAATCACACAAAGTCAGGAAAGTATTAATGAGAGTTGTACTTATGATATAGGAGGACGATAGGTCGGGAGATTGGGCACAAGTGATTATCCGACATTAGCGAGGTGAGTCTTCTCACTATGCCTTACCCGATGGGGTAATTATGTGTGACCGAAAGGTCTTATGTGTATGATGTATATGTGATGTAAGTTATATGTGATATGTTATGTGATATGAGTATGATGTGGACTGGAAGGTCAAGATGATATGGACCGGAAGGTCAACAGAGTCTGGGATGGAAATCCCCTGAGACACTTGGATCGGAAGATCCTATGGCGTGGAAAGGCATATGTGTAGTATGTGGTATTTTGGGGAACTCACTAAGCATTCGTGCTTACAGTGTTATGCGCTATGTGTTTCAGGTACCAGCGAAGATCGCGGGAAGGTGCCAGCTTGATCAGTACACACTTGCAGATGCCATGTTTTTGAGATATTGGGTTATGGGTTATGTTATGTATTTTGTAGAAACATTGGATGTTTGACTTTCGGAAGATTAATTAATGAAATGTTTTATTAAAAATTAAATGAAAAATTGTTTTAAATTTTACGGTGTTACACATAGTTTAATGAAAAAAACAAACCATGTGACATCTAATTGACATTCAATTAATTCAAATCTATCATTATGGGATATTATTTTGGTTAGGTCATTGAATTCTTTAATTGAAAAAAAAATAAAAATAATTAATTTATAAATATATGTTTTATTGAATTCTATAGAGTTTAATGTATTGTAAGAACATTTTAATAAAATTATATGGAGAATATAATAATGATATGACAATCAATTGAAGTGTATAAAATTAATATACTGTGGATGCCAAAATCACTACAAAAGGTTAGTGGTTTGAGTCAAATTGATAGGTTATGAATTTAATGTACTTTATAATTTATTTGAAAGAGGTTTAAGCAATACAAAGAAAAAAAATACTTAGATGCGGCTATTCTCATGAGTTTTTAGGTTCTTTTGAACGGGCAGGTAAAAAAACTGATATTTTTTTTTTATCAAATTGACTCATAATATTTTTTGTTTGGTACAATGCTCTAAAATTTGGTTTTTTAGTTGACTTGATATGGTGATCGACCTACGATTCAACCGTCGAGTCAATCCAAGTTTCAAAACGTTTATTCATTATATATATATATATATATATCAGTGTTGTAAAAATCCCGACTAGGTCTTGATTAATCTCCCATTAATCCCTAGGCGCAACTCGACCAAATAGAAAGTGAATTTGTAGAAAACGACGAAATTTTAACACTTTGAACAATTTTTATCTTAATAAAAACTATTTGATGAATGATTAGTGTTGTATTAATCATATCAACTATTTTGTTAGTATATTAGTGGTATTTACAAAATTTTGTTATGTTATTATCATATTTTATTTTTTTTTAATTCAAAAATTTGTAATTAATGGTACCCGATAAATCCCCGTCTAGCCGATTAATCCTTAACCCTCGTCCACCGATTAGCTAATGTCGAATGTTTTTTACAACCTTGATATATATATATATATATATATATATATATATATATATATATATATATATATATATATATATTCATGCATATCAAATAATTGAACAACCGTTATTTAAAATTTGGTATTTTCCCTTGAAGATCTCATTCATTAAACACAAATATATACATGCATGTAATACAATAGGGCTAAATACAAGAGAGTTCGAATACACTAAAACTAATACAACGGGCTATACATAATATAATATAACAAAGGATAAGATCCCGTAACCGGTCGAAAGAGACCGAAGGGGTAGACCAACACCTAGATATGATAGGCAATATGTGATTTATGTGCTTATATGCTAGGATATTATGTGGGAGTGATAGGGGTGAAATAGACCTTGTAACCGGTTGAAAGAGACCGAAGGGGTAAGTCAGCACCCACATATGCTAAGCAGTTACCGCTTGAAAGAGACCGAAGGGTAGGTCAGCACCCTGATATGCTAGGAGGTTACCGGTTGAAAGAGACGGAAGGGGTAGGCCAACATCCTGATATGTTAGGCGGTTACCGGTTGAAAGAGACCGAAGGGGTAGGCCAGCACCTTGATATGCTAGGCAGTACCGGTTGAAAGAGACCAAAGGGGTAGGCCAACACCCGAATATGCTAGACAGTATGTTTATTGTATGGTATGTGGTATGATGGGGGAACTCACTAGGCTTTGCGATAAGGATTTCAGTTTTGGTTTCAGATACTTCTACTTCGAAAGGAAAGGAGCCGACATGATCGCAGTGCATTATGCTATGGGATGCCACTATTGATGTTTTCAGACTATTGGTTTTTATAATTTTATAATTAAAATGAAATTTTTGGTCATGAATTTTGGGATGTTACAACCAAACATAGAGTTCCTCTTCTAAAATAACACCCAAGACACAAGATACAAGTCGATCTAATTAACCCTCAAACTATAAGCTTCAAATAGAACTGAAGTCACGATTATGTGGTTGACCACGACGTGGTAAATAACTTAACCACAACATGCGGACTTCACTTCAGAAATTCTTAGGGTTTTTGAGGATTCTAAACTTTTGATAGCTGACAGTATTTTTCTCATGCATTAAAACTAGATTTGGAGCCCTATATTTATAGGGATGTGATTTGAAACCCTAAAGATAATTACCAAATTTAATCATAATTATCTATGGAATTCAAGTCATTCTTAGATATTTCATATTCTTTTATTTACTATAAAATAATTATACTATTAATTAATTAACAAAATAAGTCCTTCAAATAAATATATTTTCATATCTACTTTATTTTGTTCTTGCATGTAACCCAAAAGGACACTACTATCTATAGTAATATTATCGGGTTTGTTATGACTATGGGAACTAATCTCCATCAAGTAGCCTAATGAGGGGGGTAATCAATCTGAAGAAGCAAATTATGAACCCAACATGTCTCAACAACAGTTTTGGCCACAACTGGATACTCGACCTCATCACTAGAACGAGCATAGTTTGATGTTTAGAAGATCATGAAAGTAGATTGTTGTGACATCCCCAATTTCACGACCAGAAAAGTCCGATTTATTTATGCTTATTTTTAAATTAGAGTATCCTTAAAATAATAATATTGCAGAATTTGTTCCCAAAATATATGATAATGATATGATCAAAACATTTCTATAGAACCGTATTTTTTATATTAAAATTCTTGGGATGTCATTGTTGATACAATACATAAGCATAAACAAAATAATACAGGCCTTACACTAGTTTGTCTAAAATATTGGACTATAAGCATCTATAAATCTCTCATCATATCATTACATATGTGCTCTTGTGCCACTACCTGTAATATAAGAAACTGAGTGGGTCAGACTTGGGGGCCTGATAAGCACATAGGGTTTTCAACCCACAATAGTTAAGTCTTTATTTATTATTATCAAATCATCAACCCGATTATCGCTTCCCACTATACTCACTCTCTGTCCATAACATCTAGTTTCAAAGGACCTATCCTAAGGATCATCTTCAAGATAGACAATAATGCTTAGGGGAGTCCATAGCAATATATTTCAGTAAGGCAACCATCAAGGGGGAGGGGGGATTGAGTACACCTAGTGAACACTAAGTTTAAAAACACCTACAGGTTACGAGCCTGCTAGCGTTTCAATGGACTGTCTAGAATAGTCTGTGGTCATTATCTATACTTTAGACAACTTGATCATCTTTAAAGTCAAGGCCTCTAATAATCTATATCATCTTTCATCTCTTATCATATATATCACCTTTCATCTCTCATCATCTATGTCATCTTATATCTATCCATCTTTACCCAACATATTTATAGGTAATAAAATACATATAAAGTTAAAAATCAAGTAAAGCATGTATAAATCGTTCATCTAGCATAGATATCAGGAACACAGATAATAGGCACATGTAGCATGTAATTATCTTAAATACTTTATATTTATGTGTAAGATGAAAGTAACTATGCACTCACATGATACAATGGGTGACTGGTGATATGGGCAGAGCTGCGTCTAACACCTCAGATATTCCTTGACGTGACCTGAGTATAATTACTACATAGTTTTAGTCTAATGATCCCAGAGACTAAGAATAGTCCAGATCCTCACTAATCTCAATGTCTACATCAAGATCTATCAAGTAACGATCAACCAGGCAGGACAGTTGGGATGCATGATCATTTCAACATAATAGCTTTTCTAAAATCCAACAACCAAGCCAACATGACCATTCGAGACACCTCTCCCGTAGGTAGATCAATCATTATAGCGACATAGAATTACTGATAAATCTTATTTATAAGTTCATAATGACGAGTTATGACTATAAATATAAGTTACACAGAAAAGAATAGAGTGTAGCTTAACTTATAGAGGTTCTTCCTGACAAAAGTTAGGAAATTGAACTGGCAGAGCTTCTACTCGCTAGCCACTACTTTGTCAGGGATCGCAGGGTTTCACCGAAGGCTAAAACTAAGGGAAATGGGCTAAAATCTGGAGAATTTAGAGAGAGAGAGAGAGAGAGAGAAGGCGGAGGATGGGGAGTGAGAAAACTAATGATCGGTCGAAGCCTATTTATAGCACAACTACACTCGCACCTGGTGTGCGCGCCGCACCAACCAACGATGTTGTTCCTCATGTTTTCTGCCACATGTTGCAAATATGGTGGTCCATGCCCTACCTTTTAAAAGGCTCGCATCGTGCAACCTACTTGCGTGTGGCTCTTCTCGGAAAACTTCAGAAAATCATATCTTCATCATACGAGCACCATTTTCAATGTTCTTTATATCCTCTAAAAGCTCTTGATGAGATAAATTTGACTTTATTTTTAAAGCTATATTTTTAACAGGCTTAGAGTGTTAAAGTCCCTTAAAAATTTATAACTTCCTTATATGATATTCGTTCTAGACTGTCTTTATATCGACGGAATCATATGGATGAGATCTTTAACCCTCGTTTAGATTGCTTTTCCTAACAATCAGCCGATTTTTACTTCAGTTTCTATGTCGTATACTGCTACACTGAAACTTCTAAAAATACTAACTTCCTCTTACGAAGTCACATTGGGGAGTTCTCTATATATACGCTCTCGGTTTAACGACTACTATGACTTTCGTTTAGATTACTAAGGCTAATAATCATCCTAACTCCTATTTGATATTTACAATATCCTAACTGCACCGGTTTGAATGTGAAACTTCAATGGGTCCCAACTCATCCGTTATAAGTTTGTTTTGAGTGCTCCTTATACCTCTGGAATCCTTTGTACGACTACCTCTTGTCACTCGTAGGCTATTCGTCCTAATCTTTAATCTATTTAGACACGAATTCTATCCTAATTTATTATGTAGCTATAAACACACAATGTATACATATATATATATATATATACATATATATATATATATATACATACAAATACCACATAATAATCAAATAACCTTCTTTTATTAACCTTAAGAGATTACAATTATTGACCCTAACCACTTCATTATCTTTATTAATGTCTAGTGGGAAACGCGAGCGTTACAATTGTGTCCAAAAAAGACACACTAACCTGATTAAAGAGAATATTGACTGGGCAACCGCCCTAATCTGCATCTGAATATGCAATAAGATCATGAGATGTAGAACTGAACAACTAGAGACCATGATTGGTAGTTCCACGACCTACGAGTGAGTATTTTGACCCATGGATCGGACCGGACCTAGACGTGGACCTCCGACATGGCAATCGATTCTAGGATTTCATCAAAATCAGTCTGGTTTTTTTTTAACGATTCAGGCCGGCAGGTTCGGGTTTATTGACCTGATTTAATAAAAAAAAATTCAAATCTATTTTCTTTAAACAATCCTATCTCATTCAGTTTAAATCAGATTGGCATGTGTTTTTTTTTGTAACGTGTAATTTAGAGTTTATAGATGAGTTTAGACTATAATTTTGTCGTTTTTTTGTGTTCTATTCAATGAATTACCATCCGTCAAAGTTCAGATATGAAAGCTGAAATATTTCAACTTTAAGTTGGGATATCAAAGCTGAAATTTTGCAACTTTCAGCTATTATTTAAAACTTCTGTATTCAGTGAAAATCTTTAAACAAGCACATATTATTCATTTTAAGTTGGATTGACATGCACTTTTTTCCAACATGTAATTTAGAGTCTATAGATGAGTTTAGACTATAATTTTGTCGCTTTTGGAGTTATATTCAATGAATTTCAAACCTTCAAAGTTGGGATATAAAGCTAAAATATTTCTATTTTTCAACTATTATTTAAAACTTTTGTATTCTACTAAATATTTAAACATATATATCTCATTCATTTTAAGTTGGATTGGCATTCAGTTTTCTCCAATGGGTAATTTAAAGTTTGTAAATAGGAGTGCAAATGAGCTAAGCCAAGCCCAAGCCTGGTTAGGCTCGGCTTGGGCTCATTTAAGTTATGCGAGGCTTGAGCTCGAGCTCAGCTCAATTCGAGCTTCTTGTACTGAGCTCGGCTCGAACTCATAAATAATTATACAAACTTGATTTAGGCTCGGGCTCGGCTCGTTTTTTGTCTGACATGCCTAAATAAGCTTAAGCTTGGCTCGAGCTCGTTAAGAAGCTCGTTTACTAATACCCTAAATCCCTAATCCCGAAATATATTTTTATTTTAATATAAAAAAATAATAATAAAATATTTTATATAAAGGATCGTTTAGGCTCGCGAGCCTAATCGAGCTTAGTGACATAGGCTCGAGCTCGAGCTCGTTTAATAAACCAACTTAATATAAAGCTCGAGCTCGACTCGTGCTCGTTTAAAATCGGTTTCGAGTTGAGTTTTTATCGATCCGATCCCGAGTAGCTCACGAGTAGCTTGGCTCGTTTTCACCCCTATTTGTAAATGAGTTTAAACTATAATTTTGTCATTTTTGGTGTAATATTTAATGAATTACAATCCTTTAAAGTTGAGATATCAAAACTGCAATATTTCACCTATTTTTTTACTATATTACTTTTTAATAAATACTAACAACATTTTGATTTTGTGTTTATGTAGAGATATCACAAGCTTTAAACATATTAGATTTATATGACAAAGATATAGGGAAGAGGCTAATGGAAGATTAGATTATGATGTTTGTTAGTTGTATTGATTTTAAAGTTTAAACTATGATTTTTGGTGTTATGGTAATTACTTTTATATGTTTGTGTTAAGAATCTTAACTTTTGTTGGTGAAATATTTAGAAAATTAATTTTGCAAGTTATAATATTATAGATAAAGTTAGATTAGTAATGCATGAAATATGATAAAGTCATAAACGTATTCTTTTTAACGAGTTGTAACGTATCAAACCCAACAACATATTTGTTGTAACGAGTTGTATTAGACCCGAAAATGCATTCTAATGAGTTGTATCATATTCATGTTAAGTTATACCGTTCCATCCGATCCAAGAACTAGAAAACCCATACCAAGACCTAAACCCGGTAAGCCTCGTTCGATCTGATCCGTGGTCCACAATATTCTCCAAAACCAGTCCAGTCCAAAAGTCGGTCCGATCTGGTCCAAAAGCTAGTTTGACCCAGTCGAAATTCTCACTCCTACTACAAACATATATGATAATACGCTTGAGAGTGGTGAAGTGAGGCTCGCGAGGGTCATGCATTGATATAGCCTTATTTAACTATATATATGTTATGCCATTATCTTAATATATTTGAGTAAAAATGTTATATTTTAAGATGTATGATACTTAATATGCTTTGAAATGTTCAATTATAGTTAAAATGGGAGTTGAGATGCAAAAGGAGGAGAACGAAGTTGAAAAAGATGAAAAAAGGATGTTGATGAACAAATTGACCTCTCTTTAGTCTATTCGCCATATCTAATGACTCGTAACTCCTATTGAAGAGATTCAAAATGTTCTGAAAACTAGACAAAATTTCGGACGACTTTCATGTTTGTTCCAGATTCAGATTCCTGGTTCCCTTGTCATGCAAAATCAAAAATTCATGTACGCTACGGAATCCAGATCCCACGACATGGAAAAGGCATTTCCACACTGAGATGATGCTAAAACCTATAAATAGAGACGAGAATTAACCCTAATGATATATATTCAAACCTAATTTAGTTTCTATGAAAATAAACCACCTAGCTACGATTTTGAGAGTCTAGAAGGCGGATGGAGGGTTGTTAAGATGATATGGAGCGATGATCTGAAGGATTTGAGAGCTGATTCATGACAGGAATCATTTGGTTTGATGTTCTGACCATGATTAGTATTCTAATGGTTTCTATTTGTGTTTTTACTTTCTGAATTTGGGTGTTCAAACATGTTGCATTCATTTGGAGTAGATGAAACTCAATTTTATGTGTTGATTTCAATGATTTTAGATTTTATTAGTTTGATTATTAATTGTGTTTGACTAGTCACATTAACTATCATGTTAAAGTTATCATTTTTATTCCCTATTGTTGAATTATGTGTAGTTAAAAGGGCCAATCTAATTACATTAACTTGAATCTTAATTAGTTTATAATGATGAAACTACTAGGACTACAAATTGATCAAATCCTAGGGTTAGGTAATATTAATTGGTGACTTTGACTATTTTAGCAAGCTTAGATATCCATGTTATGATTCAATTGATTGTCATGACCATTGATGAGAAATCACTTGATCATATCATTCAGAATTTGGATAGATTTATTTAATTATGTGTTCGCTAATTATATGATCGTTGTGTTAGTTGTTCATTAATTATTAGCACTAGAAAATCTGATCAAGATAACTAGTCACATTAGAATTTGGTAACCATCTAATAAATCCGTTGCACTATTAACAAATTAAACCATGATTTTGAGATGTAATCCAATCTGAACCAAAGTACTCGAAGTGATTCTTTACCAATCAGTTTATCTAATCAGTTTAGCTGTTGATATGATTGAGATTTAATAATAAAACCCCCTTCTTTTGCTTTCTTTTATTTAGTATAACCTATAATAAAATATAATAGTGTTAGTTTATTGTCATTCCCATTGAGTTCAACACATTTGCTTATCAAAACTATATTATAGTCGAGCAAGCTCATTGTCTGTAAGGTGTGGTTTAGATGCGACATACTAGGAATTAAAAATAAAAAACCAATGCATTAAAATATACATCATGCATGTATAGGAAGATTTTTTGAACATCATAAGTGATGTACGAGTGAGTGAATGTGAGATACTAAAGAGCACCTGCAAGACTACGATACAGTGCAGGATCAACAACAAGGTAATTGGATCCATAAAATTTTACAGATACTTCTATAGAAGTACGAGCTGGCTTTTAATTAAGCATATATGTACGCTCAAGAATCTCGTTGGCATATTTCTGTTGAAACAAGAACAACCAGTATCATAGTGGGTAATAGAAATCCTGAGTAAATAATGCAAATCGCCCAAATCAGCCATAGAGAACTCGATGCTAAGGATAGAGGTGAGATGGGTTAGTATCTGAGATGATGAGCCAGTAAGATCAATATCGTCCACATAGAGGAGAATATACACAATGTGTCCTAGATAAAAAAGGAAAGACACCTACTATGTGGTTGTTGCATATAGATAATCTTCTAAAGATGACAATGAAGAAAGGCATTCTTCACATCAAGTTATCAAATAGACCACTTATGAGTGAGCGCAATGCTGAGTATTGTATGAATGGTGGACGGTTTAACAACTAGACTAAAAGTCTCATCATAATCAATGTCAGGTCTCTATGTACGTCTGTTAGCAACAAGTCGAGCTTTGTAAGGAGACAATGAACCATCAATACTGAGATTCTTTTTAAACAGCCAAATATAATTTATAATATTTGCAGTAGGAGGCTAAGGTACAAGTACCCAAGTCTTATTGAAGATAAGAACAGTAAATTTGTTTTTCATTACGTTTAGTGAATTAGGATCCTTAATGGCTTGAGAATAGGTCCTAGGAATAGACGAGTAGGAATCAACATGAATGTAGAGTCTTTTAATCCGCTTGAATATGCCACATTTTCTACAAGTTAGCATTAGATGTTGGATGTGAATAGAGGGAGGAGATGTAGAGGATTCCTGAGAAGTAGGAGGAGTGGAAGCGGTTAGAGTAGGGATATGAGAAGGATAGGATGGCGTTTTTTAGGCAGCCCTTACAGGCGATATAGGAGGTGTTGTGGATGTGGGATCGTAAGCTGAAGAGGATGAGACACATAGGGAGAATGGGTGAGACACGGATGGAGAGACAATCTTATGAGGAGATATTGTCTTGTGAAATGATGTGCTTCCATGTAAATGGGACGAAAAACTATCGATAGAGGGAAATGCGGCATGGTAAAGAAAAAAGTAGAAGGAGGAGATTCAAGTTTCATTAATGATGACATGAAGGGGAATAATGATTTTAATTGTGTGAAGATCTAGACATCGATATTACTTGTGATGAGAGGGGTATCCAAGGAAGACTTAGCATGAAGAGGATAAACCTACAAGAAATGTGAAAAATCATCAAGAAAATGACTTAATATTTAATACCAATAATGCTAATAATTAAGGATGTCCAAACATCATAATACACATATTCAAAAGGAAATTGAGTAAACTAACTTATATAAAGTAAAAAGAAACTTAAAGTGTTTACCCATTTGACATGCATGAAAAATACTAGAGTTTTTCTTTACAAAACAAGAGATTAAATGATGATTGACTAGGTGTTGAAAAACATGGTGACCGGGATGTCTAACATGTTGATTCCATAAAGAATTGGCAACGGAATCATTTAATCAAGTGTGAAGAAAAACAACTCCTCAAGGTGAAGAAGAACAACTCCTCAATGGAATCATTTAATCAAGTGTGAAGAAGAACAACATGGTGACTGGGATGTCTAACATGCTGATTCCATAAAGAAAAACATGTCGAATCACCTAACGAAGTGTGAAGAAGAACAACTCCTGAAGGTGTTGAGGGAACATAAAGAAGCAATGGGTTGGACGATTGCAGATATCAAAGGTTTGAACCCCTCCACTTGTATGCAAAAAATCTTAATGGAGGATGAATGCAAGCCAAGTAGAGACGCGCAAATAATTTTGAATCCGCCAATGATGGAAGTGGTCAAGAAAGAGATTTTGAAGCTCTTAGTTGCGGGAATGATCTATCCAATCTCGGATAGCAAATGGGTGAGCCCGGTTCAAGTCGCACCGAAGAAGACGGGGATCACGGTGGTTGAGAACAACAACTGTATGATGGTCCCCACCCGTGTGCAAAACGGGTGGAGAGTATGTATTGACTACCGCAAACTCAATGCCAGCACAAGAAAAGATGACTTTTCATTGCCTTTCATTGATCAAATGTTAGAAAGGTTGGCTGGGAAATCCCATTATTGTTGTGTAGACGGGTATTCCATTTTTCACAAGATCCCGGTGGCACCGGAAGACCAAGAAAAGATAACATTTTGCATGTCCATTTGGCACTTTTGCATACCGTAGAATGCCATTTGGATTATGTAATTCCCCGGCCACTTTCCAACGTTGTATGGTTAGTATCTTTTTGGAATATGTTGAAAATATAATTGAAGTTTTCATGGTTGATTTTACGGTATATGGAAACTCCTTTGAAGAGTGTTTGACTAATCTCACCAAAAATTTTAAAAGATGTATTGAAACAAATTTGGTTTTAAAATTTGAAAAATGTCATTTTATGGTGAGTCAATGTCTCATTTTGGGTCACAATGTATCAAAGAAAAGAATTGAGGTATATAAGGCCAAGATAGATGTTATTCAAAGCTTACCTTACCCGACTTGCATTCGGGAAGTTCGTTCCTTTTTGGGCCATGCAGGTTTCTATCGGAGATTCATAAAATATTTTTAAAAAATAACAAGACCAATGTGCCAACTCTTGCAAAAGGATGTTGATTTCGAGTTCAATGAGGCATGCAAAGAAGTTTTCGATAAGCTCAAAGAGTTGCTTACATTCGCTCCCATCATGCAAGATCCAAATTGGGATCTCCCCTTTGAGGTCATGTGTGATGCAAGCAACTATGCAATAGGCGCCGTTTTGGGTCAAAAGAACAGACGAGCCTCCCATGTGATCTACTATGAATTGAGGACACTAGACAATGCTCAAAGCAACTACTCTACTACGGAGAAAGAGCTATTATCCATAGTGTTCGCCTTGGAGAAATTTAGACAATATCTACTTGGTACCAAGGTCATTGTGTATTCGAATCACGCAGCTCTTAAGTACTTGATGACGAAGAAGGATGCAAAGCCTAAACTCATCCAGTGGATTTTATTGTTACAAGAATTTCATTTGATAATCCGGGACAAGAGTGGGTGTGAAAATCTTGTTGCCGATCACCTAATCCGGGTCACTTCAAATGGAACTCCTCTCCCTTTGTGGGATGAGTTTCCGGATGAGCATCTCTTTTCCCTTACTCAATCTATTCCTTGGTATGCCGATATCGTTAACTTTTTGGTCACAAAAGGTATCCTGATACATTCACACGTGCTCAAAAACACAAGTTGAAAAGCAATGGAAAATATTATGTGTGAGATGAGCCTTATTTGTGGAAACATTGTCCCGATCAAATCATTAGGCGATGTGTACCCCAACAAGAGCACCAATCCATTTTGCAATTTTGTCATGAATTTGCTTGTGGGGGACACTTTGGACCAAGCTGGACCTTGAGAAAGGTTCTTGAGTGTGGACTATTTTGGCCAACCATGTCACGTGATTGTTACTTGTTTTGCAAAAGTTGTGAACGGTGCCAAAGGACGGGGAACATTTCACAAAAAAATCAAATGCCACAAAATCCAATCATTGTTTGTGAAAATTTTGACGTATGGGGGATTGATTTCATGGGTCCATTCCCTGTTTCGTTTGGCAACGTTTACATCTTGCTCGCGGTTGACTATGTTTCTAAGTGGGTTGAAGCCAAAGCCATAAGATCGGATGATGCCAAAACAGTTATCCACTTTTTAAAATATAATGTCTTTGTGAGGTTTGGTGTGCCTAAGGCTTTGATTAGTGATATAAGGATTCAGTTTTGCAACAATATGATGGAGGCTTTATTGAAGAAGTACAACGTGACCCACCGTGTTTCAACAACCTACCAGCCTCAAACGAATGGTGAAGCGGAAGTTTCAAATCGTGAAGGGAAGAGTATACTTGAGAAAATGGTGAATCCCTCAAGAAAATACTGGAGTTCAAGGCTTGATGATGCCTTGTGGGCCTATCGGACCGCATACAAGACCCCGATAGGAATGTCCCAATTTAGGTTGGTTTTTGGAAAACCATGTCATCTTCCCGTGGAATTGGAACACCGTGCATTTTGGGTGGTCAAACAATGCAACTTCAACATCGATGAGGCGGGAGGCATAGGAAGATTCAACTTCAAGAGTTGGAGGAGTTGAGAAATGACTCCTATGAAAACTCAAGAATTTACAATGAGAGGACAAAGCTTTTCCATGACAAGTCCATTAACCGCAAGCATTTCGAACCAGGACACAGGGTTTTGCTTTACCATTCACGATTGAAATTATTTCCTGGAAAGTTGAGGTCAAGATGGATAGGTCCATTTGTTGTGTTAAAAGTCTTTGAGCATGGAGCGGTTGAGATTCAAAGTGAAGAAACGGGGTAAATCTTTAAAGTTAATGGGCATCGTTTGAAATCAAAAGGGAAGCATGTCTCGCCAAAGATGTTAAAGAGGGGTATTTTTGGAAAACTAAAAGTTTTCATCTTTTCTAGTTCCGAATAAATGTCGTAGATGGATAATTTTTGCATTTAACATCTCTTATTCTTCCTTCTTGCGGTAAAAGAATGTTGGATTTGAAGACCCGGTGTTCGTGTTGGTTAAAGAGCAAAAAAATGGAAAAAAATGCAACAGAATTCACGCGGACCACGTGTACTCAAAGGTATGTCCACGTGTTTATTAAAATTGACCGTGTGTGGTCTCCAACTTGTCCGCGTCCATCATCAGTAAACAGAAAAGTTTCAGGTTAGTACACGTGGACAGCGTGTACTCCAAGGTATGTCGGCGTGTTTATTAAAACGGACCACGTGTGGTCTTTAACTTGTCCGCATCCATCATCGGCTAACCAAAGTTCTTCCAAGCAATAGACGCGGACCGCGTGTACTCGTGTCCGCATCCGCGTGAGTTGTTGACCAACATTGGCTCGTTTTTGACCAGGTTTGACCGTGTTTTTTTAACTAATAAGATACCAGCCGACCATTTCTTCCCTTCTGCTTCTCCATTCATCTCCCTTAACCTTCAATAGAACACCTCCTTCTCCTCTACTAAAACTCAGTTTCCCGTCAAACCGCCAGTCGAAATTCCGCGAGACTACCACCATTCTTCACCAATTTCCGAGCTCTACAAACCCTACTAAAAACTGTTCCGATCTGTTGTTGTAACTCCGGGCACCACCACCACTCAACCGCCACTTTCCGGCCAACTCCGACCACCTTTCACGATTCCGACACCACCATTGTGCTCCTCATGGACAAGGCTACAAACCCCACCAAAAATATCTCCCAAAGCTCGCCGAAAAATTTGCTGGAATTTCAAGCCATTTCCGGATTCCTCAGGTTTTCACGGTAAAGTTATTTTCACGGGATATTGAACAAAGCTTAAAGATTGGTGTGGAGAGTTGCAAGATTTTCAAATCCCAAATTTTCGTGCGCAAATTTTGAACTTTCAAGAAAAACGGGTACTTTCTGTCCTTTATTTTAATTAATCAATATGCATGTCTCCAAACAACAATTCATATGCTATTGAATCAAATGAGTGTAGGAATTAATTCTTGCTTTGATTGTTGAACTGATTTAGAAGTCCATAGGGAGTCGGTTGGTGATTTGGATTGAAATATCGTTTGTTGAGATTGTGATTCGTGTAGTGGTTATTTTTCGTGTAGGTAGTCCATGTCCACATATAGGAAGCGCCCGACTGTCGCCCGAGGCAAGGCCCCAGCTAGAAATCAAAATGATGCGCACGACATTCCAAGATTTCGGGATGCCAAAGCAACCGAAACTACAAGAAAAGCCTGCCTAGAAAGGTAGTATCCACCAAGTTCGTGTGTAGACCCACGCTCACTTCGTTAGGGGTTCTTGAGGGGGTCACCCAATTGTTCCGTAACATTGGGTGGGAAAACCTTCTCACTTACGATCTCCCCACTAGAGAGTTTCTTGCCCATTGCGGGTACGACAGTGAAACAAAGAAAAGCCGCATTCCAACTTCTAGGGGACCGAAGGTACATAGATTTTGCAACAATAAATTAAATCTTGGGCTTGCCTTCTTCAAACGCCTCCACGGTTTTCGACGTCTTACCTGCTGAGTTCAATCATGAGGCCTTTTGGATGGAAATAATCATGGGTATCTTTTCGTGTGCTGGTTGGGATAAAGCAACCTACATCATTCACCCGTGCCTGAGCATTGCCCATCGCATCTTGGTGTGTACGGTTTTTGCCCGCAAAGAAGCTGGCTAGGTCACCAAAAATGAGCTCTTCTTTCTTTGGGGTATGACGAGGCGTGACAGCCCACCAATCCTGGACTTTGTTTCGTTTTTTCCATAAATGTGCACACATGAGAAGCAAAGCATCCGGTGATATTTGCATTGGGGGATTTATCACCTTTTTGGCTCGCGGTCTTAACATCGAGCTCCCAGACGAATACCAGCCTGTTGACAATAAAAATCTTTTGGATGAGCGTGCCCTGACAAACATGCACCACATCTACCACCGGAGCAGGAACAGTTTCATTATCCTCAAGGAGTGGAATATCTTGTTCTCCCCGACCCTCGAGTCTCCAACTTCACTCCCCATGATCGCACTCATTAGAGACTCACGAGAACCATCACTCAATCAGATAATGAGGATGCATCCCAGGCTCAAGATGATGTCAAGATGCATGCAGATAAGGAGTCTGGTTATGATCCCTTCCATGGTCCACAACAAGCCCAACACCAAGCACCTCCCGGATACTACCCGCTCCCCCCCACCAGTTTTGCCGAACGGTTCGAGACTCTTTGTGTCTCTAACCAAATCATGTCCCAAAAAATGTACCATATGTGGGGGTGGCACCAATCGCAAAACCATTTTGAGAACATCCCGCTCCCACCTCCTTATCCATACCCTCCATCCATTCACCCTTATCCACCTCCCCTTACCCTTACCCCTACCCCCAATACCCGTATCCTCCCCCCTTTTCTTTTTTATTTCTCATTCATTTTAATTAGGTTGCATAACATTTTATCCTTAAATTGCGTTAATCTTTTTTATAAAACTCCAAAAAGATTTTATTTTCTTCTTTTTCACTTTTTATTTTTTTTTCATGACATTTAGCTTAGGGCATAAACATTCATGCATTTTTGTTATCTCTTTATTCTCATCTCCGAACATCTTTACTTGAAAGACACGACACACCTTAAATACACTTCTTTTGGAAACTCACATAACAAATAAGAATCGCTCTTAGGGACTTTCAGTTGTTGCTTCTTCTCTTATATATACACGGGGAGAGAGTGCAAGTAGTTGTGCATATGAATCGAACCATGTAAAATGTGGCATAAGTAGGGGGACAACTTAGCCCCGTACCAACCAGTCCTTCACCTGGATTTTCCTTGCAAGCCACAATCAAACCCAAAGAAAGGAATAAAAACTAGATTGTGCCATTTTGAGATCTTTAGTGTTTAACTGCTACAATTCACATCATATCTCACTACTTTATGATTTAGTCACATTTTTCTCACTTCATCTCGAATTGGCCTTAGTTTAGTTGTGCTCGTTTTGGCCTCTTGTTTGGGTTAGACTTAGATTATGCTTATAGTTGTATTTAGTTATGTTTTGTATTTTTATTTTCAGGCTATTCTTGTAAAACTCTTGTGGTAAACCAAAAAAGTGAGCCTAATATATATATATATATATATATATATATATATATATATATATATATATATATATATATATATATATATATATATATATATATATGAAAGAGACAACTACCCTATTTTTCTAGTATTGTTTTGTGAGTCAAAAGTAAATTGTCTTATGACTTTAAAAAAATTCAATTTACCCAAAAATTTCAATAAAGTTTAGTGTGTAGTTTGTGTGCGTGCAATATAGTATTTATTCAAGTTGTTTGGAGAAGTCAAATTTTGGATCTTTCGTGAAATTTGAACCTTATGTTTGTTGGTTCTAGTCTCTAAAAAAATGGAAGTCGGATGTTATAGCAATCATAAAATGCGAATGTAATTATATATTGTTTTAGTGCTTTCCTCTTTGTGTCTTAAGTTATTGTATTTGTAACATGTCTTTGGGGTTTTGTTGTCCAAAAAAAAATGGCGTGAAGGCCGGGCCACGGAGTTGTATCCATTTGTTTGCCTTTGTAAGTGTTTAATTTTTCGGATTCTAGCTCATGCAATTAGTTCCTAGTTGATGTTTTTCTAGTTAGATATCATTTTTGTTGGCAACTACCAAGGCGGAGTTCACTCATCGCATGCTCGACTCTTCGGTCTACATGGATCATATTTTGGTGGATGCACTTACTCTTTTAGATGATTGTAGTTTGCCAAATTTTGTACATAGCTCGTTTCTTGCCATTTTTGGCCCGAGTTATCTTTTTCTAGGTTTTATTTCTTGATGTGAGGTTGAAGTTGTGAGGAGTGAGGAACATTCTAATCGAGGGACACTTTCTTATGGCTAGTGGACTAGATCGGACCATGAAATAATGTCACATAAACCATACTAGTGAAGTATGCATGCTCGTTTTGCATCTTGATCAACATGTATCCCTTGCTAGAAAGGTACCAAAGGCTCGTTCCTTGAGGCGATTCTTATCCCTAAAAATGGATTATATGTCTTTATTCCAAGGACGTGTTATGAATTTCAACCTAAGATGTTCATTCTTTTTCTTTCTAGGATAGTTCATCCCAAGTTCATTTTAGTCTTGTCTTACTTGAGGACAAGTAAGGTTTATGCTTGGGGTGATTTGATAGTTTCACTTTTATTATTTCTTTTCGTAGTTTATTTTTAGTTAAAACCATCTTATTTTATTTAATCTTCGTGCTTATTTTCTCTTTTGTTATTTTTCTCCTTTACCGGGTGCTTTCCAGTGTTTTGAGCTTATTGCAGGATTTATCGAAGACATTTTGTTATTGGAGGCTTAGAAGGGTGTGGGATTTATGGAAGCTTGCGGGTTACGTGTGAATTTGAAGTGGTCCGAATGAGCTTGGTGCTTGCATAAACAAGAAATCAATTTGGACTTAATTTTTAAGCGAGAATAATGATGAGGCGACGCAGACTCGAGCTACGAAAGATTGATGGAGCCTTGGATCGATCATTAAAGGCTTTGGAATGGCACAAATGGGCTCTAAAGAGTTATACATGTGGGCTGAAGTGTGAATGAGAAGATTGGGCTAGATTGTATTTTAAATGTCCCAAGTCCCACATTCAGCGTGACCCACGCGGTCCGCTTGGACCCATATGCGGTCCGCATGAATTGTGATGAAATGAACCCGAGTTTTGACTTGTTGACCGTATTTGTGGAAGGTTGGTGGGTGGCTTTTGACACCTTTTTGAATCCGTAGACCATATCCTTTTTGTTAGAGATTGAAGGTATTTTGGCATATGATGACTTGAAGAACACACACCATTTTCTCTCAAGAAGGCTTTGGAAGATTTTAAGAATTTTTGGAAGATTAGTGTAATTTCTTTCCATCTTGCATCTAAGACAATGTTTGGTACCACTAGACTATATTGCATTTCTTTTACTTTGGCCATGCTTGACTAAACTTTCATTTGGTTGATTAGGGTTTAACCCATGGATGATTAGTTGCTTTGAAGACTTATTATTATCTTGTGTTTGAAGTTTATGGAATTTTTTTATAATTAAATATCTTGTTGTGTTTATTTATCTTTGATCATGAGCTTGGATGAATGAATGCTTGTTTTTGTTGACTAATTTCTTGGTTAAGTAATGGACTCTCAAATTAGTAAGCAACAAATAGTTTATATGTTTGTTTTCATTTCATTTAAACCATGGAAATGTTTCCTCTATAATGATAATGTAAGCATTTGATTATCTTTTGGACTTGGTAACTCTTATAACTTAAAGCTAATTGATTTTCACAAGATTTTAGGCCTCATTGATTTTGTGACTTTAATTAAGGAAATGTGTTAAGAGCTCATCTAACCATTTTAATATCTAACAAGAGTTGAGGTAATTTGTGTCTATGAGTTGCTATAGCAAAGTTGAACCAATTCACAAGTGTTATTCCATCTAGTCTAATGATAAGTCAACCATGTCATCCATGTGGAGTATCCCAAAATCAACCAATTTCGCTTTATTATATTTAAGCAAATCTTTTACTTGTTACTTGTCATATTTACATTCTAGCTAGTTTTAATTTTGTCAAACAATCAAAAAGAATTAACCCCCCCCCTTTTTACTTTTATTTTTTTTGCCAATATTTTACAAAGAGGTTTACATATAGATTTAAATTGAATCAATCTCCGTGGATACGATCCCTTTACCACTATACACTATTCTAGTGTGTGATACTTAGGGTATTTATTTTGTTGGCCTCGACAACCACCAAAGACCATATAGAATAATCAAGTGTTGTCCTCTTACTCTTGAAGATGATCCAGAAATACATGTCGGTTGTCTAATCTGGACCTACTAATACTGACTATCCAAAAAGAAGAGGACCACTATGTTCCGCTTTAAATCTCACATATTACCGAACTATGAGACTATTCAGATATTCAACTTACTTCGAACTAAAACATCCTTTATAAGTCTTAATTTATAATTAGACAAGAATATAACTAAAGAAGTTTACTTAGAATAAAGTTTCATGATCACACATTACTTTTATAATTTAATAGGTAAGTTCAACACCAAAATACAGATAGTAAAAAATAAATATATAATTAACATTCTAGCGATAAGTACTTTTATTATAATTAATTGGAAATAGATAATTGATTTGTTAATTTGTTATGTGATTAATAAATTAGCATGAGATCAATAGTTAAATAATTGATTTGTTAATTTGTATGTTAATAAATTAATAAGAAATCAATTAGATTTATTTTATTATTAATCGTAATTAATGAAGAATTAGTTTGGGATTAATTGGAATTAATTTGGGATTGATTGAAATTAATTAAATGTACAAGAGGTGAATTGTAATTGTTCAATAGTTCAACAAAAGAAGGAAATTCTAGAACCATCTAAGGGTGGACAGTTTTGGAGGCTCTTCTAAGGTTTATGGAAGCATCCTCGATGCAAATGAGAAAATGTTTTAAATTGAGATTAAATCTATTATTTAATAATTCAAATCTTGTTTTGTCTGTAAGTTACCTAAACTATAAATTGGACCCCAAGACCAACAATTTTCATTCATACCTAAATCATAATGCTTAGGAACGAAATTTCCTTATCCTCCCTATCTTTCCTCATCATTCTAGGGTTTGTAGGGTTTTGGTTACATATCGTTAGAGACACTAAACTTTTGGTGCTTGCTTTCCAAGGTTTTCAAAAAGGAATTCTATTTGGTTATTTACTATATTACTCAAAAGTTATACTAAACTTTTGGTTCTTGCTTTCCAAGGTTTTCAAAAAGGAATTTTATTTGGGTATTTACTATAATACTCAAAAGGTATGTAAACCATATGTTTATTTTGATCATTATAGAGTTCCTTTAGGGTTCCTGATGTTCATAGTTTATTGTTGTCAATAGAGAAAACAAAGATCTAAATAGGTAGCATGTGGACATAAGAGTTAAGTAATTTTTTGCCTCATGTATAGTTTTATAACCTATAAAACCTGTGAGTGGTATCAGAGCCATAGTTTTCTAGTTGATTGTGTATGATAGTGAATATATCAAAATTAGGGTTTATAGAAATTAAACCTTAAATGTTTGAATTTCCGCATAAGGCTAGGATTCTTGAAACCCTAGCCTCCACCCTTATTTTTGAAAAATCCTAAGGTTTCCTTAGTGTTTCCTAGTTTCCATAATTATTATTTTAATATCCTTTAAATTTGAATAATTAAAATTGGATGACCCTAAAACCCAAATTTCAAAATTTGGAAGGGTTTTGGACTAGGATTAAATTTGAATTATTTTATTAAATTTTTAATAGAAAATAATTATTTAATGCGTAAATGATTTAAATTAATTTAATTAAAAGTTAATTAAAAGTTAATTAAAAGATAAATATTAAATCGTATTTGGCTTAAATTTAATTAGATTAGAAGTTTAATTTAGATAATTAAAAGTTTAAACCTAATATTTTGAAAGCTTTTAAAATACACCTTATATATATATATATATATATATATATATATATATATATATATATATATATATATATCATTAAAAGTTAATTACTATATGTATAAGACAAAGTCAGCCAAATCGCTAGTAGACCGAATTCACGAAGTCATATTATAAATAGGGTATAAGGAAAAGGCCTATAAAATGACCATTGAATGTGTGTCCTTTTCACCCACCACTCTCCTGTATGGTGGAGGGTCGTTAGTCGAATGCGTTTGATAGGACATAACCTCATTAGAAGTATAATGATATAAAGTTCTAGAACCTTCTTACAAAATCCCACTCTAGTTACTTTAGGAAAATATGAAAATATGCTAATCCATACAAACGCACATCATTCTTTATGGGTCGTTAATGGAGCATACATTCTTTATGAGTCGTTAATGGAACGTATGTGGTTAACCGACACACTAATGTATGACTATAAGGTTGAATTGATGGAAAAACTTGAAAAATATCATTATTAATGGAGCGTGTGTGGTTAACCAGCATATCAATGTGAGATGATAAAATACAAATCACGGTTGTCAAGCGGGTCTGCATTGTTATTTACATCTCGTTTGTGATCTTTGACATCCCATTCACAAATGTGAGAGCATAATCTAAGATTAAACATGTCATTGATAAAATTCAATGAATCTCAAAAGATCTAGGAGTTTCATAAGATTGAAATTAATAAAAGCTTTATCTACCTAAAATATATTCGAATTTGATTACGACATCCCTTTTCAAAGTTAGAATCGAAAATATGGATCCTAGACTTAATTTAAATTTCGGGTTAATAATTAAGGGTTAAAATCAACTAACTTGAATTCTTTCTTTTCCCACTTTTTGATGTCTTATGAAGATAAAAATTGTTTTCCTCATTCTTAAGGAAATGTTTTTTCTCAATCTTTTGAAGATGTCCTTCCAATTTCAAGTCAAGGTGAATTTTTTTTCCCTTCCTTAGGAAATGGTGGAACTAGACATCATGCTTCTTTAACTCTTCCACATCCTCCCTCTATGACTCTCCACGTCACGATTCCCTCAAGTTGAAAGATATGAGACTAGTCAATCCATATTGGCATGTAGATGGAAACTCTGTGTGTGATTATGTTCTGAAAATGAAATCCTACATTGACAAGTTGGATAAAATGGGTGTTGTTTTCCCAGAAAGCCATTGATTTGTTTCTTATCTTGCTTCCAAAGTCATATAATCAATTTATTGAGAACTTTTATATGAGGAATATCGACATTTCCCTAATTGATCTGACCCAAATGTTGATGGTTGTTGAAGCAAAAATTATTAAGAACACATCTGAAGCAGAGATGCTTATAGGGTCTAATTTGAAGGTTTCCATGGACATAAAAAATGGTGAAAATGGTGGTCTAGAAAAGATTTATCTTCCCATTGGAAAAAGGGGCCGTCCAAGATCAAACTATTTTATCATATGGTAAAGAGAAAGCTGGTTCTGGGATCGTTCTATGTGTTGATCCTGAAGAGTCCATTTGTTTCTATTGCCAATTGAATTAAAAAGTTGACCAAGGCACCTGAAGGATCTTAGAGATGGTAAAGTCACTTCGTATGGCTCTACTTCAGATACATACATTATCTAACTCCATTATTTTAACAAGATCCCATTCATAGATTCGTAACATATGATGTGATGACCACATTTTGATGGTACTACAGGATCTAAGAGAAATAAGGAAACTTAAGGAGAGTAAGCTAAATCTGATCATGGGAAATGGACTTTTGACACATGCTTCGATGGTGAGATGTTTGATCTATTGCTAAGGAGTTAGGATAGTTTAATATATTGCTATTACTCTTTGGATATGTCTAGAAACATAGTTTTCATTTTATGCACTGTAAGGACAAGTTCCAGTTTTTCGTTTATTTTCAATAAAAGTGAAATTTTGGTTTATCTAGTTGCATTATTCTATATTTCCTTGCAATGAAATTTATGAAAGTGTTGGTCACATTTATAATAATAGCAATATTAATTGTATATTTGATTCTTAAGATATCGATTGTGATGTTGTCATAATTTACTAAGTGAAAATAAACCTCATCACCAAGTTTCAATCGTATAAAAATTTTGACTCATAAAATTTTAATCGCATGATGCATAAGAATATTGTTCATTGGAAAATTATGACTACTTCATGGTTTACATGTTTATGTGAGTCAAGTGAAAGAATAATGGATCAAGTACATGTTGATATGGACTATTTAGATCCACCACAAAGGATGATAACTCTATTCGTCATCATTTACTGATGTTTCAGTAAATATGGTTGTGTTTATAAGATCAAGAGATGGGTAATACTTCATTCCAAATCAAGTTGTAGAGACCTGCTCAAGTGACTATGAATCATATATGTTCAGTCCATGAAGGAAAGTCAGAATAGTGATGTTCAGTCCATGTGCTACCATAGATGGATAATACTTCATTCCAAATCACGTTGGAAATGGTTTCTCCAATCTGATAGGCCCTTGTGCTACCAGAGGGTAAGAAATTTAGAATAGTGATGTTCAGTACATGAAGGAAAGATAAATTTGCAGTTGGTTTTTTCCTAAACCTTTCCTTATGATAATAGGTTGGGAATGATAGATTCACATGGATGGCAACATATGCACCATAAAATCTTAGTGGAAAAGTTTTTTCTTTAATTCATGAGAATGATTGTAAGGAAATACTTTCATTGACATATTATAAGATCTGATAAAGATCAATATGGATATTGGTTGTGTTAATTTCATTCTCAAATTCACAATATGATTCCGACATCCCTTTTCATATTTTGAATTGTGACGAATGGCATGGAATTATTTGAACTTTCAAGAGATATATCTATCGGTATTGAAGGGTTTAAACAAAAGCATATGCTATCCAATTAAGTGTTGGATTAGGTGTCTAAGCCGATAACGATAATTGATATGTACTTGACTCGATAGTAGCATTGTCCTTTTGGGTTGCATTCACTAGGGCAATTTGATAGGATGGATATTTGAGAAAGAGGTTATTTTTGATTTATTAATATATTATAAGTATAATATATTAATTGAGAAATCATATTATTCAATTAGTATTGTTTAATAATCAAAGTGGAGCTAATATAGTGATCAAAAGAGACTAACTAAATTAACAGATACTGATTAAGTAAATCAATGATACTTATAGTTTAGGCTAATGATCCATGTTGATTATGTGGATTAAATCTTTGTGGAGTCCATGAAGATTTAGTACAAAGGGCTTATCATATGGATTATTGGATTAAAGGCCCAAGGAAATGGATTACGGTTTACAAGTTTAAACTCTAGGAATTCCACACTATAAGAGAAACCCCTTAGCTCCAAAATTAGCACCTAAGGATTCCAAGTACAACCCTAGCCGATTTTAGTGTGTTCATGACCTCTCTGTCATTATCATCCATTTGTTCATGGTGTCTTGTGATTCCATTAGAGGCATCACACTTGAGTTGCTAAGCTCTTGAAAGGGAAAATTCTACATGATACAACTAAGAGGTATTCTTCTACTTGAATTTGTGTTTCAAATATCAAATTGTATACTAGTTGTAAGCTTCATGCTTTGGATAATTTGTTGCATGTATAACTAGAGAAAACTTAGATCCAAAGAATTAGGGTTGTATGTGCACCATAGGAGTGTTATATTACATAAAACCCAACAGTGGTATCAGAGGCATGAGTTCTTTTCTGTTATATAGATGCATTGTTTAATTGTTCAAAGTTGAAAAAACTAAAAAAAATTGTTGTTTGACTGCTGGACTCGACGAGTCCCATGAGTGGACTCGACGAGTTGACTCACATGACCATGAACTCGATGAGTCCATAGCCCGGCTTGACGAGTTGGATCATTAAATGGCAGATTTTTCGAGTTTTTGGCCTGTTTTGGATTAGGATTATTACCATAAAATATTTTGGCTCATAAAATTCGATTTTACTGATATGGTAATGATTTTCCCCATTGAATAACATGATGATTGTCAAATTCTAAGATAATTACTTGATATTGTGAAAAACAAATTATTTGTAGAATTTGAAATTATCTAGCCATATTAATTGAATTAGTTCAAATTAGTAAAAGATAAAACTATATGATTATTTTATTAGTTTAAAATTTGAACTAAATGGATTTGAAGAGTTTCATAAATTGCCCTCAAGTTATGGAACTTGGAAAGTCTCTTTTATTAATAAAGAGAGTTATAAAACTTGCCATCAAGTTTTTGGAACTCAAAAGTTTTTTTTATGGAGTTACAAAACTTGCCATCAAGTTTGGAATTCAAAGAGTTTTTTGAATTAAGTTTTGGAATTTGAAAAGTTTAATTAAAAGGTTTTAATTTGAGACATTGAATTCTAAAACATCTAGTAATTTAAAAAGATTTCAAAAGGTGCAACTCTTGGGTTAATAACTTCAAATTATATTAAATAGTTTTTAGTTTTGAATTTTTATAACCTTTATGCTTTGATAGTTCAGTTACACCTTATGGAATTTATTAACTTAATTAAAGTATATAATTAAAAGAGAATTAATAAATCCATAATCATATTGTTTAAAGTTAATTAAATTAAGAGTATAATTTATTAATAGATCAAACCACTTAGTATTATGATATGGTTCTATAATCATTAAGTAACCTTATACTATATAAAATTAAAAGTTTAATATATTATATATGTATAAGTTAAAAGTTACTATTACCATTAATAGGCCTCATTCACGAAGCTGGTCTATAAGGGATGTTTAAGGAAATTGCCTATAAAATGGAGATTGAATGGGTATCCACTCTTACCCGCTGCAATATTGACTAGTGGAGGGTCGTTAGCCAAACGGGTAGGATAGGAAATTTAAATCCTCATTAAAAGTATAATGAAATATAAAGTAACTAAACCTTTTATAAATTCCCAATCTTAGTTACTTAGGAAAAATGTGAATTTGATGCTAATCCATGAAATTGCACTTGGCACCATGCCAAGTCGTTAGTTGAGCATGTGTGGTTAACTGGCACACTAACTTGGACTAGTAAGGGTGGAAAAGGGTAGCTCGATATTTATCATAGATCAATGGAACGTGTGTGGTTAACCGACACATTGATTAGGTGATTAATGACTTCGAGAGTACCAAGCGAATTGCATGGTTATTCACACCTTGTTTGTGATCCTCGGTATCCCAATCACAAACTTGAAGGGCATAATCGAGATTAAACATGTCATTGAAAAGTTCAATGAATCTCAAAAGATCTAGGAGTTTCATTTAAAACTTAATTCGTTTAAAATTTCATTTTCATGGTGGAATTGGTAAATCTTCATTTACCTACCTTCAAGTATTTTACAATTGGATTACGGCGTCCCTCTTCCAAATTGTAGAATATTGTGTTGGGTCCTAACCTTAATATTTCATTTGGGTGTTATATTAAGGACTTAAATCAAATAAACTTGAATTTCTCCCTTGTAGATGTCCAGTTCTGACAACTATGGTCTTCCCGAATCTTTTGGAAAAAGCTTTCCTCATGAAGATGATGTTCCCAGAAATCATACTTCATTTCCTCCACCTCCTCCAATAATTCTCCCTGACTGACATGTTCACCGACTTGAAAAGTTCAAGGTCACTCAAACCTTATTGGCAAGCAAACACGAAGATGGAAAGTATGTATGTACTTACGTCTTGGAGATATAGTTTCATATTGACAGGCTGGAAATGTTGGGTGTCGTTTTTCCAAGGAAGTTGGTTGTTGACTTGGTTCTTCTGTCACTCCCCAAGTCGTATGGTCAGTTTGTTAAAGACAGCTATATGATAGATCACGATGTGACCCTTATTGATCTTACATATTTGCTAACTGCTGCTGAATCAACAATGATTTGGCGCACTGGTAAAGCAAATTTGATTGGAAGATCTATTTCCCAAACTTCCATGGACATTGACAATGGCAACATTGGAAGTCCAGAAAACTCTTCTCTTCCCAATGGAATGGGATCGGCCATGGTCAAACCGTTTGATCAAATGGAAATGAGAAAGGCTAAGTGTGAGATTTTCCTGTGTGTCATTCCAAAATAATATGTTTGCTTCTATTTCCAAGAGAAGGGGCATTGGATGCGAAGCTGCCGTATTTAACTGATAGACCACAAGGATGGTAAAGTCAAAGTGTTTGACTCTGCTTCAGGTAAGTCCACTATCTAACTATATTAAGTTCCTATTTCTAGATTCTTAATACTTGATGTGATAAGATTACATTTTGATGTTTTGAAGGATCGAAGAAGAGAAAGGAAGCTTAAAGAAAGGGCAGGCTGGGTTTGATCGCGAAGAGATGGATTTCGATCACATGATTCGTTGATCAGAATTTTGAGCTGCTACTTAGGAGTTTTGATAGATTGCTTAGGAATATTTAGAAACATAGTTTTCATATGTACTTGCATTGTAAGGAAAGGTTTTCCACATTTTATAAACAAAGAAAAATTTTGATTTTATCTTGTTTTATATTTCCTTGCAAGGACATTTGTGAAAATTGATGTTTGTGTGTTTCTATTTTTAGCAATATGGATTTGATATTTTCGTTTGAGGTAGTGTCAAAAATTTACCAAATAAGGAAAGAATCTTATCACCCAAGTTTCGATTGGACAGAAATTTGGAATCATGCAACTAGTATTGTGTGATGAATGAGAATTTTCATCTTTGGGAAATTAAGGCTAATTCCTTGTTCACATACAGAGGTGAGTCAAATGAAGGAATAGGGGATCTAGTACACATTGTTGTGCACTAATCAGGTCCACTAGAAAGAACGATAAGACTATTCATCATGATTTACTAAAAGCTTAGTGAATATGATTATGCTTAAAAGAATAAGTATAATTCTGAATCATTGAAAAAGTTTCAATGTATAGCAGAACGAATAAGAAGAATCAATTAGGCAGATAGATAGAAGTTTCTCCAATCTGAAAGGAAAGGAAGGTACTTAATGATTATAGAACCATATAAAAATTGATCCTCTAAGAACACCTTAGTGCACTTGTATGGATAAGAAGAGGAATTGTGAATTGTTGAAATGGTTAAATCAAGAAGATAAATCATACTTTGTTCCAAAATCAAATCTTAGAGTCATACTCCAAGATTGTGTCTTGAGTGACATGTCCTAAGGAGGTTTGTAACACATCATGAAATGTGGAATAGAAAAGTGTTCTTGTTCTTGCACATTTGGAATTGGTAGTTGTGATGTTTTGGATAACACACAGACGAACTAAGACCAAATTAAATGAAGTGTTTTTCTTGATAAGATTCCGCACTAAATCTTGAATATTTGATTGTCAAGGAATGGTTTTTGACAAGAGAATCTTATATGTCAATAGGTCAGTAGGATTCTTAAAGATCTTGAAAAGTTCAAGAACTAATCAAGAGTAAACCTATCGTTTATCACTGGCACACAACTTGAGGTTTGTAACCTATTGTGTTGACATATTCTTGTTTCTATGCCATTCCAGTTATACTTAACTATGCATGTGAGTTCTATGAGTTCACATTTGTTTGCATAAGGTAAAGCGCCTTGATCAGTGAAAGTTCATTGACCAGTAAGGGTGATATGCTCAACAACTTAGAAGACATGGTAGGCCCTCGTGCTGCCAAGTGGCAAGAAATTAGAATTGAACAAGTTCAGTCCATATAAGTTTGAATCTGCCATAGACCTTATCTAATGATAATGGTTGGAAATGACAGTTTCACATGGATAGGAACATATACACCATAAAATCTAAGTGACATAAGGTTTCTCTCTAATTCAAGAAAATGACTGTGAGAAAACGCTTTCACTAAGTAGATTTTAATGAGATAGCAGTTGTGTTAATTGCGTTCTCAAATTTGGTTATGATTATGACATCCCTCTCCATAGTTCGAATTGTGAGAAATGGAAAAAGTCTGAAATAGTTTGAACATTCAGAACTTATTTATGTAAGTTCTAAAATAGTTTAGACACACATATGATATTTCTTATAAAAGGTGTATCGAAGCATCTCAATAAGTACTGATTTCTAGGAGTCCAACTAATTTCTATATACATGTCAAAGCTAGTGGGAGCATAAATGTTATGCTAGTAAAAATATAATTATCATGATAGTGGTAGCATAATTATTGTGGTGAGTGTTGCGAGTTAGCAATACTATTTATAGGAAACAAAGTTCTAATTTGCAAAATTGCAAAATTTTGAAAAGTTGTTTTGCTATAATAAGGGAGAGGATACTTATACTTTATTTCGAATCTAAAAGTTTAGACTGAAGTATTAATCAAACTTAGTCATGGATATAGATGAATACCATGTTGAAATATTTCAACATTGGAAATTCTATGTATGGAACTATTGTAGCAAAAGACTAGTCAAATATCATGTCTTTATGTAAGACATTATGGATCGTGTCTAATGTGCTTCAGATATAGGATCGATTGCAAATGCTATAATATTCATGTGTTCTAATTTTCCAAATTCCTAGGGCATTAAGAGTGAAAAAGGACTAGAACCGGATATGACTAAAGTTATTAAACAACTGTCAAGGACGATCTAAGGTTCGCTAATGGATGGACCATATTGACATTATTATGAATAGATAAGATTCTATTTATAATGAGTTGTCATATGACATATATGGAAATGTTTCCATAATGGAAGATGGATATTAAGAATATATTTATGCAAGAAGGATGTTCAAAGGAATGTACTTTGAATTTGAGACTCTGCTTCCTTAGAATTGTCTTGTTATCAATCTCCAAAGGAATGCTTGGTAATATCGTTGGCAAAGTATCTGTGACTTTTGTACCTTGACATTAGAAAAGGATCATTGCATGATAGTGGTAAGAATTAGGTGTTCTTATACTAAGGATTTGGAATTGTGAAATGAGCATTATTGAAATGTTTTCAACTGATCTATTTCACAAAGTAAGGACCATAGGTAAACATAGTGTGCATGCTTGGAGCATGGGATAACTATTGTTTTAATTCAAGTATTAAGTTGATTAATCGAAACATTATACAATGAATAATGTGTAATCAGTACGGTGATAAATAAAAGGTGTTTTATTTATATTTAAAAGTTTTGAGACCATATTGGATTTGATTATTCTTGTGTTTCACTTCGCATGTTTTGACTTCCCGAATAATAAGATTGTTCAAACCATCCGCATTCGATCATACTTTGGAAGTAGGTATTAAGGCAAGACTGTCATGAATCTGACTGTAGATTGTCTAAAGTGTTTAGGCATAGCACAAGTTGGCTGCAGTGCTCATGAGTAGTCCTGTAATAAGATTTGAGTATTGGATTAAACTCACGCTCATCTGAATCATTGCATGGATTTATCACGAGTGATTAATGAGAGGATAATATCTTATATTCTTGAAATGGAGACATATAGTTGCAGATTACAAGTCGGTTGCACATTGATGATATATAAACGCACTAGTAACTTGGTGTTATAAAATGTATTGTTGTGTGTGATTTGATGAGTAAATAGAGCAAGCATATGATTCGGAGTTTATCCGTTCCTTTTACTCTAAGAGGGATAAAAGCGATATCTGTGGGCCCCGCGATGATTTAGTTATGACAACCCTAAGCGCTTGGCCAAGCCTGGACTGATTTGATTGTTCAATTAGTAAGTCGTCATAAATCGAAAATCGGAAACAAGACATGGACATAGAGAATGATTATAATCCATGTCTCATGTCTATACGATATCTAGAATGGAGGAATATATGATCCCTTATGTAAATGACGTATTACTGATAAGATCAGAGTTCAACAACGGCTTTTGAGAGCTACGATTGCTAATCAGATTTTGGAGTCGTACTTGCAATAATAGTTATTAGATTTACCAAATGTGAGACTGTTGGATTAGGTGTTTAAGCCCATAACTATAATTGGTATGCACTTGACCTGATAGTAGCATGGTCCTTTTGGGTTGCATTCACCATGGCAATTTGATAGGATGGATATTTAAGAAAGAGGTTATTTGTGATTTATTAATATATTATAAGTATAATATATTAATTGAGAAATCATATTATTTAACTAGTATTGATCAAAAATTAATTTGGAATTAATTTAGTGATCAAAAGAAACTAATTAAGTAACAGACTTATTAAGTAAATCAATGATACTTATAGTTTGGGATAATAATCCATGTTGATTATGTGGACTAAATCTTTGTGGAGTCCATGAAGATTTAGTACAAAGGGCTTATCATATGGATTATTGGATTAAAGGCCCAAGGAAGTGGATTAGGGTTTACAAGTTTAAACTCTAGGAATTCCACACTATACAAGAAACCACTTAGCTCCAAAATTGGCACCCAAGGATTCCATGTAGAATCGTAGCCGATTTTGGTGTGTTCATGACCTCTCTCTCGTTATCATCCATTTATGTATGTGTCATGTGATTCCTTTAGAGGCATCACACTTGAGGTACTAAGCTCTTGAATGGCCAAATTCTACATGCTACAACTAAGAGGTATTCTTCTACTTGATTGTGTGTTTCAAATATCAAATTGTATGCTAGTTATAGGCTTCATGATTTGGATAATTTTGTTGCATGTATAACTAGAGAAGACTTATATCCAAAGCATTAGGGTTGTATGTGCACCATAGGAGTGTAATATTACATAACACCCAACATTATGGTGTATACTCTTAAGAAGTCTAATTAGAGTCTTATTGAAGCATCACGTTATCTGTACTTCTATAAGAATGTCAAGAGTATTGATTTCTAGAAGTTCAATTGATTTATGGGTACATGTGGTGTAACATCCCCAAAAATTAAGGCCAAAATTTTCATTTTAACTATAATAAAACCATCAATCCAGACATGTTTTATAAAACCATAATAGAATCAAAGTGCAACCGAAACATCCAAATACATCATAGTTAAATAAAATGGGGAACAATGTGGAGTGTGCAATGCGATCACTTCGAGCTCTTCCCCTTGGATCCAAAAGTACCTGAAACATAAATAGAAAACCGTAAGCATGAAGTTTAGTGAGTTCCCCAAAACACCACATACCATACATATCAAACATTTAACGGGCCCCGCCCGTTATCGGTACCCACTCGACATCGAGCCCTGCTCAGAATAGGTCTGTTAGTAATATGAGATGGGCCCCGCCACATCACATTCATCAGGCCCCGCCTGATATCGAACCCCACCTGGTATAAATACAAACATATAAACACATGCAATAATCACAAAGATAAATAGCATAGAATATAGTCATCAGGCCCCGCCCGATATGCATATCAGATATCATACACGCAAGAGTCACGTAGACAACTAGCATCCTAATCATAATAAATAGTGGGGAAACATTGGTGCCTTCGACCCACCAAAAATAGTGAGGAAACTCACCTCAAGCTATTGAATCTATCAAATAAAATCTTGGACTGCTATTTCGGAAAAATCCCCGCGCTAACACCATCAAATAATATCCAACTAATAATTGGTCTACAACCCATAATTGGAATCCTTGTCCGAATGTCCAACCATCAGGGTAAAAGTCCATTTTACTCTTTCCTCACTTGGCCCAAAATCCAAGGACCAATCTAATAGCACCAAAAACTCAATATGGTCCAACTTCCTAATTAGGCCCAAAACCCATCATGGGCCTAATTTCCAGAAGTCCCAATGCCTAGAAATGGCCCAAAAATCAGAAGGCTAATGGCCTAAAACTCTTCAAGCTAAAAAAATGGCCCAAACCATGAAAGTCAACTGAGGTCAAGGCTAATGAGTATGCCCAACGTACTCAGGATTACGCCCCACGTTCTACCCTGGTGGCCAGTACGCGTAACTTACGAACTGGGTACGCCCCGCGTATGGCGCAACTGACCACCTTCACCATTAAGTGATTAAAAATTAGGCCATCACGTCCAAGTCTCAGATATGGTCCCTAATGATGTACTAAAACATAAAGTTTGCAACTTTACTGCCATGCTTGACTTAATCGGACCCAAAACTCAAAGAGAACCATAATAAGGATCCTAACACTTGAATGGACCAATATAGCTCTTAAAGATTTCATTTTTATGGACAAGGACCTTAAAGATGCTAAGATCTACCATCCATGGCTTCTGGAGTAGACCATACTGTCAAATATGGCTTAAAGGACCCAAAATGCACAAATAAAGCCCTAAATTGGATCTAGCATAGGGAACCATCAAATTGAGAGCTTTATACCTCAAATAGCTGCAAAGATGATGATGATTCTAGATCTACAAGATCAAGCCACACCAAAGCAATGTCCAAGTGTTCCTCTTCCATCAAACCACCAAAAACACCACCAAAGTCACTTCCAAGCTCAAATCTCACAAATGGTAGTTAGGGTTTCGATGCTAGGGTTTAGAGAGGTGGAGGGTGGTCATAAGGAAGTCCAAAGGTGTCATAAGTTGTTTAAATATGGTATAAAACCTAAAAAGTAGGGTTTGACCCTGCATTGTGTACACCCTGCGTACTCCCACGTACGCCACGTGTGCGTGGGTGCTTCCGCATCCCACTCTCAAGCAAGTACGCTCAACGTACTCATAGAGTATGCCCTTATACTCAACTAGGGCTAAAAGGATAATAATTAACAATAGTTGTATAAAAGTAACATAGCACCAATCTTGAATGTTACGTGTGAAAGCTAGTAGGAACAAAATTGTTATGCTAGTATTACATGTTAACAATATTTTTCGTAAGGAAGAATGTCTCCAATTTTTAAATTACAAAGTTTGGGAATTGTTTCGCTATAGTAGACTTAAGGGAGAGGGCACTCATACTTCATTTCAAATCTACAGGTTTAGATCGGACAGTTTAATAAAACTTAGTCATAGACATATATGGATATCGTGTTGACATTGTTCAACATAGGAAATTCTGATATGGATATATTATTGCAAGAGATTGAACAGATATCAGATCCTTATATAAGATATAATGAGTTGAGTCTCATATGCTTCACATATAGGATCGATTATGTAATGGGAGATGCTTGTAAAATCTACATGTGGTTGGAAACTTTAATGCAAGAAAGGTGTTTAAGGATTGTACCTTGAATTTGAACCTTCATTTTCATGGAATTGTTTCTAGTAACAAAGTTCCAATGTGATATTCAATAATATCAAAGATTCAGTCTTTGAGACTTTGGAATCACGATATTATAGGAGATTAATGCATGTAAACTTGGAATTCCATCACATATTGTATAGTGATAAGAATTTGGAATTATGAAATGAGCATCATTGAAATAATGTCCAGTTGATCTGTTCGCAAAGGAAGGACCATAGAGAGACATAGTATGTATGTTCATAACATGGCATAACTGATATTTAATTCAAGTGGTTAGTTGATTCCTCCAAAAATTATAAAATGAATAAATTCGTAATTATTATGGTGATTAAATAATAGAGATTATGTATATTCAATAGGGTTGAGACCATAGTTAATTAGTTTATTATTGTGTTTCACTTTTCATGTTTACATCTTGAATGATTTGATTATCCAAAAATTCCACAATCGTTCATACTTTTGGAAGTAAGTAGTGAATTAAGACTATCATGAATTGAATTGTAGATTGTATATGAGGACTAGACATTGCAATAAGATTGATACAATGTTCATGAGTACTTAGAAAAATCAGAATTTTGAGTATTGATAAACCCACGCTCAGAGAATTACTTCATGGATTCTACCATGAGTAATTATGAGACGATAATATCTTTTATTATTAAAACGAAGATATATGAGTTGTAATTTACAAGTCGGTTGTGCATTGGTATTTCGAAAACACAATAGTAATGTGATGTCATAAAACTTAGTGTTGTGCATAATTTGGTGAGTAAAAGATACATGCATATAAGTCGGAGTTTATTCATTCCTTTTGGCCTAATGGAAAAATGAAAATTCTTTGGGGCCCTCGATGATTTGTTGTCGACATCTGAAGTGTTTGGCCGAGCCCAGACTGAATGGATGTTTTCAATTAGTAGTCTGAATTCAGTCGTCATAAATTAGGAAATCGAGAAATAAAATCTTGGATTATGGTATTAATTCTAATCCATGTATCATGTCCATACGATATCTTGTAGAACGAAGGAATAGTTGATCACTTATCTTAGGGCCAATGTCTGATTGGATCAGAGTTTGGCAATGGCTTTGGAAAGCATTCTTTGCTGTTTGGTTATACTTGCAATTTTAGTTATAGACTTATCCAAGTGGACATAAGATTGGAAATGAAGAAATTCAGAAAACACACCAGACTTAGCATGAAGAGGATGAACCCACAAGAAGTATGGAAAACCATCAAGAAAAATGACACAATATTTAATACCAGTAATACTCATAATTAGGGATGTCCAAACTTATGGGTTTTAGCCATAAGAACTTTCCTATGTGCGCATGCAAAACCCTAATGCTTGGATCTAGGCTTTCTAATTAAACATGCTTTGAATCCAAGACTTCTAATGGCTAATTAGGTTAAATAACAACATTGAAACAGATCTAGAATCATACCTTTGAGTTCCTTGTTGATCTTGTTGTCTTGGAGCTTCTAGAGTCACAAATGTCACTCCTCTAATGGCTTACAAACACCAATAGCAAGCAAGATGATTTAGGAGAGAGGAGAGGGGAGGAATTCGGCCAGAGTATCTCTACTTTAGATGGTGTGTCGAATTCCCTCACCCCTAGGGTCTATTTATACTTGTAGACTCCTTAAGGGTTACAACCTAAACCCTAATTGGATAATCTTCTCTTAAGGCTATCCAAATCCATTCCATAGATAAGCCTTTGGATGATTTTAGCTATCCTATATCTCATAGAATTCGTCCAAAGCATATCCCAATGGATTTATAGTCTAAAGTTTAACTATCAAACAATTGATAGTTTATACCCCTTTATTTAATTAATCTCTTTAAGTCACCAAATTAATTCCAATTAATTTATGACTTATATTAATCAAATAACCATATATTATTCCTTATAATATTTACTCTCTCTTAACAAATCATCCATCAAGTTGCTATGGTGAAGGCAACCCAAAAGGACCATGCACAACCGGATCAAATACTTGCCTAATATAGTTGCAGCCTTAGACACTATTCCAACAGTCTCCCACTTGGATAAGTCTAGTAACTATACAAGTACAATTCGGTTTGTAATCGTAGCTCTCAAAGACGCTGTCAACTCTGATCTAATCAATCTTGTCCTTTAGATAAGGGATCGTACAGTCCTCCGTTAGATATCATGCCGACAATCCTATGGAATGGTTAGTCAAGCATTTAGGTTTCTCGATCTCTAATTTATTTGACATAGAACTTAATCAAACACATTAATTCAGTTCTGACCGGGCCCGACACATAAGTCAAATCAAATCATCGAGCGGCCGAGATATCGCTTTTACCTTCTTAGATAAAAGTTAGAGATAAACTTCGACTTATATGCATTTACTTATTCATTAACCAACTATACACAACAATGCGTTTTATAACACCGAGTTACTGATGCGTTTTCGCATTATCAATGTACAATCAATTAACAAATAATAAACCATATATCTAGGTTTTAAGACTATATGATATTATCGTCTTGCGATCACCTTTTATATCGTATTCCATAAGGTGATTCCAGCAAGCGCGGGTTTATTCCAATGCTCAAAACCAGTTCATAAGCACTCATGAACGTTGCAGCAACCCTTGCTATGTCTAACACCATTTAGACATTCTACACACCAATTCATGACAATCTTCATTCATATCTACTCCCAACATATGAACGATTGTGGACCATTTGAACAATTTCTATTATTCTTAATAACCTTAATTATTCTGGAAGTCAAAACATGAAAAGTGAAACAATAGTTAAACAATTAACATATGACAGTAACTTTACTTATAAATAAAACTCCTTTATTTAATCATCAAATGTTAATTACATTTATCTATTATACGTTTCTAATACTATCTAATCTATACTAATATCATTCTTCAGCCCAATACTCCTAGCATGCTGCAAGTGCTTATCCCTACTCAGTCCCTTCATAAGCGGATCTGCTGGGTTATCTTCTGATGATATCCTCTTCACTACGAGTTGTCCTTCTTCTACACGATGTCTAATGAAGTGATATTTTCTGTCGATATGTCGAGATCTACCATGATCCCTCGGTTCCTTGGTCAAGGCAACCGCACCTTCGTTATCACAAAAAATCTCCATGGGCTCCTTTGTGGCCGGCACAACTCCAAGATCACCAATGAAGTTCTTTAGCCATATTGCCTCCTTCGACGCTTCGCTCGCTGCAATGTACTCTGATTCGCACGTTGAATCAGCTACGGTTTCCTGCTTGGAACTCTTCCATGTCACTGCTCCTCCATTTAGGGTAAAGACCCAGCCCGACTGCGAACGGTAGTTGTCCCTGTCGATATGAAAGCTGGCGTCACTATACCCTTGCACCTTCAAGTCACCACTCCCTCCAAGGACTAAGAACCATTCTTTTGTCCTCCGAAGGTACTTAAGGATGTTCTTCACCGCAATCCAATGTGATTTGCCAGGGTTCCCTTGATATCTGCTAACCATGCTCAAAGCGAAGGCTACATCAGGGCGAGTACAAGTCATAGCGTACATGATTGAGCCAACTGCGGAATCGTATGGTACTCGGCTCATTTCTACTATCTCAGCTTCGGTACTCGGACTTTGAGTCTTACTCAACTTGGCATTTCCTTGTATCGGTAATTCTCCCTTCTTTGAGTTTTCATTACTAAAATGTTTTAGTACCTTTTCTAAGTAAGTATTCTGACTAAGTCCAATTAGTCTCTTACTTCTTTCTCTTACTATCCTTATTTCCAAAATGTAAGAAGCCTCTCCGAGGTCCTTCATAGCGAAACACTTCCCGAGCCAGGACTTAACCTCCTGCAGAGTCGGGATGTCGTTCCCTATGAGTAATATGTCATCGACATATAGAACGAGAAAGCTTACTATACTCCCACTGGCTTTGACATATACACAAGATTCGTCTTCGCTTCGTACAAATCCAAACTCTTTGACTTTCTCATCGAAGCAAAGATTCCATCTGCGAGACGCTTGCTTAAGTCCATAAATGGACTTCTCAAGCTTACACACTCTATTCGGATGCTTCAGATCCACAAACCCCTCTGGCTGAGCCATGTAAACATCCTCGGCCAACTTTCCGTTAAGGAAAGCGGTCTTGACATCCATTTGCCAAATCTCATAATCATGAAATGCGGCAATTTCTAGCATCACTCTAATAGATTTAATCTTCGCAACTGGTGAGAAGGTCTCATCATAGTCAACTCCGGGAGTTTGAGTAAAGCCCTTCGCGACCAATCACGCCTTATATGTGTGTACGTTCCCATCTACATCGGTCTTCTTTTTGAAGATCCATTTGCACCCAACGGTCTTACGTTCGGGCACATAATCAACCAAATTCCAAACTTGGTTATCGTACATGGATTAGATCTCGCTATCCATTGCCTCTTTCCATTTCGCAGACTCCGGGCCTGCCATGGCTTCCTTATAGCTATTAGGTTCATCAAGATTTACTAGTGTACCATCACTAATATACGTGTTCCCTTCGGTTGTAATATGAAAACCATAAAACTGGGGTTGAACTCTAACTCTATCGGAACGTCTAAGAGGTAAGGATTCGTCAATTGGTTCAACCGGAGTTTCCTCCTTGGGTTGAATGCCAGCGGTAGAGGTTCCTTCATCTATCGATTCTTGAATCTCTTCAAGTTCGATTTGCCTCCCACTGTCTCCTTGGCTTATGAGTTCTCGCTCTCGGAAAACTCCTCTCCTCGCAACAAAGACAACATTGTCTTTCGGTCTATAGAAGAGATATCCAAAGGATGTTTGCGGGTAGCCAATGAAAATACATCGCTCACTTCGAGGTTCAAGCTTGTCGTGAGTATCTCGTCTTACGAAAGCCTCGCAACCCCAAACCTTGATATGTGCCAACGAGGGAGCTTTCTCTGTCCACATCTCGTGAGGTGTTTTGGTAACCTTCTTAGTAGGGACTCGGTTAAGGATATGGGCGGCAGTCTCTAAGGCATACCCCCAAAAGAAGATAGGTAGTGAAGCACGACTCATCATAGAGCGAACCATATCCAATAAGGTTCGATTACGCCTTTCTGCCACACCATTCAATTGCGGTGTCCTAGGAGGCGTCAATTGCAAAACTATTCCACACTCCTTGAAATAATCGTGGAATTCAAGACTTAGGTACTCTCCTCCTCGATCGGATCGAAGCATCTTGATTTTCCTGCCCAACTGATTCTCCACTTCATTCTTGAACTCTTTGAACTTTTCAAAGGTGTCTGACTTTTGCTTGATTAAGTAGATATACCCATATCTACTATAGTCATCGGTAAAAGTCACATAGAAGCGGTTCCCATCCTTCGTGGTTGATCTAAAGGGTCCACATACATCGGTATGTATTAGGTCCAATAGTCCCTCACCCCTTTCACAAGTACTCATGAAGGGTGACTTAGTCATCTTTCCAAGTAAACAAGACTCGCATGTGTCATCTTCCCTAAGGTCGAATGACTCCAACACTCCATCCTTTTGCAGTTGCGCTATGCGTTTCTTGTTGACATGTCCAAGACGACAATGCCACAAGGATGCTTTATCCATACTAGTGGAAGAATCAATATTCAAAACATCATTTCCTAAGTTATCAACAATCATAACAGTTTCATATATTCCATTACATGGTATAGCTTCAAAGTAAAAGACACCATTTAGATAAGCCAAAATAGAACCATTCTCATTATTAAAAGAAAATCTAAATCCTTGTCTATATAAACCATGAAATGAAATGATGTTTCTAGCCATTTCTGGCGAATAGCAACAATTGTTCAAATTTAAAACCAAACTAGCACTAAAGAATACACTCCAATCTTGGTCACAGGCGACGATCTTCTGTTCCCCATGATTAGATTGATCCTTCCTTGCTCTACATCCCTACTTCTTAGTCCCTGCACATTAGAACAAATGTGATAACCACAACCGGTATCAAGAACCCAAGAAATAGCATGATTAGAATCGTTAGATTTGATTGTGTATATACCTGCGAAAGATGGCTTGATCTTTCCTTCTTTTATCGCTTGCAGGTAATCCGGGCAGCTTCTCTTCCAATGTCCTATCTTGTGGCAGTGGTGGCACTCTGCCTCCTTTGGGTTGGAGCAGGGCTTAGCGGGATCAACTTTGGTCCCACTAGAAGAGGCACCATCTCGGGCTTTCACCTTGCGATAGTTATTCGATGAAGCTTTCCTCTTCTTTCCCTTCCCTTGACCAATAGCCAAGACAGGAGCAGCGGACGGATTGGGAGTAGGTGCAACAGACTTGTCCTTGAAGTTGCTTTCAGCGACCCTCAAGAGACCTTGGAGTTTGCTTAGGGTGACCTCTTCTTTGTTCATGTGGTAGGTCATCCTAAATTGGTTGTACATCGGAGGCAAAGAGTGAAGCACCATGTTGATCGCCAAGTCTTCACCGATGTCAACATTTAACTTGCGAAGGCGGTCGACATACCTTTGCATCTTTTGCAGGTGAACGGTAAGAGATTCTCCATGACCCATCTTAGCGGAGATCATGTTAGTGAAAATCTCGTAACGCTCTTGTCTCGCGTTTTGGTGGTATCTCTCCAACAAGTCTTGATGCATCTCGTATGGATACATGTCCTCGTAGGACTTTTGGAATTCCGAGTTCATGGTGGCGATCATGATGCAATGTACCTTCGTTGCATCTCGCTCATGAGTTTCAAAGGCGGTGATTTCTTCGGGAGTAGCAACTTCGGGGTTGATTTTCTCGAGCTTCTCATCGAGGACATACTCTTTATCCTCATAGCGAGCAATGGTGCGAATGTATCTTATCCATTCGCTAAAGTTCGTTCCATCGAAGGTGACCTTTTGGCAAAGGCTCATCAACGTGAAAGAACTAGCAGTAGCGTTGTTTGCGTTCGACATCTATAGAAAGGACAAAGATAGATTAGAATAAGAATCCCTAATTATCACCCAATAAGAAAATTAGGGCTAGGATCCAACAATAACATTTACATACTAGAAAAGGCATGCCGTAATCTAACATGCAAATAAATTGAAGGTAAGTGAATGACGATTCACTAATTCTCCATCACAAAACTTAAACTATTAGTCCTAAGTGTTTTTGAGAATTCCTAGGTTCGGATGAGATTCATTGAAACTATTCAATGGCATGTTTAAATCTCGATATGCCCCTCTCGTTTGTGACTGGGATGCCAAGGATCACAAAGCGGGTGTGAATTACCATGCAAATTCACATGGTGCCTTCATTGTAACGATCACCTATTCGATGTGCCGGTAAACCACACACGCTCCATCGAACTATGATAAACAATGAATCACCCTTTGCCACCTTCGCTTAGAACCAATTAGTGTGCCGGTAAACCACACACGCTCCACTAACTTCTTAGCAAGGTGCAAAGTGTAATTTCATGGGATTGCATCAATTCACTTTTCCTAAAGTAACTAAGATTGGAAAATTTTTAAAACGTGTAGTTACTTTGTATTTCTTATTATACTTTTAATGAGAAGATGAGGTTGCCCTATCCTACCCGTTCGGCTAACGACCCTCCACCAATCAAGCAAGCGGTGGGTGTGAGTGTACACCCATTAAGCGCCATTTTATAGACCGCAACCTTATACCCACCTTATAGATCGGCTTCGTGAATGAGGCCTACTAACGGTAAGACTAGCATTTAGTTATACACATATATATTATTCTAGTAATATCATATTAGTATAGGGTTGTATTTTAAAACTTTTTTCAAAATCTAGGGTTTGAAATTTAAGTTGTCTAAATTAAAACTTTTAATCACAAATATAAATTTCAAAAACTTTAGGGTAGGTTTTAAACATTTAAAACATGAAGGATCAAATAACAAATAATTCCAATTAACAATTAATATCCTAATTATCTTTATTTGATTTATCCAAGATTTCTTTTAAGATAATTATCAAAATAATTAATCATTTATCACATAAGGAAATTAAATATTTTATTAGATGATAAATATCTTTAATTAGATCAAGATAATAGTCATATATATCAAAAAATCGAATTAGGGTTGATCTAATATGATTAAGGTAAGTTTCCATAAGATAAACATGAAAAAATCCCGGTTTTGCCTAATCCAGACGCTCGGACTCGCTGAGTACAGGCCTACTCGCCGAGTCTACTTTGGAACTCACCGAGTACATGACTCATAAACCCAAAATCGAATTTTGCAGGTTTGTTTCAGTTAATCAAGCAACAATTTAAAGAAAACCAAGCTAGGCTCTGATACCACTTATGGGTTTTAGCCATAAGAACTTTCCTATGTGCGCATGCAAAACCCTAATGCTTGGATCTAGGCTTTCTAATTAAACATGCTTTGAATCCACGACTTCTAATGGATAATTAGGTTAAATAACAACATTGAAACAAATCTAGAATCATACCTTTGAGTTCCTTGTTGATCTTGTTGTCTTAGAGCTTCTAGAGTCACAAATGTTACTCCTCTAATGGCTTACAAACACCAATAGCAAGCAAGATGATTTAGGAGAGAGGAGAGGGGAGGAATTCGGCCAGAGTATCTCTACTTTAGATGGTGTGTCGAATTCCCTCACCCCTAGGGTCTATTTATACTTGTAGACTCCTTAAGGGTTACAACCTAAACCCTAATTGGATAATCTTCTCTTAAGGCTATCCAAATCCATTCCATAGATAAGCCTTTGGACGATTTTAGCTATCCTATATCTCATAGAATTCGTCCAAAGCATATCCCAATGGATTTATAGTCTAAAGTTTAACTATCAAACAATTGACAGTTTATACCCCTTTATTTAATTAATCTCTTTAAGTCACCAAATTAATTCCAATTAATTTATGACTTATATTAATCAAATAACCATATATTATTCCTTATAATATTTACTCTCTCTTAACAAATCATCCATCAAGTTGCTATGGTGAAGGCAACCCAAAAGGACCATGCACAACCGGATCAAATACTTGCCTAATATAGTTGCAGCCTTAGACATTATTCCAACAAAAACATCATAATGTACATGTTCGAAAGGAAATTGAGTAAACTGACTCATATAAAGTAAAAAGCAACATAACATGTTTACTTATTTGACATGCATGAAAAATACTAGAGTTTTTCTTGACAGAACAAGGGAGAAATTCAAGTTTAGTTGATTTAAGTCCTTAATAAAACACCCAAATGAGCCATCAGCCTGACTGGACCGCCTCACTGGGCCATCAGTCTATCTGGACCAATCTTTGAGTCATCGGTACATCTGGACCGCCTCTCAAGGCCTTCAGCCTATCCAGACCGCTTGTCGGGCCTACGCCCTGACTAGTATGCCCTACTGGGCCTGTAGCCTATCTGGTCCGCCCTGGGTATGTTTTCCTTCAGCACAAAGCAGTTCCGTTTCCACCCAACCCCCAAATCAAACAATCATGTGCACATAAATATCATACGCACGATAGCATGCACAGGTAGTCATACAGATCTAACATATCACTAACATAGTAACATCCTATAACCAAGATACCGACCTAATCGGTCACTAACATAGCATTATCCTATATACCAAGATACCAACCTACTAGTTCACTAAACATATCATCATGCAATAAACCCGGATACAAATCTGAAAAGGGCCGACATTGGTGCCTTTGACCTTGTTAGTATAGTGAGGACAATTCACCTCACAAGTAGCTTGGGATAATAATGTCAAACTCCCCCAAATATAGCTCCAACTCAAACACCTACATCCACCAATGATCCACTTCCATAAATTTCCAAATTACTAAAATACCCCTAGAAGTTAAACTGGTCAACCCTTAGTCAAAGTCAAAGTCAACGGTTAAGGTCTATGGTCCAAGTTGACCCAACTTGTCGAATGGAGTCCACTGACTCATCGAGTTCTTTCAGAACTTGAGAAACTGTGAAAACCCTAGTTGACTTGCCGAGTTTCCAGACAACTCGCTGAGTCCATGTGGTGTCCATAATGTTGGGAAAACCCTAACTAACTCGCCGAGTCCATTTAGAAACCAAAAACGACCAATCTTCATCTGACTCATCGGGTTGACCATGCAACTCGTCGAGTCCCTTCAGTCCATTTCTCATTCAGATGTTTTTAAGGTACCCAAAAGCTCCAAATTGTAGATCTAGCTTCCTAAGGTGACGTTATCACGTAAATTTGGTAACTTTACATGCATGCAAGGTCTTAAAAGGCTTAAAACACCAAAACCACGTCTAAGATGAGGTTTAGGGCACGGAGAAAGGCCAATATAAGATAAAGTTGATAACTTTATGAATTTGGGGCCTAGAGGAGTCCAGATCTGAGACCATGTCCTTGTGACAAGCTCCAACCCAAGAGCGGTTCCATTAAACCCCAAAAATAACCATAAATGTCCATAGAAGAAAATCTAAGCATGAAAGGGTCAAGGTGTGACATCCCCATTTTCACGGCCAGAAAAGATCGATTTTTTTGTTTATGCTTTATAAAAATCAGAGTACTTCTTTTAATAAAAATGTTGCGGAATTTGTTCCCAGTAAAACATGATAAATATGTTATCAAAGCATTTCCGAAGAAAAGTATTTTTATTCATTTTAAAACATTTGGGATGTCATCGTCAATACAGAAACATAAGCATATACATAACTTACATTCATTATCACTAGTGATTTATATCTTCTTAATCTCTCAATGTAATGTGACTTCATCTAAACACCTGTGATATAAATAAACTAAGTGGATCAGATTAGGAAACCTGGTGAGTACATAGGGTTTCAACCCACAATAAATAAGTTTTGTTAACTTTATCAAACGAAACAAACCTGATTACCTGTTCACATTATCCTCACTTTACGTCCCTAAATCATCTAACACAAGGGACCTAGTCGAAGGACATTCATCGGGGTGACAACACATGCTTCGGGGGTTCCTCAGCAATTCATGTCAAATAAGGCAACCATGTGGGGGATGGAGTACTGCTGGTGAGCACACAGTTCAAATAAACACCTACATATTGCGAAACTGCTAGCATTCCACTAGACTGTCTAGAATAGTCCGTAGTCATCATCCATACTCCGCTAGATGACTGGATCATCAATAAAATCTATATCGAGTCCTCTCAATATTTTATTTGGTCACACAACAACTATTACATCTACCCATGTTTTACCCAACACGTTTTGTAGATATAAAATACATATATAGTTTAAATCATTTAAAACATGTATAATAATATTTCACCCAGCATACACAACAAGTATTCAGCCAATATGCACACATATTATGTAATTTGTATTAAATACTTCATATCTATGTGTAAGATGAAAGGGACCATGCACTCACTTGAAAAGGTGGTGAATCCGAACTCAGACAACGCTTCGCTTCTTAAAATAATTTCCTTCGATGAAACTTAATATTATTACCACTAGAGTTTAGCTTAGAGTAAATTGCATGAATGGTCCCCATGGTTTAGGTTAATTTGCATGTTTGGTCCCTAATTTATTTTTTTAACTCGGAAGGTCCCTATTGTTTATTTTTGTTACACGCTTGGTCCCTGTCTTACCTAAAAAGACTATTTTTCCCTTGATTTTTAATTTATTTGAATAAATACACTCTCAACCCCACTCCCCTCACCTTACCCTACCTATCCCATTATTTTTCCATATTCAAATAATAGTCTTTTTAGGTAAGATAGGGACCAAGCGTGTAACAAAAACAAATAGAAGGAACCAAACGCATAACAAAAACAAACAGTAGGGACCTTTCGAGTTAAAAAAGTAAGTTAGGGACCAATCGTGCATACTACCCCAAACCATAGGGACCATTCGTGTAATTTACTCTTTAGTTTATTATTCTCCGAGACTAATTAATAGTCTAGCTATTATTACTATTATATAAGTGTTAAACAATACTTATGTAACCCATAATAATAGCCCAAATACTTACTATAAGTTCCTAATAACGTTACTATAATTAAATAAACGACATATTAGAAATAGTGTAGGCGTAGCTCACTTACAACGGGTTTTTTATAGAAAACCGGGATTTGCTTGGATCAGCATTCCCAAGCCGAAAAGCTCTTCTTCTCAAATCCATTGAGCACTCCGGGGATTCCCCCTCGTGCTAGGGAGGTTCCTAGGCTTTTCGGAGGGGTTTTGGGGCTAGAGAGAGGTTCTAGAGAGAGAGAGTAAAGAGAAGAAAGAATGGAAAAATGTGAAGAAAATGAGGGTGGGAGAGGCTCTATTTATAGGGTGAAAATGGTTGAACTTAGTGCCACATATCACCATCTAGTGGCAAGACTTGGGGAGAAAGTAATGGCCAAGATTGTGTCACATCACCAATTTTTGCATAGTAGACTTCCGACTTCTAAAATTTGTAACTTTCACATAAGACCTCCTTTTTGGGCGTTCTTTATATCCACACGTAGGTAAAAATAAGATCTAAAACTTTCATTTTGACTCCGTCGGCTAATTCTTGACCGATCTTAAATATAACAGTACGAGGAGATTATATTGTTAAATGTCCGCGTAAAATTCATAACTTCTACATACGGACTTTGTTTTTGTCTGTATTTTTACCTTTGATTTCCTATTAATGAGATCTTTAATTCTCATTTAGGTCGCGTAGACCAAAAACCGCTCGATCTAAAATTCGAGTTTCGGGTCATGCACTGCTATGCCAAATGTTAGAAAATTCATAACTTCCTTATACGAAGTCAGATTTGGGTGTTCTTTCTATGGACACTCTCAGTTTAACATATTCTAAGACTTTTGTTCAGATTACTAAGGCTAAACATTCCTCTATCATAAATTTACTATTTACATCTCCCGGTGTTGTGTCGGTTTTGCCGAAAAACTTCGACGGGTCATAACTTCTTCGTTATAACTTGGATTTCAGCGTTCTTTATATGTATTGAACCCTTGTAGCATATACTACAACTTTGTTAAGGTTAATCCTTCTAAATAATATTCCATCAAAAACTCATTTTTGATGCTTATTGTCTCTAAATTGACTAGCTCGGATCTGCGAGAGTTACAATTGTCTCTCCCTTAGGATGATTACGTCCCATAATCAACAACGAAACAGGGCTTGAATAATTATTCCATACGTTATCTCTTCATCCTAAGTAATAATTGTAACTTTGATGTTTCTTCGAATGAGTATCTAACTCTAAGACTTCCTGACTGTAGGCGGTGCTCGATCTTGCACTTGCTCCCTATCTTACGTTAGACTCCAAATGATGACCTTCAAGTCACAATCTTGATCCTCACTGGATACGAACTTAAGATAAGTTATTTTATTACTACAATGGAATGTTGTGACATATTCTAATGACCTATCATTGTATGTTGCAACACTTATACTCGAGTCTCTTAGAGTCTTCCAGAATAGACTATACTTTCGTTCATGTTCTAATCTCATCTTAAAAGGTAGCATTCCTAGCTACAAGCAACTTTTCGCGATACCTCTACTGATCGCTTTTTATTTCAATCTTCCGTCTTAAGTCGGATGCTACATCGAACTTGATTCTCTGAACCACATAACATACTCAGCGTAGTCGGACTCAATTTGATATGACCACTAGGGTCGGAATAACAATCATCTTCTTAGTCATTACCGAATCGATGGTAACGACATATTTGAATAAAACGAAATCAATTACTAGCTTCTTGGAAACCTTGTGACTTTCCCTGATCCAAGCATGAGTCATGTGCTTCCGGTAGTATAGGCCTCTACTACCGTTCACACCTACTCATACTCGTCCAAAGTATTGTCTCGCAGTTCTCCAAGTTATTATCACAAAAACAATTTTAACACATACAAATGTGTCCAAACAATCATATAATTTTCTCTAGAGTCCACTAGGACTTCTTCCATGTGTATCTTCAATCATCAATTCTGTTTCAACCCGGTTGGTGGTGGAAATGTCAGACGCTGGGATAACTTCGTGGATTCTACCAAAAATCTTTCCTTCTTCTAATTGAAAGTGAACTTCTCCCGTACTAGACGTATTATTTATTAGACACATTCTAAAGGCAGTATATCACTCTTAAAATATCTTCCGATAGTTATCATTCACTATCGTAAGCCTTCTCATTTCCTCCATTTGCTCAATCTGCTATGAGTCCTTATCATGACATTCTATACACCAAAGTAGGCGTTCAATGTATCGAGACGAGAATATACAAAGGGGAAGATTTAGAAGCGTATTCCTCCGTATTACTCCAAAAAGTTACATGCCAGTTCTAGTATCGTAATTAAATGTGTAGAGACCTGAGCACATAAAATTTCCAGATCTGGTCGGCAACAGACCATAGATCTGATCAAACGATATCATAAAGCATCACAAATCATTTCGCACATAAAACATTTTAGGCATCTTCCCTAATTAAGCTAGTGCTTGTGTCTATTTATATGTACTTCCTAAAATATATTAGACACACTCCTCACGATCATCGCTTAGCATTCTAAGTTTAAGTCTAGAAATAAATCGTTATTCCTAGTTCGCTTAAACTAATGTTCTAATACCAACTATGACATCCCCATTTTCACAGCCAGAAAAGACCTATTTTTTGTTTATGCTTTATAAAAATCAGTATACTTCTTTTAATAAAAAAATTGCGGAATTTGTTCCCAGTAAAACATCATAAATAGGTTATCAAAGCATTTCCGAAGAAAAGTATTTTTATTCATTTTAAACATTTGAGATGTCATCTTCAATACAGAAACATAAGCATAAACAGAACTTACATTCATTATCACTAGTTCCAAACTTGATTGTCATACATGGACTGATTCTCATTGTCATACATGGACTGAATCTCGTTGTCCATCGCCTCTTTCCATTTAGCAGACTTGGTGCCCGTCATGGCTTCCTTGTAGTTGTTAGGTTCATCCAGATTTATCAGTGTGCTATCACTTGAAGAGGATCCATCAAGATACATTCCCTTGCAGCTCTTGGAAGGAGCCTTCATCTTCTTCCCCTTACCTCGCCCAATTGCAAGAACAGGGGCATTAACAGTAAGAGTGGTTACAACAGATTTACCGTGAGACCACTTTCAGCAGTCCTTAAAAGGCTCTGAAGCTTTCTCAAAGTGACTTCCTCGTTGTTCATATGATAAGTCATGTGGAACTGATCATAACGTGTAGGTAAGGAGTGTAGAATAATATCTATAGCTAGCTCCTCATCAAACTTCACATTTAATTTGAGTAGACGGTCCACAAACCTTTGTATTTTCTGCAAGTGGCCTGTCATGGGTTCACCATCCTTCATCTTTGTTGTAATCATGGAGCAGATGATTTCATACCACTTTTGACGAGCACTCCGATGGTATCTTTCCATCAGGTCGTGGTGCATCTCAAAAGGGTAGAAGTCCTCATAGGATGTAACGACCCAAAAATATGAGCCAAAAATTTCATTTTTGAAAACATATACTTAGCAAATCATTCGAAATAAAACATTTACCGATCATAACATTCTATAAAGATATCGCATGCCTGGAAGACATTTTCATAAAATATTATAATGTCAAAGTAAAAATCCCTTGGAAGATTTCATAGTGCGGAATACAAGCATGTGTGTGATGGGCCGCTACCGCGTGGGCTCTTTCCCCTTTGAAGAAGAGGTACCTGAAACCAAAACTGAAAACTGTAAGCGCGATGCTTAGTGAGTTCCCCCAACATACCACATACCATACAATCACATAACATACAATATATTGTCAGACATATTTGGGTGCCCGACCTACCCCTTCGGTCCTCTCAACCGGATACAGACTAGTCTATCTAAGAGCTGATCTCCCCTTCGGTCCTCTCAACCAGATACTGAATAGCATATCTGGGTGTTGGTCTATCCTTCGGTCGTCTCGACCAGATACTGACTAGCATATCTGGGAGCTGGCCTCCCCTTCAGTCCTCTCGACCAGATACTGGGGACTACTTCACCCCTACTACTACCACATAACACATATATCACATAATCTATCTAGCATGGCTAGGCATAACCGCCCCTTCAGCCCTATCGACCGGTATACTGGGGACTATCTCCCCCTACTGTCATTAGCACATATCATCATATATTACTAGTACATTAGCATATCACAGGTAGTAGCAATCCTAGATGAATATCACAGAGACAAACATCTATTATACAACCCTACTGGTGGGCCGACATTGTGGCCTTAGACCCACCGCTACTGGAAGGTAACTCACCTCGTAGCTGCTGATCTGTGTGGGAACGGTCTGTCTGCTGCTGCTCCGGAAATCCTCCGGCTGCAATTCCCACCAAACACTTAGGCAAATACTGCTAACCGACCTCAGGTTAAACTAACAATTTACCCTTAACCAAACCATGAGTCAAAGTTAAAGTCAACTTCCAGTTGACCCGACTCGCCAAGTTGGCTTGTCACCTCGCCGAGTCCCTATCCCTTTATATGACCACTAACCCATCTCTACTCGTCGAGTTTGGCATTAACTCAAGGAGTTTTCCTTCTAAGTTGATGACCCAACGATCTTCATTCTACTCACCGAGTTATATGAACAACTCGTCGAGTTCGTCTTCATCTAAAGAATACTCTATGCTTAGACTCGCAGAGTTGTATGAACAACTCGCCGAGTCCGTTCTTGAGGCAAGAGGATTGCCTTGAACTCGCCGAGTCATGGCATTGACTCGCCGAGTTACTACATGAGTGAGTCTGGCTTCCAACCCACTGAGTCACACCCTATGACTCACTACTCCAACCCATAAACATGAAAAGGGGGAAAACTCGGGGACTCCCGACTCGACTCACCGAGTCTGCCACATGCGAATACTATACACGTGATTTTGCTTGAATCCAGCCCATGCCATTAATAGATCTGGGTTCTTAGGGCCTGGTTTACACGTAAAGTTTCCAAATTTACGTGTAAATAAACACCCATGAGAGATTTAGGGCTCAAAATGCACCAAAAGAGTAGATCTAGGGCTTTCATGCACTATGGTTCCATAAAGGCAGTAGATCCAAGCTCCTGGAGCTCAATCATGCCTAGATCTAGAGGCTACACAACTTATCATCCACTCTAATACACAAACAAGCTTGGGGAAAGGCTCAAGAAAGACTTTCATGGAGCTACATGGGACAACAAGCATGAAACCAGAGGGAAAATGAGTTATACCTCAAGGAAATCACTGATATAACACCAATAAGCCTGGCCTCCTTCTTCTCTTCTTGATCTACTCTCCTTCCTTCTCCAAATCTTCAAGAAAACACACCAAAATGCTTCAAACTCATAAGGAACAAGCTTAAAAGATGTATAAGGATCTGGGGGGTGAAAGGGGGCGAGCTTGGGGCAGATAAGAAGGCTTAAATAGGGTGCAAACCCTTGAAATTTAGGGTTTCATCAGACAGAGGGGACTCGCCGAGTCCAGAATATGGACTCGTCGAGTCGCCAACTTAAACGTGTTCCCGGACCCCATCCCTACTTGGCAAGTCGGACCTATAACTCGTTGAGTCCAAGGCTAAAAATGACAAATACTTAGATAAATTTTACGTACCAGGAACCAGGTGCTACAAGTCCGACCATGTCATAGCCTTGACAGCCGAGGCTCCCAACGAGTCGCCAACGGATTCCCACCAATCCCTAGCTCGATCCCTCAAACATCCTGCTGCATATCTCACCTTCGACCCCTCAGGGTAGGAGCTAGTCAACTGTGCAGACTCAATGTCTGCAATCCATCGTCTGGCAGCTATGGGTCCTTCGCCCCGTGAAAATCCAGCGCACCACTGCCCTGGAAGTCCTTGAAGGACAGTGTGCGGGGTCCTGACTGGCCAGATGCCATGTTGCTCCTGAATGCCATAAGGAGATCCTCCATCATCTCCAATATCCCTTCCTTGATCGACCCGAAGATAATGGGGGTCGACTCAAGGATGCCTTTGGTGATCTCTGACGCGATGAACTCGCGTAGCCCCACATCTACTGGCTTGGAACCTGATCCCGAACCCCATCCCTCTCCTGTACTGCCAACTGCTGGCCTCGAGCGTAGTACCACCATTCTAAAATGCAAAAGAAATAACAATTGTTAGCGATACTAACACCTCTGGAGGGATAACACCTACTACAAGTTCTCTGGTCTCATCTTGGCCTTCCTCGGTTCGGGTACGGATCCTCTGCTTTTAGTAGTACGGGCCCATACTACCTTCCACATCTATCTGTACCTTCTCCAAGGACTGCCTTGACTCCACCAGGTCCCTTTCACTACCGTTGCTCACTGCTACTGTTATCCTAGGCTTTCACTAGGAAACCTCCGACTCCACCCAACCTAATCCTTAGCTGCTGAAGGTCTCTTTGTGATGCCAATTAGCTATTACCCGAATACAATCACATGCGACGAGGCTCGGATAATCCTTCGAGTAAGGGACTCATCCCTACCATGGTTAGGACTCAAACAAGAGCTACACAATAGGGTCGAATCGAACACTCTGAGATTATCTAACCCTGATCACATGTGACCTTAATGTATTCACCTAACAGCTATCTCCCATCACTCAAAACCCACAAAGCACAAAGCAAATAAAATTTGTACAAAAAGGAAACAATCTTAAACAACTATATCCTCGTAGAGAAAAACTGAACTAGCATACAATGATAACTCGTACTATCAGGCATAACCTAAACAGGCCACCCTACTGTTGTCTACTCAATTCTAGCATGCAACTTTTCATACACTGAAGCACATAAAGCAGGCACATTAGGCATCACTCCTATATCCTTAGTCCTATTCTAGCATGTTGTTCTACTAAAACTGATAAGCATATATAAGCTTGTATAGGTACTTTGGGGAATACTTACTTGAGCTCGGCTGGTTGCGCACATCACACACTTTGTTCTTTCTTAAAACCCTTTACTTATCCTTTTAGAAAACATTTTCTTTTTTCAAAATCTTTTAATCCCTTGATTTGAGTTCAAACACCCCCGAAGGTGTGTCCGAATCCCTCAAACCAGGGCTCTGATACCAACTTGTAACAAACCAAAAATACGAGCCAAAAATTTCATTTTTGAAAACATATACTTAGCAAATCATTCGAAATAAAACATTTACCGATCATAACATTCTATAAATATATCGCATGCCTGGAAGACATTTTCATAAAACATAATAATGTCAAAGTAAAAATCCCCAGGAAGATTTCATAGTGCGGAATACAAGCATGTGTGTGATGGGCCGCTACCGCGCCGACTCTTTCCCCTTTGAAGAAGAGGTACCTGAAACCAAAACTGAAAACTGTAAGCACGAAGCTTAGTGAGTTCCCCCAACATACCACATACCATACAATCACATAACATACAATATATTTTTAATCATATCTGGGTGCCCGACCTACCCCTTCGGTCCTCTCAACCGGATACAGACTAGTCTATCTGGGAGCTGACCTCCCCTTCGGTCCTCTCGATCGGATACTGACTAGCACATCTGGGGTGCTAGTCTCCCCTTCGGTCCTCTCGACCGGATACTGACTAGCATATCTGGGAGCTAGCCTCCCCTTCGGTCCTCTCGACCGGATATTGGGGACTATTTCACCCCCTACTACTACCACCTAACACATATATCACATAATCTATCTAGCATGGCTGGGCATGACCGCCCCTTCGGCTCTATCGACCGGTATACTGGGGACTATCTCCCCTTATTGCCATTAGCACATATCATCATATCTTACTAGCACATTAGCATATCACAGGTAGTAGCAATCCTAGATGAATATCACGGAGACAAACATTTATCATACAACCTTACTGGTGGGCCGACATTGTGGCCTTAGACCCACCCCTACTGGAAGGTAACTCACCTCGTAGCTGCTGATATGTGTGGGAACGGTCTTTCTGCTGTTGCTCTTCCGGAAATCCTCCAACTGCAATTCCCACCAAACACTTAGTCAAATACTGCTAACCGACCTCAGGGTAAACTGACCATTTACCCTTAACCAAACCATGAGTCAAAGTCAAAGTCAACTTCCAGTTGACTCGACTCGCCGAGTTGGCTTGTCAGCTCGCCGAGTCCCTATCCCTTTATATGACCACTAACCCATCTCTACTCGTCGAGTTTGGCATTGACTCGACGAGTTTCCCTTCTAAGCTGATGACCCAACGATCTTCATTCTACTCGCCGAGTTATATGAACAACTCGTCGAGTTCGTCTTCATCTAAAGAATACTCTATGCTTAGACTCGTCGAGTTGTATGAACAACTCGCCGAGTCCGTTCTTGAGGCAAGAGGATTGCCTTGAACTCGCCGAGTCATGGCATTGACTCGCCGAGTTACTACATGAGTGAGTCTGGCTTCCAACCCACTGAGTCACACCCTATGAGTGACTACTCCAACCCACAAACACGAAAAGAGGGAAAACTCGGGGACTCGCAACTCAACTCACCGAGTCAGATGAACGACTCGCCGAGTCTGCCATATGCAAATACTATACACGTGATTTTGCTTGAATCCAGTTCATGCCATTCATAGATCTGGTTCCTAGGGCCTGGTTTACACGTAAAATTTCCAACTTTACGTGTAAATAAACAACAATGAGAGATTTAGGGCTCACAATGCACCAAAAGAGTAAATCTAGGGGTTTCATGCACTATGGTTCCATAAAGGCAGTAGATCCAAGCTCCTGGAGCTCAATCATGCCTAGATCTAAAGGTTACACAACTTATCATCCACTCTAATACACAAACAAGCTTGGGGAATGGCTCAAGAAAGACTTTCATGGAGCTACAAGGGACAACAAGCATGAAAACAGAGGGAAAATGAGTTATACCTCAAGGAAATCGCTGATATATCACCAACAAGCCTGGCCTCCTTCTTCTCTTCTTGATCTACTCTCCTTCCTTCTCCAAATCTTCAAGAAAACACACCAAAATGCTTCAAACTCACAAGGGACACGCTTAAACGAAGTATAAGGCTCTGGGGGTGAAGGGGGCGAGCTTGGGGCGGATAAGAAGGCTTAAATAGGGTGCAAACCCTTAAAATTTAGGGTTTCATCAGACATCGGGGACTCGCCGAGTCCAGAATATGGACTCGCCGAGTCGCCAACTTAAACCTGTTCCCGGACCTCGTCCCTACTCGGCGAGTCGGACCTACAACTCGCCGAGTCCAAGGCTAAAAATGATAAATACTTAGATAAATTTTATGTACCAGTAACCAGGTGCTACATAGGACTTTTAGAGTTTAGGAGACATGATGGCAACCATGATACAAGCTACCTTGGTGGCATCTTTCTCATGTGCCATGAAATCAACAATCTCCTTAGGAGTAGTAGCAACCTCATCGATTTCCTTAAGCTCCTTTTCATTGACACAAAGGTTCATGAGAAAGAAGGAGCCAGTAGGGTTTGAGCCAGTAGCAGTGTTGGAAGACATCTAAAAAGAAAGAAAGACAAAGTTTAGATTAGATAAAGAGTCCTTAATACAACACCCAAAATGAAATATTAAGTCTAGGACCAAACACGATATTTTACAATTTGGAAGACGGATGTCGTAATCCAACTTGCAAAATATTTGAAGGTAGGTAAATGACGATTCACCAATTTCCACCATAAAAAAACGAAAATGTTATTAAGTTTTAATTGGACTAAAATTCCTAGATCCTTTAAGATTCATTAAATAATTCAATGGCATGATTAAATCTCAATTATGTCCTTCAAGTTTGTGATTAGGATACCCGAGGATCACAAACAAGGTGTGAATAACCATGCAAATGTACTTGGTACTCTCAATGTTAATTATCACCTTAATCAATGTGTCGGTTAACCACACACGCTCCATTGACCTTATGATAAACATTAAGCTACCCTTTTCCACCCTTAATAGTCCAAGCAAATGTGCAAAGTGTAATTTCATGGATTAGCATCAATTTCACATTTTCCTAAAGTAACTAACATTGAGAATTTATAAAAGGTTTAGTTACTTTATATTTATCATTATACTTCTAATGAGAATTATAGTCTTTGTCCTACCCGTTCGGCTAATGACCCTCCACCAGTCAAGGAAGCGGTGGGTGAGAGTGGACACCCATTAAACCACCATTTTATAGGCAGTAACCTCATACCCCCCTTATAGATCGGCTTCGTGAATGAGGCCTACTAACGGTAAAACCGACTTGTCTTATACATATATATAAATATTAAACCTATAATACTACATAGTATAAGGGTTGAATTTTAACTTTTAAAATTCTAAGGTTTGGAATTAAAGTTTCATTTAGTGAGACTTTACAAATTCCAAAACTTGAGGGCATGTTTTGAAACTTGTCAAAACTCTTCAAGTCCATAACATATGAGTTTAATGACATCTTTAATAGAAAAAACCTTTCATGTTCCATAACATCCATAACTTGAGGACAAGTTATGATGTCCATTAAAATCATTTAAAAACATTATTTAACTAATACAATAATAAAATAATTTATAGAAGATACAATTAAACTCGTATGAACAAGACAATTCAAATCAAACAAATTTCATGTAATTAGCCTAACCATATAAACTAATACAAAACATGAAACTTTGACAAATATCTTTTAAACCAGATTAGCATGATCATTACCACATCCAAAAAAAGGTTTATAAGTTCAAAAACAATTTAGGGTAATGATCCTAGCAAATTTCCAGCCTTAAAACTCGAAAATCTGCACTCTGGAGCACCAACTCGTTGAGTGCGTGAACTAACTCGACGAGTTGGTCAAGTTTGTGAGGGGACTCGGCAAGTCCCCCAGTAAAATCGGCGAGTCCACTGTCCATACAACAAAAAATAAAAATTTTCAACATTTGAAAGCAACTAGCATCAAGTATATGGGAAAACAATCCTAGGCTCTGATACCACTGATGGCTTTTGATAATTCTAACACTCCTATGGTGTACATGCAACCCTAAATTCTTTGGATCTATGTTTTCTCTAATATATATGCAAACTTTCAAAATTCTAAAGCATCATCCTAACTAGCATACAATGGAGTAACTATACTACAAAAATCTAGTTAGATGACACACCTTTTAGTGTAGTTGAAACCTTGAAACTTTAAGAGCCTAGCAGCAATAATGTGAATGCCTTAAGTGGAAACACAAATCACCACCAACAAATGGAAAAACTTGAGAGGAGATTATATGCACTCAAAATCGGCTAGCACTCTTACAAGGACTCTAGGTGCCGATTTCATGAACCAAAGGGTTTCTTATATAGTGTGGATACATTAGGGTTACACCATGCAAACCCTATTGTGCATGACTTTCCACATTCCTCATGCTCCATGGGTTTAAACCTCCATGGAGTATCCATGAGTCACAACATGGGTTTAGCCCAACACAAGAAATCATGGATCATTAGCCCACTTTATAAGAATGAATGTTTTACACAATTAATCCCTATATATTTAATTAGTCTCTTTTGATCAAAAACTTAATTCCAAATTAATTCTTGATCAATACTAATTAAATAATATTACTAATATATTAGAACTTATAATATATTAATAAATCATAATTATCTTCTTCTCAAAAGTCCATCCTTCAAATTGTCCCGGTGAAGTGCAACCCAAATGGACCATGCTACTCTCGGTTCAAATACATACCAAATATAGTTATGGACTTAAACACCTTATCCAACAGTTCTTACCTCCACCACGACCACCTCTGTGATTCTGACCTCCCCATCATCCACGAAACCCACCTTGATTGTTGTTATGATGTGTGGAGTCAATGTTGAGAATTGATGAAGTTGATGCATGATTGAAGTGAAAGATAGAGGTGGCGTAATTCTCGTCTTGATCATATTGTTAGTATTCGAGCACCAATATGTAGAGAGTATCCAAAAATGATATGACTGATCATTGATGCCAAATAATGGTAGCAATGTGACAGTATTTTAGGGATAAACCATTCAACATGTAGGAGAAGAGATTGATTTTTAGAACTTTTGCATCTATGTTATCAAGAAGATCGGCTAGAGATTTGACCCAGTTGAAATAATCAATCATAGAAGAATTGCCAATGGCGATATTACAGAGCTCATTGTCAAGTTGGATCATCTTGTTGTTTTTATTATCATAGAAAAAAATTTCAACTATCTCCCACACTTCGTATGTTGCACTTTGTTTTCTGAAGATGAAATGAAGGAGAGGAACAGCTAGAGTACCGTAAATCCATGATTTGACTTTGGATTTATTGCATTTCCAACTGGCAATTTCCATGATTGGAATGATGTTTTCAGGAGCTTTCTCGGTAGAAGTATATGAAGGCGTAACCGGTGGTGAAGGATATTTAGCCACTCAGGAACCAATGTAATGAATCTCAAACAATTCATGCCAGATATCATAGTTCATTTGATTAAGATCTAGGACAATAGGAATTGTATTCTTAATCTTTATTGTAGAAGAAGTGTTCTCTATATTAGTAGTCATGATGATGAACGGATAAGAGAGATGAGAGATGATAGAATATGAAGAGACAAAAAGAGAATGGGGGTACTACTAGGGTTAAAAGTGGCTCTAATACCATAAAATTTGGTATTTTTCTCATGAAAATCTCATTAATTAAACACAAATAAAATACAAAATGACTGAATACAAAATAGGCTCAATACATTAAAACTAATACAAATGGGCTATACAAAATATAATACAACAAAGGATAAGATCCGCTAACATTGTTAACCATTAAGTATGAAATTACTGATATTAAAAACTCAAACCAAACATTAAAATAACCATTAAATATTGATCCAAAACGTAAGATTAACCGATTAACATGTATTCATTGAAATAAGATATTGACATTCACATCTTATTCAATCGTAGTAGACTCAAGATCCATATATTAAAACACTAAACACCAAAAATCAATGAGATACTATTCACAAAAATGGAAATAATATATCTTAAGTTAAAAGTAACAACATCGAGTTAAATAAACTATAATAATAACACCAATATTTAAAAAACAAACTACTAGCAGAAAAATTAGAAAAATATCATCTTATTTAAGTATCATAAACGAAAACTCTTACAAAGTAACAATTTGAACAACAACATTTACTCCCACCAGCTTAATCTAGGTTTTTAACGACTCCAGTCATCGGTTCAACCAGGTTTTTGAAAAACATGGTCGGTTTTATCCCTAATATGCAAAAAAAAAAATCCTAATTTGGTACAATATTATTTTTTCTTTACACTATCAGGGGGTGATTCCAACATTATATATATATATATATATATATATATATATATATATATATATATATATATATATATATATATATATATATATATATATATATATATATATAAAATGAGAACCCAAAAAAATTAAAAACCCTAAGAATCATTTTCAATTTTTTTTCATTAAAGACAGTTTTGGAAAAATCCAACATTTACATTGTATTATGCACAAACTATTATATTTCATACTTTACATACTACTTGCCATTTGTCATAGGACTACTACCATCGACGAACTAATTTTAATTCAATAGCATTTTCCTAGTCGTATTCACAGTTTAATAGAACCGACATTGTAGCTCCTTTTTCTTTGGCAATACTTTTTACTTTTCTAGCCAAAATATACAAAATTTTAGTACAAAAGAAAAATAGAATGATGTCTTGAAAAAATCAATTTTCTTGTTTCTAAATGTAGATTTCTTTAAAAATATATTGTGTATAAAAATTATTCATAGTTTAAAATACATTATTCACAGTTTAATAAACGTAATAATTTATTAATACACAATTTAATATTTTCATGCATACATTCATTTATATTTTAACACAAGTTTTATATAAAATATGCAATTTAATATTGTCCATTTTTAATTTAATACATAAAAATCACAATATACAATCAATTATACAGTATTCACATATTTAAAAAAATCAAATCAAAACTCTACCAATTACTATTACACACCGCCACCATCAACCGCTTATGCCACCTTCGCAACCACTTAATTCATTTATTCACAGTTTAATGCAAAACAGATATAAAAACTAATACATTCTTGTAAAGTTATACAACACCAAAAATAAATATATTCACAAGAAAATTAAAATTTATGTTTTTCATCGTAACTATCATATATGTGTAAAAATCATGCAATAAAAGCTTAAAACTTATAAAAAAAATCATGCGTTCACAATTTAAAACTTATGCATTCCGTTGAAACAATCTGATATGTATAAAAATCAAGTATTAACAGCTTAAAACTTATAAAAAACCATGTATTCACAGTTTAAAACTTATAAAAAAAAATCATGTATTTACAATTTGAAACATATATTTGCTTATTGATAACAATTAAAACTGACATTAATATAACTAAACAATAGATTAAACGTTAATCATAATTTTAAAACACTAAGTTAACATTATTTGAGAAAACCTTAACACTAAAAACTATAAAATTTCAAAAAAATCATATATTCACAATATTCACAGTTTAAAATTTATGTTTTTCATTAAAGTAATCAGGTATATTTAAAAATATAATGCATTCACAACTTAAAATTTATAAAACCATGCATTCAAAGCATAAAACTTATGTCTTACATTGAAATAATCAGATCTATATAAAAATCATGCATTTTAAGCTTAAAACTTGTAAAAATGTTCACACATTTATAGTTTAAAACTTATAAAAATATGTAATCACAACTTAAAACTTATAAAAATTAATGAATACACAACTTAAAACTTATATTTTATTATTATTAACATTTAAAACTAACAATAACATAACTATAAAATAATTGAAACATTAAAACATCCCAATCACAACTTAAATAAACCTAATTTTTTCCTTGTGGAAATACTAACATAATAACAACATCTAAATTCAATTCACAACAAAATAATCGTAAAAATAAACTATGAAAAACATGTTGTATGCAAATATTATAATAAATAAGAAACCAAACTTGGATTCATAACTTAATATCAATTAAAAAATGATTAACAAATGTAAACAACAAATGAGAGATTAAAATATTAAATTCACAGTTTAATAGAAGGAAAAACAATAAAAAAATCGATATACCTAATGTGTTTTACCTATATACATATATGTAAAATACTAAAATAATAACAACATATAAATTCAATTCACAATAAAATAACCATAAAATAATATTTTCTACGGTAAAGTACATAAAAATATAGGAAGTAAAAAATATATATACAAAAAAAAACACCATTTAGTTTACACATTCCACAACTTAATACACTTATTCACAGTTTACTTTACATTATATTCACAGTCTCATTCACATTATATTTTCATGCACTCTTTCATACCTTAATATACAATATTCATTATTTGGACTTTAAAAGAAAACTTCATTGTAGCATCTAATCAAAACACCTTATGTGTATCTTTTTTCATATAACTTCATTTTTAAACTATACCACCAGATAACAAAACAGAGAGTAATATATCAAGGAGAGCAGGAGTACATATATGATGAACAAAAAAATGAGTTTTGAAACAAATTAGATAAAGAAAAAAACAAGTTTTGGAGGGAAAATGAGTTCAAGAGTAACACCTTTATGTTGCGATGATGAAGGCTGAGATTTATGCCTTGTGATGCTCCGATGGCAACATAAATGGCAGGAGAACAATTCTGATGTCGATCGGAAACCGGTTTAGGTGGTTGCCAGTCAGAAATCATAAATCTGGATCGAACTCACAGATCTGGACGCCGGTGGTTGCGAAAATCATAGATTTGAACTTGATCTTGCATATCTAGAAGACAAACAGACAGATCTAGAGCTTATGACTCCACATCTGAGATCAGTGGAGTCCGAAGGTAGATCTGAAGCGAAAACATTAGCAACTCGACATTCCGACGACGGAAGGCGGTAGAATACGGTTGCGATAGGTGGCATATATCATAGATCTGGACTGGAACTCGCGGATCTGGACGTCGATGGTGGCGGAAATCAAAAATAGGAACTTGAACTTACACATTTTGATGACATATATGGTGGTTGATGAAGAACAACATTGATCTTGTGGCCACAACTCCATGAGTGGAGTTTTTTACTCCAAATTTGAGATCAGTGGAGTTTAAAGGTGGATTTGAAGAGAAAAACATTGCCTACTCATCATTCCGACGACGGAAAGCATCAGATGACAAAGACGGTAAGCGGCGACGGTAGGCGGCAGGTGGCGGAGTTGGTGTTGGGTTTTGTGTTCTTAAGAGAGTTTGAGAGGTTTTAGAAAAGTATTTTGGAAGAAATGTTTGCCATAGTGAGAAATATTGTTGGATAGTAAACTAATATTAAATGGTTCTTAGGGTTCTTATTTCTTAATTTTTATTGTTCCCATTTGAACTTTTACCTCTCTCTCTCTCTCTCTCTCTCTATATATATATATATATATATATATATATATATATATATATATATATATATATATATATATATATATATATATATATTATTGGTTAGATTTACCAAATTAGTCAATTCGCTTCAAGAACTCATGTCTAAAAGGCTTCCACCTCTATTAAATGGGTTAGTTCCACATTGAACATGTGACATCTGCCGCACTTCTAACGACTAATATTATAAAAGCCCTGAATTTTTAACGCATAATTGGGAAAAACCCTAATGTTTTTTTATTGCTATTGTCACAACTTTCTCGCAAAATTATTGTTCTAACCCACTTAACGTGTTTCGTGGTTAACTTGGTTATTTTTTTTATTTTTTTTTGAAAAATTAGTCCTAAAAAGTTCACATTTGGTCCTTGAGGTTTGCAAAAATTTATACCACATGTTTTTTTAACATTATTTTTTCGTTTTTTGTATATTTTATTTATTTTCGGGTTTATATATATATATATATATATATATATATATATATATATATATATATATATATGTATGTATACACACACACATTTTTTATTTTCTTTTTAATATATAGTTTATTTATTTTCATTTTTCTTAACTTTATTTTTCAACAATTTGAACTTTTTTTTTTACCATTTTACCTTTTGTTATATATATATATATATATATATATATATATATATATATATATATATATATATATATATATATATATATATAGAGAGAGAGAGAGAGAGAGAGAGAGAGAGTGAAAGTTAGGTTCAAATGTTTTTAGCAACTATTGTGTGCCTAAATGCACCAATGAGAATTCAAGAAATAATAAAGAATTAAATAAATCATTAAAGGGTATTTTGGACTTTTGGTACTTTTAATTAAGGAAATCATTTAATTGAAATCATTCAATTAAGGAAATAAAGTTAATATATTTGACCTAGTTATGTTTGGGGCTGAACACATTCATCATCGGCATCATCACAATCACCATCGCCGATTCTGCTGCTTCTTCTTCTTCTACAATTGACGTATCCTCTCGTCTCACACCCTCCTTCTTCCATGTACCTATCTGCACCACCGCATGGATGGACCTTCAACAAGATTCGGGCTTTATTCAATCTTATTTCACAGTCGTTATCTTTATCTCTCTCGTTCCAAATCCATGGACCGATCCTAGAATACAGTGATTTATACTCACCAGTCATAGGTATGTAATTATATTCCTCAAATATTTCTTTTTGTGGATTCAATTCAACAGTGATTTAATTGACGTTTTTATTATATGATGTTAGTGTTCTTTGATGTTTTTGGAATGGCTTGCATATGAATATTTATTAATCGATCAATAAATTTTTTTTCTTATGTTCATGTTCGGAAAAGTTTGCAAACGATCTTACAGTTGTTGTTTATGTAGTTTTGAATACTGAAGCCTTATTTGGGGAATCGTTATCTGGGGGGCTAGAATTTTGTTTGAGTTCTTGTCATCAAGTCGAATATAGCTCAGGTATGGCTGAAGAAGTTCCCGACCACCAAGAAACTGAATTGGTAAGACTCTCACTAATTTTTTTTGAAGAAACTGAAGGAGCACACCACGTGTTCGATAAAATGCATAGTTGAAATCTAGGTTTTTTAAGCATCTTGATGTCGATCATTCTACTAGAATGGAATATCGAATTCTAATTTTTTCAGAATAGAATCTTGAATTCCTTGTCAACTTAAGCAGTGAATTACCGTAACCAATTCCGTTAGAATAAAATTGGTGTATATTCTTGTTATTGGTCTCGATTCTTATGGAATAACATTCTAAATAATTAAACATTACATTCTTTCAGAATAATATACATTGTAAGTTTAGGGATGATTGTTAATTTTGGTTTGTAGAAATTATAGTTATATTTTATTTGAATATATATCACATTCTTGATCAATTGATTTGAGGATTACATTCTATTAGAATAAATTATAATTATTTAATGTCTACTACATTTTATCATAATTTATTGTTTTTATTCTCTTAGAATGCACTGGATTTTTTAATATTTGAAAGTTAATTATTATTTTCTTTGTGGATTTAGGTCTTGAAGAAGCTGCCATTGATGTGGAAAAGGAAAAAAAAACATAGAGAATGAGAGTATATTCTAACAGAATCTATTGTGCAAGAATATGTATGAATTAGTTTTTGTTGCATTTGTGATAAGAATGTTCGGAAGAATGGCTTGAAGACCTGATAAGAATGACTTGAAGAATTAGCCAAAGATTGATGACACTCACAGTTTAAGCATGTTTTTATTTTTTAAGAACTACACTTGTATTTTACTCATTACCTGTATATTCAAGAATGCTGATTTTTTATGATATTATTCTAGAATATCTATAAATATATTAATATGTATAAGGTTATTAGTATGTAAAAATATGTATGAATATTTAAGTTCGAATGTATATGAAAATATTAAAATGTTGTTATTCTTCAACTAGGAGTTCAAGAATTCTGCTACTCTTCATTAATATTCTAATAGAATAAAACTCTTAAAGAACATCATTCAAATAAAAATTCATTCTGACGGAATAAAATCGGTTATGTTTAGAAATTATGTTTAGAATTAATTTAAAATATTCAGATTTTTAAAATGAGGAGTGTTAATGATCCCTTAAAATCAGAAAATTTTCTTTTCTAAAACAGGTTAATTGACCAAAATACCCTTTTGTTGAAATTTGTGTGATTATATGGTATATGCTATCCTATTGTAATATTATAGACCCTCAGATTATAATCACTGATTCTATTCATCCGGTGGTCCAGATCTATGCATTCTGGCACACAATAGTTAATAAAAACAAAATAGCCTAAGCATATATATATATATATATATATATATATATATATATATATATATATATATATATATATATATATATTCAATTTTAGTTATTTATGCTTTTTCTAATGTTTTTATTTATTTAGATTCAAAAACTAGAATTCAATTTAAATTACTATAAGTTTTTTTTTATAGAGATAGACTATTATTATATTTTTTGTTCTTTCTTTTAGTTATTATCAAATTGAAAAATATTAACTTCAATTTAAACTATTGATATCACATATGTAACACATTGCAACACTAATTCTCAATAAACAATCTATGTTTTTTTTTTAATTTTCATTTTTCCGTAACATAAATAGAATAACACTAAAAAAAGAATAAAAAGAAAATAAGTTTGACTAAAATTACAAACATAAACATAACTATTTTATTTACTTGAATAAAAATAAAAAAAAAATTACAGAAACTATAAATTATCAAAATTGTAATATACTCTAATATATTAATACATTTTAAATTTTTTGAAAAAAAGTCAATAAAAAGTTAAAAATACAAAAAAATAAAAACAAATAATGGAAATACAAATAAAATAAAAAATAAAAAGATAAAAAGCTTAAAAATATTGTATGAAAAGAAAAATGAAAAAAAAAACTATAAAAAAGAAAAAAAAAAACTCTAATATACTCTATATATACACTAAAAATAGAAAAAAAAAGGTAAAAAAAAAATCAAATTGTTTAAAAATAAAGTTAAAAAATGAAAATAAATAAAATATATATAAAAAAGAAAATAAAAATAGTATATATATTTATAAAAAAATCCAAAAATATACAAAAAGACGAAAAATTATGTTAAAAAACCATGTGATGTAATTTTTTGTAAACATCAGAGATCAAATTTGAACTTTTAAGGAGTGATTTTGCAAAAAATTAACCAAGTTAACTATCAAACTCATTAAGTGAGATATAAGAATAATTCTACGCAAAAGTTGTACCATAACAATAATAAAATTATGATTTTTTTTAATTATACGTTAAAAATTTAGAGCTTTTATAATATTAATCACAATTTTTATTTACCTTGTATCTGCCTATGGCAACTTGGTAACTAACTATTTTAAAACATTATTAGTCGTTCAGTAATATCTCTACAGTTTTCAAAAATATTTGATATTTGCTTTGCCGTTTGAAAGAAAATTAAAAAAAGAAAGACTTTTTTAAATTGGATTTTCATATCAACTAAAATCAATGTACGCATGTCTCCAACATTTCCCTTGACCATAACTTAGTTCAACGCCTAGAATTTCTCAAGAGTGATTTGGTTGACCTTTCTAAATGTGAAAGCGGATTTTTAAGAGGGTTTTGTCTTTTTCCTTTGAAAGTCAATGTAGGTGGTTTCACATTGCAACATAGCCAACCTCTCAATGTAACTTGTGTGCCAATCCCATTGTCTTCGAATACATTATCTTATCTCATGTGAAGGTTGCGTTTTGTACGAATTGTGTAGTTAAATGGAATTAACAAGTTAGTATAATAGTCTTTTTAACGAAATAATTTACTGTAAAATAATGTTGAATGTTTTTTCATTTTATCAATCATTTTGAAAAAAATGAACTCTAATAGACAATTTTTTGGGTTAAATTCTAAAAACTAAACACACGAATTCGAATTTTCAGTAATATATATATATATATATATATATATATATATATATATATATATAGGTAGATGTTCATTTGAGACCACTTATATTTGTGAGACATGAGGACCAAATCTAAGCCTTTGATCAAAACTGATATTCTGGCTCATAAGAAAATGTGATTAACACTAATTAATCTAAAAGATTAGTTAATTAGGGGTAGATTAGTCACTAGGTTAAATTTTAGATCATCATATTTGTTATCTTCACGTTATCACAAAACCCAACTGCTTCGATTCTTTCTACCAATTCATACTAATCGGTCAACATTCCTTAATCTCCGATTCATGCTAATCAATCTTATATTTGCTTCGATTTGAGTGATTGAGGTTTATGTTGATCTATCGACATCAACAATTCATTACAAGATTGTTATTGATTTTAGCTCTGTGATAATCGATTTCATCCTAGGTAGAAGTTCAAGTGTTCAGTCGATTTCTACTAATCTTCATCTTCAATAATTGCTAACGATCTTTCAAGTTGTGCTTTTTACTCTACATCATGATTTCATCAATTGATCAAGGTTTGATTTTGCTTCCCCTGAGTTTTTGATCAACGACTTTTAGCCATTCATCAACTGATATCGATATCCATCGTATTCATGCTTCAATTTTACTCTCAAATAAGGTGTTTTATCAATTTAAATTCATCTTAAATCTATTATCAATTCAAGTATTTGATTTCAGCCATCGATTATCAATATCAAGCTTTTGGTTTTTTTCTGTGCATTTGAGCACATATTAAATGAAGATAAGCAAGCAAAAACAATGTATCTTCGTGTTATTTTGTGTTCATTGTATAAAATCAATGAGGTATGTACATAACTATTATTGTTCTTGAGCCAATTCTCTTACATTTTACATGCACTCTACCTGTTTGATGAAAGTCCTGAATGAATAAAGAGTCTGGTGTAGAGTATGATATATCACTCCTTCCTTCCCACCCTTAAACTTTGTTACTATTTAATGATATTAACCCCAAATTCCAAGCTGATTATTCTTAACTTAGTGATGACTGGTGTACTTCTTCTTTTTGTTAGTGACTGAAGGACATACAACTATCATCGATGCAAATGTTCAGTGCATATGTTGGAAGAAGCATATCATCCATATCTTGCCACCATTAATTAATGATGAGAACTCTAAGAAGCATATTGGCATGTTGGTTTCAATGGTGCTTGGTCCATAAAGAGTTAAAGTGGCTAAGAAGTTGACGGATGATGAGGACTTGGTTCATCTTTAGAATCGAAATCTGTAAAGAGGATGTTTGTTTTAATTTACTCTCTGCACTCTCTTTATTTCTTTCTTGATGAAATTGTTCCTTACATTTGTGCAACTTTAAACATTATTATTACAGCAGATATATATCCTAATACCCATCAAACCCCTTTCAAAGTGTAAAGTGGTACATACAGTTATGAAATTAGTTAAAACATTCATGTTTTTTTATCATTACAACTTTTTAGGTAAGTCTTGAATGGAACTGTAGAGAATGTGGCTCGATAATAGTTTTCTGAAGTGTCTCATTCAATGTAGTGGGATGTTATAAATTTGCTTATATTTTGTTTGTTTGGTTTCAAGTGATGTATTTGAGGTAATTGAATAAAACGATAACACTATATTCTAAGTTTTTACTTTTACATTGGTATTTACAAATAAGCTGTGCATTATTTTAATTTTCTTACATATATATTGTTATATTCTAGTTCGATATTTGATGTTCATGTAATCATTTAGTGTTACATTCTATTTAGAATGTTATACATATACAAACATCCTATAATATTATTCTATAAGAATATTAAATTGTAACTCGAATGTAGACAACCTAATTAAATTATTCTGTTAGAATGATATTTATATTTAGAATATTAAATATAACATTAGAATATTATGTAATATAAGTTCATTTTATATGTTATAACACAATTTAAAATATTACACTTTAATATTAGAATATTTCATACAGTTTCATAATATTGCGTATCAAATAACAACATATTATTAAGTACTCCTTGTGATATATTTTTTATAATACAAACTTGAAATTTGGTTTTTAGTCTATGAGGTTTTAGAATAGGTTTTAACTTCCAGAGAAAAGTTTGATATTTATCCTAAAAGTATTCACTTCATTTTATAAGATTATATGTTTCTCACTCGTTTAAAAAGTTTATTAGTCTAGGTTCCTACATATTATTTTGTATCCTACACACTTGAAGGGAATGATGGTCTGAATTAGAATATTTCATCTTATAATAGAATATTACATCATATTACAATCTTTCAGATTATTACACATTAATATTATAAACTTTTCTTTTCTATAAATCATTTTTTTTCTAGACTATTCTATATATTCTTATAACGCTATAAATTGTAAATTTAGATTATTACATAATATTACATATAATATTAGAATCTTATATAATGTAAGTTAATTAAGAAACATTCTACATATAACTTATAAGAGTATAAAAAGCCTAATTTTAACTAAAAAATATTTTATTAGAATACTCTACATATAACTTAAAATATCCAAGAACCTTATTCTATTATAATATTCTACATATAACTTTTGAATAGAGATCATATACAATATTATTATATTAGAATATTTTATATATACACACATTATTTACATGTAGTAAATAAACTTATTCAATTAAAAAATGTAGAACATTATTATATTAGAATATGCTACGCGCTACATATAACTTAGAATATTCTAGAAATTCTACAGGAGTACAAACGAACCTAATTTTAATTAAGAAATATTCAATTAAAATATTCTACATATAACTTAAAATATCCGAGAACATTATTCTATCGTAATATTCTACATATAACTTTTGGAAAGAGGTCATATACAATATTATTATATTAGAATTCTATATATACACATTATTTTTCATGTAGTAAATCAACTTATTCAATTAAAAACGTAGAACATTATTCTACTAGAATATTCTACATATAACTTTGAATATTCTAGAAATTCTATAAAAGTATAAAAAACCTAATTTTAATCAAGGAATATTCTATTAGAATATTCTATATATAACTTAAAATATCCGAGAACATTATTCTATCATAATATTCTACATATAACTTTTGAAAAGATGTCATATACAATATTATTGTATTAAAATATTCTATATGTACACAATATTTATATGTAGTAAATCAACTTATTTAATAGAAAACGTGGAACATTATTTTATTAGGATATTGTACATATAACTTAGAATATCCTAGAACATTATTTTATAATAGTATATAAAAGCCTAATTTTAATAGAATGTTATACATATATAAACTCATGTAATATGAGAAAGATGTTACTTGACATTACATGACATAAAATAAAACATTACAAGTATTATTCTTTTAAATACATAATTGAATATCAACATTATACATCATATATTCTAAAATTACAACTATAAGGTCATATGTACTTGTTCATATTCTATTGACGCGTTTTGATCAGACGACGAGCTATTAGATGAAGTATGACTTTTTTTTGTCTTTATCTATTTCCGATGATAGAAATTGTTCAACATTCTTTCCTTTAGGATCAAAAGCTTATTTTCCCTTGATTTAGTAGTTTCTTCATTTCAACTGTATCAAAACATAAACCATACTATTATTAAAACAATAAAGCTATGATATAAACAATCAATTTATTATACTAGAATATTCTAACATTCTGCAAATAATTAACAATATTAAAATTGTTTAATAAATAATTTACAATTAGAGAATTTTATTTTATTTTCACATTAAATTTTACACAAATTTAATATAATCAAGGCATTATTTAGAATACACAAAACAGAATCTGAGATAAGATAGTAAAAAAACATAACTGTCCACATGGTACTGACTCCAAATAAAGTTTATGTTCATTTAATTTCGATTAGTAATATGTAGTATAATTCAAACAAGAGATTTAATATTATATAAAAACCAAAATATCAGATAACCTAGTCACCTAATCAGACCTTTATGTTAAAAGAGGTAGTTCTAAATTATATGTTATACAATACTATATTACATTACATTGTAATTTTCTGAGATAACTATACAGTGAAATATCTTGATTATAGTACATCTTCGAAGATACAAAGTGATTTTTGACTAAAACTATACTATTATCAAAACACATAGATTTATAGAATATCTCAGAGATGAATATATTAACTCAAAGTCACATACAAAGATAAATCAATGATTATAATACATTGACTCAAAATTACACACAAATATATAACAATCAAGAAATTATAGTATTATACATTACATGGAATAACTCTGGATGCAAACTCTAAATCCGATTGTGTAGAATAAACCATTTGTTGGAATAAAAAGATTCAGTTTCTTTTATTTAGGAATATTTGATGATCCATAACTTAATCTAGTTTCATAATCAGAATCACAATATTGAAAATCCAAATGAGAAGGAATAAGAAATTGTGTTAAATCAGAATGCCTAGAATATTTATGTATTAAACCTTATTTAAATGAATGTGTAACGCATTATCTAATTATTTTTATTTTTTTTATTTTTTTTAATTAATCAACAAAATATCATTAGAACTCAAATTTTACTAATCATAATACTTAGAATATTACATATTTTACATCAGAATATGACACATAATTCCAAAATATATCACATTCGTTCATTGTTAATCAAGTACTATCACAATACTTTACAAAAAGGTTCAAAGCAGAGTTGTTTCCAACAAAAGAAGAATGTGTAAAATAAGATATTACACATTATTCAACAAAAAATTCAAAGCAAGTTGTTTCCAACAAAATCATAATGTCTAAAATGGTAATATGACACATAATTTCAAAATATTTCACATTAACTCATCATAAAAGGTTTAAAGAAAGTAGTTTCTAACAAAATAACATCTATATAAAAAAAATCAAGATCTAACTTATAAACTAAGAATATGTATAATATCAGGTTATCAGGCACACATTTACTTAACTTCGATTAGTAATATCTAATATAATTAAGACAAAAGATTTAATATTATATAAAATACAAAAGAATAGACCTAATCAGACCTTAGGTTAACAACCACTACCAACCTGAACAAACAATTTCAGCTTTAAATGGGTATTAAAAACTAATCATTACTACAGTAAACAATTTCAAAAAATATTTAACCGAAACTACAATAAACAAGTTCATTCCCAACTCAAGCTATAGTGAATCTGGATCAAATACAAACTATAGCTACAATAAATATTTTAAGAAAAATAATTCACAATTTAGAATAAACAAAATAAAAACTTCCTGAAAGCTATTGCAAGACACAATTTATAATCTATATTATCTAGAATATGAATCTAAATGTGATATTGTCGGACTAGAAATACAGAGAGATGAATTCCATTATGTCAAAATAGAATAACAAATCCTTAGATTCTCAAAACGTATTATAGTCAGAAGCATAACACCAATATACTCCATTACAGAGTATCTTAAACTAAAAACCACAATTTCATCAAAACATAATACTAATCTATTAAACCCTAGTTTGCTAATGCAATGTTAGATTATGTGATTAATCAACAAATTAACACAAAAGTTAAACAAACTATTAATCGAAGAGTCATTTCATATACTATTAATATATTCAGAGAAGATAAGATCTAATTTATCAAAATCTAAAATCATAAAACCTGTAATAGAGGTAATTTTCCCATTTGAAGAGGTTTTTGTGTTTGAAACAACCACGATCGATGTTTGATCTGAATAAATCGATGTATTGAAGGATGCGACTATGGATTTTCGTTGAATTGATACGGAACCAAAACATAGGTTTTTTGTTGTGAGTTCTCGTTGATGGGGGCAGATTTCTAGGGTTTTGTGGAACAAGATTGAGAAGATTTGGGTCGATTTCATATTCTATGGAATTACGCTTGAGAAAAACCCAGATAAAGAAAAGTTTAGGGGAGAAAGAAGAAGCAAATCACGACTGGGAAGAAAAGAATCAGCTCTCATATGATTTGAGTGCAAAATAACAGAGGTATCCCTCCTGGTCCATAGTTAATCACAACCTTTGACATATTTTCAAATTTGCCACCGCCTACATCAGCCTTTTTATAGTGTTTTTATGTTTTATTCCTAGCCACTAATTATTTTAGATGAGTGATCAAGATTTGGTCCCTTTGTCTCATAAAATTCATTTGTCTCACATGAACCTAACCCTATATATATATATATATATATAGAGAGAGAGAGAGAGAGAGTTAAGTTCAAATGTTTTTAGCAACTATTGTATGCATGAATGCACCAATAGGAATTTAGGGAAAAAGAAATCATTAAATAGATAATAAAGGGCAGTTTAGTCATTATGTATGTACAATTAATTATATTCCAAAATTATAATTCCAAAAATAATGGGTCAATTTTCCTTAAATATCATTTAAATCCCTGCATCGTTCACTACGTTATCATTCATCCTCAAAATGGGTATGTCGATGGCTGCGTTCACCAAAACCTGAATCGTCGAACAACCCTAAAGAACCACAGCCGCCGACAAACAAGTTCGTCTATTCTCCCTCCCTAAATTCGTTAACCCCTTCCCTTGTCTGTACTATCGAGTATCGATCCACCCCACCTTCTCACAGTTCTTTAGGAAAAGCCTTAAGCTATAACCTGATCAAAATCACTCAGAAAAACATCCACAAACTTCTGGGATAGTGATCGAAAAAGAAAAAAAGCGAGACATGAGTGAGTTTAAAAGCCTTCACCAGCACTTCCGTGTCCATTAGGGTTGTTGATGAAGAACTAATTGAAGAAATTAACGAGAAGTAGCAAATCCAGGTAAGCAGTAACGTAAATTTTACAATTTTGGGCAAAAAAATTCATAGACTAGTGATATAATTCGAATAATAATTGATTCCTCTTATTGTCTCATTAATTTATTGACGTTAACCCCTTTTACTTAAACCCTAATTGATGAAGCAGCCGATTTTAATGGATGTTAAGCTTTGTTGAGTTGATTCCTCCATGTCGTACTTATCGATTTTGCATTTGGAATATGATGTTAATTGTTTTCTAATTTTGCACCTTGAGTCGGTTGATGGGTTTTGAAATTGATTTCCGATTTTGCACCTTGAATCTAATTGCCTTTTGAAACCTTGTTGTTGAATCTGGTGTTGATCTTGACATGTTAATCTACTATGTGTAATGTGAAAGTGTAACTTTCCACCCACCAGGTGTTCGACATAATGCCAACATTGCATCATTCTTCCTTAAACATTCTAGATATTCATATATGATAATTATTTCTTTTGATTTGTTCTAGATATTGTAAGTTATGTATACCTTAAATATTTTAAGCATTGTGGTTTATGTTTATTTATTCTATGTATATTGGTTTTATAAAATGTTCAATTCAAATTATTCTACTTGTTCTATTGTATGTTATATACTAGTTATTCTAACTACTTTTACTTATGTTTTATCTTCTGTGTTGAGTATTCTATATATTCTGTTGTTGTTCCTTTTCAGTTGTTGCACAAATAGTAGTGGGAATTTTTTGGTTAATATGTTGGGAAAATGGAAGGAATCTGAATACTCTGGTCAATCTGTTCCAGTTGGTGGTCTTGCTTATTATGTTACTGCACCTTCTCAAGGTAATGACTGACTCCATTCCATATTTGCATTCCATTCTATTCACATTCCTTGGTTTGTGATGATTTATTGTTTGTTTTCATTTGAATATCATCATCAGCTTGACTGATATGGCATCAAATCCCTTCCATGCTCTCTTTCTCTTTCTTTCTTTCTCTTTCTCTCTCTCTCTCTCTCTCTCTCTCTATCTCTTAATATTTTAGTTAATTGAGTAATACTTAAAGGTTTGCAAACCTTAGCTTTAAATGGTTTCAAACTTTATAATTTCTGATTTTCACCTACAGTAATATAACTTGTTTGCTTTACCAAATGAATGTTAACCTGAAAATTCTTTCAGAATGAGGGCAATATTCTTTTAGAATAAAGAGGCTTTAGTTTGAAGAAGGTTACTATTCTTTCAGAATGAAGAAGGGAAATATTCTTCACATGTAATCCTGCAAGTTGATCAGACCTAGACAACCAAAAAAGACAGGGAAGCTTTAATTTTATTCTTTTACAATGATTGTTCTCTAAGAATGAACTCGAATTTTTTTTTTTCATATCAGAATGCAAACACAAGTGTATCACTACAAATTACTTGGCAATGAATTTATGATAGAAATGGCTTGAAGAATGGCTTGAAGACCTTATGGGAAAGGCTTAAAGAATAAATTAAAGAATGATCACGCTCATTGTTTAAGAATGTTGTTATTTTTTAAGAATTATATTTGTTATTCTTTCAGAATGTTTCTTGTTATTCAATTAATCATAATCATACAATGTAATTTGTTGATATATTATTAGTTCAAGAATCGATTTTGTATATTCTTTCAGAATGTATTTACTAGTTTATGGTTGACATTCTATCATTCTGACAGAATAAAATCGAAAAATATATTTACCAGTTTATGGTTAAAATTCTATCATTCTGACAGAATAAAATCGGATTTTTAATTTTAAACTAATTTAAAACATTCAGATTTTTAAAAATAAAGGAATTAGTTATCTCTAAATATTCGAAAATTTCCTTTTTTTAACATATGTGAATTGACTAAAATGCCCTTATGCTCAAATTTGTATGATTATATGGTACATGTTATCCTACTCTACTATCATAGACTCTCAGACCATGACCTTTGATTATATTTCATCCAATGGTTCAGATTTGTGCATTCTGGCACACAATAGTTACTAAAAACAAAATAATCTAACCATATATATATATATATATGAAAAAGTTCAATAGAGAACCATTATTATTCAAGGAACTAATCCAAAGCGTCGGAATTTAAAGCGATCAACGACAAAAGGAAGGGTTGTAAATTTTTATAATGGACGTACATTTACCAAATTATAACAAAATCCACTTCCTTTTTTTCATTAAAAATTTTTTTAGGCCAAGTTTTTTATCGAAAAAAAATCCGAATATACCGTTGTTCACGATTTTTCGTCATCTTTCCATAGAGATCTATGATAATATTTAAAAAACGAATTTTTTTTTTCGAAAAAAACTCACTTAATTTTCTTATTTTTTTCAATATTTAACCTTTTTTTTATATAAAAAAAACTAATTATATCAAAAATATTAATTTTTTGTACTCTATTAATAAACATCAACACCAATTAAAAAAAACTCGAACGGTGTGGATTCACACTGTGAATCTAAACTGTAAATATTTCAATTTTTAACATTCATAATATGAAAAATATCGAACAGTTCAGATTCACATTGTGAATCTGATAAGGTTCACAAAAAAAAAAACCTGGTTCAGTGTAGATTCACATTGTGAATCTAAACTGTAAATATTTCAAATTTTAACATTCACAATTTGAAAAAGCTCCGATCAGTTCAAATTCACACTTTGAATCTGATTTATTATTATATATACTGTGAATCTGAGGAGCTTCACAATGTGAATCTGAACAGGTTTACAATATGAATCTGAACAAATTCACAATATGAATCTGAACTGAAATATCGTTTTTTTAATATGAATATGAATCTATGTTTAAAAGGTACAAAAAAATATGAATTTTGATATATTTATTAATTTTTTTCTATAAAAAATAGACCTTAACTTTTTTCATTAAAAAAAATGAAGTGGGTTTTTTTCGAAAAAAAAAAGTTCATTTTTTATATATCATCATTGATCTCTATGGAAAGAGGACGAAAAATCGTGAACAACAGTATATTCGGTTTTTTTGATAAAAAACATGGCCTAAAAAAAAAATTTTAATGAAAAAAAGTGGTGAGTTTTTTGTAAATGGTGGATTTTTTGGTATAATCCGATGTGTGTGCGTCCATTGTAAAAGTGTATATCTATTTTCTTGGCCGTTGATCGTTATGATTTCTGATGCTCACAATTTGTTCCTTGATTCCTTAGTTAATTGTGGTTCTCTATTGAACCTCACCATATATATATATATATATATATATATATATATATATATATATATATATATATATATATATATATATATATATATATATATATATATATTAGAATGGCGGAATTGAATTAAAAGCTAGAAAAATGATAGGAAAAAACCATTACAATATGTAAAAAGTTGGGTTTTAAGTCAAACGATCCAATTAATTTCAGTTTTTTTGTTATTTTAGAAATCCAAAAAAAGAGTCATATCCATAATATTATGGGTGTGTTTGGAAAAAGTAGATGTTAGCTGGAAACGGGTACCATGTAGCTAGTAACATGTGGCTAATAGCTGAAAGTAAGGGGTGTAAGCGGGACAAGCCAACTTGCAAGAAACTGAAAAGCGACTTGGAAAATACTCGAAATCGACTCGACCTTAATCGAGCCGAGCGCGAGCTCGAGCTACTCGAGTATCTTATTCAGCCGAGCTTAAGTCCTAAAATACTCGACTCGTAAAGATCGCAAGCTTAATTGAGCTCAGTGTAATTTACATATATGTCATTTCTTTATAGAATATTTATTTTTAGTATTTTGGAAGTATGTAAAAGTTATTACATATATGGTTTATGATGTATTGATATTACGCAGTTAATTGTGAATTTTTTTTGGTAGTTTGGAAATTTTCATGTGGAATGTTTTAATATTTCTTACTCAATTTAGTCATTTTCTTTTTCAAATATTAGTCGAGCCGAGCCAAGCCGAGGTCGAGATTGTCAAGTAATTCCTGAGCCCAAGCTTAAAATAAACGCTCTAGCCGAGTTCGAGCCAAGTTTCGAGCTCGAGTATTTTAGTCGAGTCGAGATTCGAGCTTGATAGTACTCGACTCGTTTAAACCCGTAGTGTAACACTCGGTCTCGGATTTACTTCATTATTCGGGGCTGCGGTCCAATCTTCTATGGTCATGAGGCCTAGGGCCTTGGGAAAGGAAGAAATTGGCCCTTCTTGGGTGTGGGTGTTATGGTCTAAGTGATCCAGGTGTTCGATCATGTCTTCGGAGGTCAAGGGTATAAACATAATTTGGTGTATCGATTCTTTTATGGATTTCAGGTTTTGTTTGGCAGGTTTTAAGGCTTGGGTGAGTTGTTAAAAGCATAGGGCTTCTCGCCACCTTTCTGTGGATATAAGGTTCGTTGGAAACGAGCCTAAGATGAGGAAGTTATGACATTTTTAAGATTTTGGCAGAAATAGACCTTATTGGAAAAGGTTTGCAATTAAATCCCATGTGTGCATGGCAATGTAGGAACGTGCCTAGGTGAGTAATCCCAACATAATGGCCAGAGTGCCAAACCCTAGTTTTTAGGGTTTGGGTACTATATAAACATCTTTATGAGCTCAAGGTTCTTTCCCTTCTCAACATCCATTGCATTCTAGTCTCATTTTGGAAACCCTAATCCCATTTTGAGTGTTTGAGTGATCTAAGTGTGCTTTTTGGTGTGTTCTTGCTTATTTCCAAGAATAGGGTGTTGGTGTTAGCTTGTGTGTTCAAAGGTGGACGCTTAGATCTAGACTTTTGGCTTCAATTTCAGCTCATTTAAGTTTGAGGATCTATCAGCCAATAGTCAAGGGTTTTATGTATGATTCAGCAGTGCGAGGTGGGTCTTCTCACTATATTCATGGGTTGAAGACACCAATGCCGACCCATTATGTGTTATGTGGTATGCTAGTTGTCTCCATGATACTTGCATGGAAGACCCCAGGGGAAAGCCCATGGCATTCCAGGTAAAGGCCATGGGAGGAGCCCATGGTAATATAGATAAAGACCGTGGGGGGAGCCCATGGCATTTATATGTATGTGCATGATAATATGTGTTTGTATGTGGTAGGGTATTTTAGGGAAACTCACTAAGCTTTGTGCTTACGGTTTTCAGTTTATGTTTCAGGTACTCCAGTTTTCAAATGGAAGAGCTCGGGATGATTGCGGAGCACAAACCACATGCTTCCGCATTTTATGAACTACTCTGGTTAAATGATGGTTTGCTAGATATTGGTTACTCTGGTTTTATGGAAACAATTTGTATTAACGATTTATTAAACTAAAAAAAAAAAAAATTTATGTCGTGATTTTTGGATCGTTACAAGTTGGTATCAGAGCCTTGGTTTGAGGGATTCAGACATACTCTCGAGTGTGTCTGAACTCAAACTGAGGATTGGTAATGTTTTCAAAAGAATAATATTTTCAAGAATAGAGTTTTCAAAGACAAGAAAAGGGTGTAGTGCATGCAGTCGGCCGAGCTCACGAAAGTTTTCCTAGAATACCCATACATGTTATCTATTATGAATTGATTTATGAATTTGTGAATTGCATGTTAGTTAGGGCTAAGGATCTGCTCAGTTCTTGCATGGTAGAATGCTATGAGAGATGCCTTTGTATGTATATTGTATAAGTTGGTAGGCTCAGATGCTAGTGTTGATTAGTTAGTAGTAGGTTGATCTGATGTGTGATACTTTGTTGCATTGGGGATATCTATTGAAATCAAAAATTGCTAAGTGTATACTTAAAAAATTGTATACGGTTAGAATCTTATATCCCTAGAATAATTGGTTTAGCCTTATTTCTTGTTCCTTGTCTGGTTTTCGTTCTAGGGTAGAGTCTATTATTCGACAGTCTATTTGATCTTGTTCTGTGTATAATTTGCATGCATGAGGAAAGCAACATTAAGGGTGTAATTTCTAGCATAAGTAGTGGTGAATGGGTTGATCGTTATATGATAGTTCTATGGTTTGGAGTGTGACTTCACGAATGTTGCTTGCTTTGTGCTTTGTGGAACTCTTAGATGATGGGAGTCAGCTACTAGGTGAATATGATGGTATTCATGAGGTGGATGACTGACACTATGGGGAGTTCCTCAGCAACGGATGGCAGGGTGAGGTCGGAAGCCTAGGAGAGCCTAGGGATTTCTTTAGTAGGTTTTGTTGAGTTTTTTCGTGTGCTCTGGTGTATCAGTGGAAGGTAGTATTGTGCCCATACTACTGAAAGCACAGGATCCATAGTCGAATCGGGGAGCGACTTGGAGAATTTAAGAAGATTGGAGAAAATGATTTTTTTTAGTATGTTTTGATCTTTTGCATGATTGTATTTCACTGTAGTGATGAGCTTCAAGGAAGGAGGGTTAGATTCTGATTCCGGCTCAGGTATGGGTACTGGACCGATTAGCAGGTAGATGTGGGAATTCATATCATCGGAGTCTACCCGCGGTGTTCTAGAGAAGACTTACGTGATCTTTGGTTCGTTCAATCATTTTGGAGGTCTTGCATGAGCATTAGGAGTGTTTCGTGCTGAGGTTATGGTTATCATTGGAGCTCACACTCTTTCTTTCTGTGAGTTTCGTGCTTGTGGAGCTCCTGTATTCTATTGGGAGAAGGACCCCATTGCCAGTAGGATGTGATTAGCGGTTATGGATAACACGTTCAGGACGAGTGTCTGCCCGAGGAGGTGAAGGTCAGATATGCTTCCTGCCTATTAATGGTCAGGGCGCGTGATTGTTGGAGAGAGATTGGTCGTGAAGTGATTGATGGTGTTGTTGATGCTATATCAGGGATGATTTCTCGGTCAGGTCTGGTGCATATAGTGGAGCGTCTCGGGAAGAGACCCAAGACTTCTGATTGAGGATTGAGAGGCCAGCAAGGGCTAGGGTCAGTACAGCACGTGCATGAAACTGGATGATGGATTTTTCGTTCCAAGGGTATGAGTTGCTATAAGTGTAGCAAGATTGATCATATCAGCAGGGATTGTCCTTAGGGTCAAGCCCGTTATGTTTCTCTGCGGCTAAGTAGACCACCGGAGGGTCATCTGTCTAAGGAGAAGGGGAGGAGCAATGAGTGCGCCTGCTCTGACTATTTTGTGGATCTTTGATAATCGTGAGGATAGGGCTAGAGCCTAGTAGAGAAGAGTCGCTCATTGTAGTGTCAGATAGGAGAGTCCCATGCTCCATCAGGTGATTTTGCGGGTATGTTATATTTTGTGTTCTTTTCGGTTATTATCGGATTTCATGTTGTTGGGATTTGATATTGATTGGGGCAATCATTATCTTCGGGTTACTGGTTTGTTATCGTTGATTGGGTTCCAATGTGATCAATCGATATTCTGGGTTTGGACGAGATCAGTTCATGAAACATCCCAAAACACGACCCAAAAATTTTTGTTTATAAATTACTAAAAGTACTAAAATAATATCATATAGTAAAACGCATACGTCAATATTTCAAAACAGTAACTAATAGTTATGTAGAACTGTATCAAAACTGTATCAATCACATTTATGAAAAACTAGAAACATCTCCCAGGACTACTGAAACTGCGGTGTATGCGATGCCATCAACCCGAGCTCTTCCCTTTACTTGCGGAAGTACCTAAAACCAAAACTGAAACTGTAAGCACGAAACTTAGTGATCTCCCCCAAACTACCACATACCGTACAATACATATAAACACATACTAGGCCTTGCCCACTGCATCAGACCGAAGTCCGGAAACTGCATCGGACCGAAGTCCGGAACTAGCCAGGGCCTTGCCCTCTGCATCGGACCGAAGTCCAGAACTACTGGGGCCTTGCCTCCTGCATCGGACCGAAGTCCGGAACTAAATGCATCGGACCAAATTCCGGAACTAACTGCATCGGACCGAAGTCCAGAACTGACTACATCGGACAGAAGTCCGGAACTACTGATCATAGCATAGCATAAACATATCAACTAGCATGAACACATAAACTGCATACTGCATCGGGCGGTAACCCAGAACATATAACACATAAATCTTGTTTGAGCCACGAAGGCATCAAACATAATAAAATCTGCATCCGACCGAAGTCCGGAACTACTACTAACTATACGGGCCGACATTGTGGCCTTAGACCCGTTCCTACTGGAAGGAAACTCACCTCGTGATCTGGCTGCTGAGTGTATGGCTCTGGAAGCTATCTGCTGCTGCTCTGGTATATCCCCGGCTACAATTCCACAAATACACTCAATCAAAATACTAATAACTGTATTGGGATAAAATGACTCTTTTACCCCTGGCTAAAGTCAACTCTCCTAGTCAAAGTCAACTTACAGTTGACCTGACTCGCCGAGTTGGGTCGCCGAGTCCCTACTCTCATTTCTCAACCCTGTCCGCTGCTACTCGTCGAGTATGGCTTAAACTCGATGAGTTCCCATTTAATTCTAAAACTCAGACTATCTGCATCCGACTCGCCGAGTTGTATGAACAACTCGACGAGTTGTTCTTGATTTTATGAAGATTGCCTTAGACTCGCCAAGTTGTACAAACAACTCGTCGAGTCCCTCCATTACTGGGTCTAACCTCTGACTCACTGAGTCCATTCCACTACTCACTGGTCCCCATTCGGAATCACTCAAAGGGAAAGGATCGGGGACTCGCGACTCGACTCGCCGAGTCCGAAGAACGACTCGCCGAGTCACATGCATGCAATCATTAAAAACTCAATTTTGATCAACACCACTGCATACAATATATAGATCTGAGTTCTTAAGGCTGGTTTACCACGTAAAGTTCCCAACTTTACGTGTATAAATGCATACAAAAGGATATAAAGGCTAAAAAGGCACTTGGAATAGTAGATCTAGGGCTATTATGCAAAATGGCTTCATAAAGTTGATAGATCTACATTTTTGGAACTGAAACATGGCTAGATCCGAAAGCTAATCCATCCAATATGATTTATCCACTATGAACAAGCTAAAGAATGGGCTAAATATGCTTATAAAGGAGGATAAATCATCAAAACAGGAAGAAACCGATTATTACCTCAAGATACTCTGAAATCGGTGCAAAAACTTGAATCTTCTTCTTCTCCTTTGGATCTAGCCTCCTTCTTCTCTTCAAAACTTCAATATTAACACAAGAAATGATCAAAAAATCAATGGAATGGCTAGGGTTTGCTAAATAATGCTTTGAGGGTGAAGGAGACGAGTTTGGGGGCTCATAAGGTGGTTTAAATAGGGTGCAAACCCGGAGATTTAGGGTTTCTACCTGGCAGGCCGACTCGCCGAGTCCCGAATATGGACTCGTCGAGTCGCCGATCTATACGTTGCCCAAGATCACGACTATACTCGACGAGTCGGGCCATAGACTCGTCGAGTCCCTCTACAAACTTGTAAAATAAATAATATAAAAGCAACATACCAGAGACGGGTCGTTACAATTCTCCCCCACTTGACTTAGACTTCGTCCTCAAAGTTTGCTACGGCTGAATCTGCAAATAACTCTGGGTAGTGCTCTTTCATCTCATCTTCAGCCTCCCACGTCCACTCAGACCCCTTACGGTGCTCCCACTGCACCTTCACTAGCTGAATTACCTTGTTCCTCAAGGTCTTTATCTTTCGGTCTAGAATCGCGACCGGCCTCTCAATATAATTCAAGCTGCTATCAACCTGAATATCTTCTAAGGGAACAACTGCTAACTCATCCACCAAACATTTCCTTAACTGAGACACATGGAACGTGTTGTGGATCTGGCTAAGCTCTGCCGGAAGATCCAACCGATATGCAACCCGACCCACCCGGGCTAAAACCCTGAAAGGACCAATGAACCAGGGGCCCAACTTGCCCCTCTTCCGAAACCTGATGACACCCTTCCAAGGTGAGACCTTCAGAAGGACCATATCGCCTACCCGGAACTCCAAGTCTAAAGGCCTCCTGTCGGCGTAGCTCTTCTACTGAATCTGCGCAGTCTGCAGTCTACTACGAACCTGCTGAATCAACTCGGTCTTCTGGAGCACCACCTTTGTGCTCCCAATGACTCGCTGACCTACCTTGCCCCAACAAATCGGTGTCCTGCACTTCTTCCCATAAAGCATCTCAAAGGGAGGTCGATCAATGCTCGAATGATAATTGTTGTTATACGAAAATTCCGCTAACGGAAGATACGTATCCCAACAGCCACCGAAATCTAGGACACATGCCCGGAGCATGTCCTCAAGAGTCTGAATCATCCTCTCGCTCTGCCCGTCCATCTGAGGGTGGAAGGCGGTGCTGAAATGGAGACGAGTACCCATCTCGTCATGAAACCGCTTCCAGAATCTGGATGTAAAACGGACGTCTCGATCTGACACCACCGATACCAGCACTCCATGACGTGCAACTATCTCCCGCACATAGATATCGGCTAGCTTTTCCGCCGATATGCTCTCCTGGATCGGTATGAAATAGGCACTCTTCGTCAACCGATCCACTACTATCCAAATCGAATCTACCCCACGTGCGGTCCTGGGAAGCTTGGTGATAAAGTCGATGGTGATGTCCTCCCATTTCCACACGGGAATGTCTAACGGCTTCATCTTGCCGTGAGGTCTCTGGTGTTCTGCCTTGACCTTCCTGCAGGTCAGGCACCTCTCTACATACCAAGCCACATCCCGCTTCATGCAGGTCCACCAATAATTGGGTCGAAGATCTCTATACATCTGCGTTGCCCCTGGGTGGATGGAAAATCGAGACTTATGAGCCTCGTCCATCAACACCTGCTGTACTCCGCCCCCGTACGGTACCCACAATCTCCCATGAAGGGTGACTATCATAATCAAACGAAGCTACTCGACCCACTATCCTCTCACATTTATGCCTCTCCTCCTTGAGGCCCTCAACCTGAGCCTCCCTGATCCGTTCCAACAACGGAGTAATCACTGTCATCCTCAGACATAAGTCTCTGATAGGGGCTGCTGTCACCTTTCAGCTCAAGGCGTCGGCCACCACGTTGGCCTTCCCTGGATGGTAAAGGATTTCACAATCATAATCCTTCAGCACATCCAACCATCTGCTCTGCCTCATGTTTAGACTCGGCTGATCCATAAGGTACCTCAAACTCTTGTGATCCGTGTAGATGGTACAACGAACCCCATAAAGGTAATGTCTCCAAATCTTGAGGGCAGACACCACTGCCCCCAGCTCTAAATCGCGGGTAGGATAGTTAGCCTCGTGAGGCTTCAACTGTCTCGAGGCATAAGCTATCACATGCCCCCGTTGCATCAATACTGCTCCCATACCTGTGACTGAGGCATCACAGTAGACTACAAAATTCTCTATTCCCTCTGGCAGGGAAAGGATCGGAGCCTCGCATAGCCTTTGCCTAAGGGTTTCAAATGCCGCCTGCTGCTCAGGCCCCCAACCAAACACCACCGACTTCTTAGTCAGTCGGGTGAGCAGTACTGCTATCTTGGAGAAATCCTGAATGAATCTCCTGTAGTACCCTACCAACCCTAGGAAGCTCCGAATCTCGGATGGAGACTTCGGGACTTCCCATTGCATCACGGCCTCTATCTTGGCCGGATCTACCAAGATACCCTTCTGGTTGATGAGGTGACCAAGCAACTGCACCTTACGCAACCAGAACTCGCACTTGGAGAACTTTGCAAAAAGTCTCTCCCTCCTCAAAGCTTCTAGCACCTCCCTCAGGTGCTCCTCATGCTGCTCCTGAGTCTTGGAATACACCAAGATATCATCTATGAATACTATCACAGACCGATCCAGCATCGGTCTGCATACGCGATTCATGAGATCCATGAATGCGGCTGGAGCATTAGTGAGCCCAAAAGGCATCACCACAAACTCATAATGACCACATCGGGTCCTGAAAGCAGTCTTCTGCACATCTTCACCTCTAACTCGCATCTGGTGGTATCCGGAGCGTAGATCGATCTTGGAGAACCAAGACGCCCCCTGAAGCTGATCAAACAAATCATCTATCCTCGGGAGGGGGTAACGGTTCTTCACCATTACCTTATTCAGCTCCCGGTAGTCAATGCACATACGGTGCGACCCATCCTTCTTCTTCACAAACAGGATCGGCGCTCCCCAAGGTGAACCAGTTGGCCGAATAAAACCCTTGTCTAGCAAGTCTTGCAGTTGCGTAGACAACTCCTGCATCCCAGGGGGAGCTAACCGGTACAGTGCCTTGGCTATCGGAGCCGCACCAGGAATTAGGTCGATCCCAAACTCGACCTGCCTCTCAGGAGGTGTTCCCGGTAAATCCTCTGGGAATACATCCGGAAAGTCTCGCACTACTGGAACATCGATAACTTTCGTCTTGCCCTTCTCCCAGGCATCCAAGACATAAGCTACATAACCGGCGCAACCCTGCTGAAAATAGCGTCTCGCCCTCGCGGCTGAACAAAAAGCTGGTCCACGCTGTGGCCTCTCGCCCTGAATCACTAACTCTCCCCCATTTGGAGTGCGAACTCTCACTAGCTGCAATTCGCAGTCAATAACTGCCCCGTTTGGACTCAACCAATCGATGCCTACTATGACCTTATTCCCTCGCAGGGGAATAGGGACCAAATCCACCGAGAACTGCTCGTCGAACAACTGAAGAGAACATCCTCTATGCACCCTGGCGACTCTCACGGTCCTGTCATCTGCTATCTCGACCTCTAGTGGACAATCCAGCTCCCCTGGAGCTCTACTAAATCTCTTGCTAAGCGCTAGCGATACAAACGATCGGGTAGCCCCCGAATCAAATAATATTGTAGCAGAAATGCCGTTCACAGAGAACGACCCTATACAAAACATATAACCATAAGAAATAATCAATAATAATATAGAGATGAAGGGAAGATACATACCCATCACCATGTCAGGAGTCGCTCGCGCCTCCTCTGCTGTCATCTGAAAAGCTCTACTCTTTGCCACTGGTGCCTCTGCTCGGCCCTACCGGCCATCAGTAATCCTCAAAGTAGCAGGGGCCGGTGCAATCACCTTCCCTGCTGCAGCTAAACTCGGGCACTGGGACTTTTTATGTCCCCTCTGATTGCACTGAAAGCAAATCAGATATGATGTTGCAATAGCGGTAGCAGGAGCCGTACAATCCCTGCTCAAATGCCCAGTCCGACCGCGCTTGTAGCAGCCGGAACTCCCTGCCTTGCACACCCCGTCATGCAATCTCCCACACTTGCCACAACGACTGTGGCTCTGCTGACTCCTGGATCTGTGATCTGAAACCTTGGGCTTTTTGCCCGAACTGCCTGAACCCGAAACCGCCTCCGGTTTCCTCTTCTTCTCCATCTCAAGGTCAATCTCCCTCTCCCGAGCCCTAACAATCATGTCATCCAGCGTTTTACAACTGGACCGGCTCACAAACTGGCAGATATTGCTCCGCAACATCTCATGATAACGGGCCTTCTTCATTTCCTCATCGGCTGCATACTGAGGAACGAGAAGAGCCCTCTCCCTGAACTTGGCGGTGATCTCCGCCACGGTCTCCGTAGTCTGGGTGAGGTCCTGAAACTCCCTGGCTAACTGCTGCACCTCGATAATTGGTGCAAACTCCGCCCTGAACCTGGTGGAGAAATCAGCCCAGGTCATGGCATCTAATGCTGCATCATCTCTAATGGTATGTCCAACCTCCTCCCACCAATCCCGTGTCCTGTCCTTCAGAAGACATGACGCCAATCTAACCTTGTCCCCTTTCGGGACACCTACTCGTGCGGAAGGCGTTGGCCACATCTGCCAACCATCTAGTACTCGCTATGGGGTGCCGTGCCCCGTGGTAATCTGGAGCTCCACATTCCCTGAACTCCCTGAACGTAAGTGTGCGCGACCCCATCATGGCCGCCACCTCGGCACGGAAGATGCCCAATCTCTCATCCATCAGCCTTAGAATACCCTCCTTGATCGAATCGAAGATCACAGGAGTCTGCTCCAGTATGATACGAGTAACCTCAGAAGAAAGGAACTCTCTGGTCTGCTCATCCAACTGCCCGGCCTCCGGGCTTGGTCCTGATCCCCCCCCTGGCACCTGAACTGCCGACTGCTGGCCTGAATCGCAAAACTACCATTCTGAAACAAATCATAGCAACATCAGAAAACTAAAATATCACAAGGGATCAATGATACCAATACTAGTTTCCTGATCTTGTCTCGGCCTTCCTTGATTCGAGTACGGATCCTCTGCTTTCAGTAGTACGGGCCCATACTACCTTCCACATCTATCCGTACTTTCCTCAAGAACTTCCTTGACTCCACCAAGTCACTTCTACTACTACTGATCTCTGCTACTCTCATCCTAGGCTTGCCCTAGGGGAAATCTCTAACTACCTTCAAAACAGTCCTCAGCTGCTGAAGGCCTCCTTGTAATGCTAATTAGTCATTACCTGAACACCATAACATGTAATGAGGCTCAGATAATCCTTCGAGTAAAAGGCTCGTCCCTACAATGGTTAGACTCAAACAAGAGTTGTGCAATAGGGCCAAATCCAACACTCTGAGATTATTCAACCCTGATCACATGTGATGTGACGTATTCACCTAATGGCTAACTCCCATCACTCAGAGTCCCACAAAGCACAAAGCAAGCAGCATTCGAATATAGGAATTATTCAAGCAACTCTATCCTCAAAACTAGATACTGTACTAGCATACAATGCTAAGCTCTTACTATCAGGCATAACCCTAACAGGCTATCCTACTATTGTCTACTCAATTACTAGCATGCAAATTTCGAAAAGCTGAAGCACATAAAGAAGGCACATAAGGCATCCTCCTAGATCTTTAGTCCTATTCTAGCATGCGGTTCTACTCAAATTAAAACTGGTAATCATAACATAACTTGTATGGGTAATTTGGGAGTACTTACTTGAGCTCGGTTGATCGCATACGCCACACAATTTTCCTTTTCTAAAACTCTTCTTCTTTCTAAGTTCTTTTCCAAAATCATTTTCAAAACGTTTTTCTTTTGAAAATCTTTATCGTTTCCTTAGTTTGAGTTCAGACACACCTGAAAGTGTATCCGAATCCCTCAAACCAAGGCTCTGATACCAACTTGAAACATCCCAAAACACGACCCAAAAAATTTTGTTTATAAATTACTAAAAGTACTAAAATAATATCATATAGTAAAAACCATACGTCAATATTTCAAAACAGTAACTAATAGTTATGTAGAACTGTATCAAAACTGTATCAATCACATTTATGAAAAACTAGAAACATCTCCCAGGACTACTGAAACTGTAGTGTATGCGATGCCATCAACCCGAGCTCTTCCCTTTACTTGCGGAAGTACCTGAAACCAAAACTGAAACTGTAAGCACAAAACTTAGTGATCTCCTCCAAATTACCACATACCATACAATACATATAAACACATACTAGGCCTTGCCCACTACATTGGACCGAAGTCCGGAAACTGCATCGGACCGAAGTCCGGAACTACTGAGGCCTTGCCTCCTGCATCGGACCGAAGTCCGGAACTAACTGCATCGGACCGAAGTCCGGAACTGACTGCATCAGACAGAAGTCCGGAACTACTGATCATACCATAACATAAACATATCAACTAGCATGAACACATAAACTGCATACTGCATCGAGCTGTAACCCAAAACATATAACACATAAATCTTGTTTGAGCCACAAAGGCATCAAACATAATAAAATCTGCATCCGACCAAAGTTCGGAACTACTACTAACTATACGGGCCGACATTGTGGCCTTAGACCCGTTCCTACTGGAAGGAAACTCACCTCGTGATCTGGCTGCTGAGTGTATGGCTCTGGAAGCTATTTGCTGCTGCTCTGGTATCTCCCCGGCTACAATTCCACAAATACACTCAATCAAAATACTAATAACTGTATTGGGGTAAAATGACTCTTTTACCCCTGGCTAAAGTCAACTCTCCTGGTCAAAGTCAACTTACAGTTGACCTGACTCGCCGAGTTGGGCCGCCAACTTACAGTGCATTCCACTACTCACTGGTCCCCATCGGAATCACTCAAAGGGAAAGGATCGGGGACTCGAGGCTCGACTCGCCGAGTCCGAAGAACGACTCGCCGAGTCACATGCATGCAATCACTAAAAACTCGATTCTGATCAACACCACTACATACAATATATAGATCTGAGTTCCTAAGGCTGGTTTACCACGTAAAGTTCCCAACTTTACGTGTACAAATGCATACAAAAGGATATAAAGGCTAAAAAGGCACTTGGAAGAGTAGATCTAGGGCTATTATGCAAAATGGCTTCATAAAGTTGATAGATCTACGTTTTTGGAACTGAAACATGGCTAGATCCGAAAGCTAATCCATCCAATATGATTTATCCACTATGAACAAGCTAAAGAATGGGCTAAATATGCTTATAAAGGAGGATAAATCATCAAAACAGGAAGAAATCGATTATTACCTCAAGATACTCTGAAATGGGTGCAAAAACTTGAATCTTCTTCTTCTCCTTTGGATCTAGCCTCCTTCTTCTCTTCAAAACTTCAAGATTAACACAAGAAATGCCCAAAAACTCAATGGAATGGCTAGGGTTTGCTAAATAATGCTTTGAGGATGAAGGAGACGAGTTTGGGGGCTCATAAGGTGGTTTAAATAGGGTGCAAACCCGGGGATTTAGGGTTTCTACCTGGCAGGCCGACTCGCCGAGTCGCCGATCTATACGCTGCCCAAGATCAAGACTCTACTCGACGAGTCGGGCCATAGACTCATCGAGTCCCTCTACAAACTTCTAAAATAAATAATATAAAAGCAACATACTAGAGACGGGTCGTTACAGTTCAAGGGAATTATGTGGAAGGTATGGAGTCAGAATTTAGCAAGTTAGTTCGCTAGTAATCGTCAAGGATTGGTGGCTCAGGTATTTGTTTCGGTAGGAGCGCAATTGCTTTTGGAAGGACTTTTGGGTTCAAGCATTGTTTTTGTTAGGAGGGATCGGTGGCAGGAAGATGGTAGTGTTAGTTGCAGGGGCATTGGTCATCGGAAGTGTCATAGGAGCTTTATATTCGCAGGGGTTGCAGCCAGTCGGAATCCAATAATTCTTTTATATTGAAAGTTGGGGTAAAGGTTCAATGGTTTAGGGAAAGGGTTATAGTTTTATTCGCCAGCATCATAATTCAGGAATAGGTGATGGGAGGTGATCTGGATTATCAGGTGAGTTGAGATTTCAAGGGCATCCATCAGGGTTTCATAAAGCAGGTGATCAATGAGTTTGGTTAGCAATGGAATGCTATTATTGTTTAGCGCAGGATATGGGCGGTTCATTCTACTTGAGGGAGACGAGTTGGAGATCTAGAAGGATTAAGAGATTAGAGACCTCCATCGCATCCAAGTGGGGGAGAGTTAAGTGGTTGTTCAGATTGAGGTTGTGTTGGTGGGGGTTCAGGAAACTCCCGAGCACAGGTCGGCATCTCAATTGCTATTCATATTAGGCCATAGGATTCGAATGTGTGACCCAAACTCCTGATTAGCTGCAGGATTCGGCTCAGGGTGTGTGGTATTATGATGGTTTGAGTATGGTAAGGCCAAGAGGAGTTACCATTGTTGGTTGGAGGTGTTGTAAGACTGTGATGGGATCGTAGCATTCACTAGTTCGAGGCAAACCATTATTAGAAATGGTCAAGTGTGATGCAGACTTAGTTCGTGCCTTGAGCACATCTGCCAGGTTTGTTGAGGAGTATTCTTTGTTTTGGGTCAAGGACCGTTGGGGTCCGGTTTGGAGTCGGGCATGTATAGCTTTAGATGAATAGGACCCATGGGTGAGGCCCGTGTGATTAGATAGATCAGGTTGGTTCTGGTGGAGACTGTTGGGTCAAGGTATCAAATCTTAAGTTGAAGGGCCATTAGGGGGATCAGTGTGTGATGCTAGTTGGATAGGGTGCGAGACTGGTAGTCTTAGAAATGGGATGGAGGTAATCATTTATCAGTCAGATGAGGGTTCATCGAAAATCAAAAGCTTGTGGTGTGAAATGCAAGTACAGATTTAGGATTCTTGAGTTGTGAATAGAGCATCGAATTGGTTTTGGGTAAGAACTCGAGTCGGGTATCGAACATGTTTTATGCAGGATTTTTAGTTCAGTAGAATAATAACTGGGGTATCTATATGCCAAGGGCATCAATTGCAGGGTTCAAGGGTAATGAATGGGTTCAGTTTTGATAGCAATCGAGGGCCACAACATGGTTGGAATCAGGAAAAGGTAGGTCGTTGAAGACCGTGTATGATATTGGGCTTGTAGTTGGTCTCGTGGAATTCTTTTAGCAGTAGGTTTGATGTCAAGGTGGTTTGGAGTATTATCGCTAGATAAGGTTGTTCTCAGAAGTCGTGTGGGGCTACTGTGTGTTTGTATGTATTTTGGCTCAGCAATCGGGTAGCATTCTGGTCATGCAGCTAATTGGCAAACGAGTTGGGACTAGGGAGGTCTCGACTGCTTTTGGGAAGCAGCTAGATGGAAGCAAGACAAGTCAGAGTGGTTTCAGAGATTTATGTTTCGTATAAGGAGTCGCTTGTATTTCTAGGTGTATGTAAGTCGGTTGCAGTTGTATTGAATAATCTTAGAGTGGCTGATTGGACCCTGATACGCAGCTCTTGTATGAGTCTAACTGTTGTAGGGAGGAAATCTTCTACTCGAAGGATTATCTAGAGCCTTTTGTCAAGTGTAAGTATTCTGCAGTTGTATATTATCAGTGGTTTTGTTCCAATGGAAGCATCAGGGTAGTCAGGGTTGGAAGGATTTGTTTGGTCTGTTTTTCGATGAGGTTTTGGCATGGTAGTGTTTTAGCGTAAGCAGTCTGTTAGGGAGTTAGACCATTATAGATTTCAAGTTTCAGAAGGTAAAAATGGTCTTCTACAGGGGATAAGGGTTTATTCATCTAAAGGTAAGGTTTCTGTTTGGGTTCAGTTGTTTTGGGGAGGTCGTTTTATGCTCAGAATTTTCGGTTGCATCTCTCAGGTTATTGGGTATGACCTGAGTGTTAGTAAGGAGCGATTTTAAGGACGAAATCTAATTTATGTGGGGGAGAGTTGTAACACTCGGTCTCTGATTTACTTTATTATCCAGGGTTGCGATACAATCTTCATTGGTCATGAGGCATAAGGCCTTAGGAAAGGAAGAAATTGGCCCTTTTCGGGTGTGGGTGTTATGGTCTAAGTGATCTAGGTTTTTGATTGTGTCTTTGAAGATCAAGGGTATAATCATAATTTGGTATTTCGGGTCTTTTATGGATTTTAGGTTTTGTTTGGGAGGATATAAGGTTTGGTTGTTATTTGAAGCTTAGGGCTTCTCACCGCATTTATGTGGATATAAGGTCCGTTGGAAACAAACCTTATTGGAAAAGGTTTGCAACTAAGTCCCATGAGTGCATGGAAAGGTAGGCATGTGTCTGGGTGAGTATGCCCAACGTAATGGTCAGAGTGTCAAACCCTAGTTAGGCTTTGGGCACTATATAAACATCTTTATGAGCTCAAGGCTCTTTCCTTTCTTAGCCTCTATTGCATTCTAGTCTCATTTCGAAAACCCTAATCCCATTTTGAGTGTTTGAGTGATCTAAGTGTACTTTTTGGTATGTTGTTGCTCATTTTCATGAAGAGGGTGTTGGTGTTAGCTTATGGATTCAAAGAAGGACACTTAGATCCAGACATTTGGCTTCAATTCCAGCTCATTCAAGTTTGAGGATCTGTCAGCTAGCAGCCAAGGGCTTTTTGTATGATTCAACAGTGTGAGGTGAGTCTTCTCACTATATCCATGGGTTGAGGGCACCAATTCCGGATCATTATGTGTTATGTGGTATACTAGTTGTCTCTGTGATACTTGCATGAAAGACCCTAGGGGGAGCCCGTGTCAATTGGATGTCAGACCATGGGAGGGAAAGCCCATGACATTCCAGGTAAAAGCCATGTGGGGAGCCCATGGCAATATAGATAAAGACCACGTGGGGAGCCCATGACATCTATATGTATGTGCATGATAATTTGTGTTTGAATGTGGTAGGATATTTTGGGGAAACTCACTAAGCTTTGTGTGCTTACGATTTTCGGTTTATGTTTCAGGTACTCAAGTTTTCAAATGGAAGAGCTCTGGATGATTGCAGAGCACACACCACATGTTTCCACATTCTATGAACTACTTTGGTTAAATGATGCTTTACTAAATATTGGTTACTTTGGTTTTATGGAAACAATCTGTATTAACGATTTATTAATCTAAAAACAAAAAATTCTATGTCGTGATTTTCAGGTCATTACACCTAGCTGGAAGCTAGAACTTTTATTTGTTATATGAATATTTGGCAAAAGTAGTTTAAAGCTTTTGAAATATGTAAAATTATATAAAAGGACAATTGTTTAAAAATAAATAAACATATAAATATATTTTTAATGGAAATTATGGAAATTAATTTCAAAAGTTCGGTAGCGTTTTGTTAAACGCTACATGAAATAATTTTTACATTTGGAAGGTTTTGTTTAAACTAAAAGTTAAACGCTTGTACTGTCAAACGAAGCTTTTTATTTAAACCAAGGTTGCAGAAATCGCTAATAGGCCGTTAATCGATGGACTAGCGATTAGGGATTAATCGGTTAGATGAAGATCAATCGAGGACCATTAATTATTAAAAAAATTATTAAATTTTTTATAAATCTAACTTAAACCCTCTAAAATAAGGGATTAATCAGCGATTAGGTCTGAATTTGACCTGCATTAACCAAACCTGATTAAGTCCGATTAATTCCGACTTTGACCTACATTGACCAAGTCTGATAATAGTGACCGATTAGTAATAAATCTCATAGGTGGAGGTTGATTAACAATTAACCGCCGATTAGGCCGATAACACTGATTTAAACTAGAACATTTTATCAAAAGCTACTAACTAAAAATTTCCAAACGCTTCCAAAAACACTGTACAAAACATGCTCATGAAAAAATACAGCTGTCCCAAAAAAATATATGTCGAGTTAAATAGCAAAAAACATATATATATTATATAAATTGGTTAATGATTCTACAAAACAGAACAGTTTCTTGCCGATTAAAATGAATATTTTGGTTTGAATATTCTCTTTGAATCACATGGTTAGTAGAGATAATTCAAACCGGCTCGGTATTGTTTTAAAATCTCCTTGTGCCCCTTTTGCGATTTGCAAATTGAATCAACTTCTAACATTTTTTTGTTCTTGCAGCCTGGTTAGAACTTTAAGGTTGAACTTATGGATAGAAATCAAACCCATGAATAGTCTTGTGTTCGGTTAAATAAACATAAGGATCATATTTATATGAAAAGTACAATTGTAATGTAACTATAATACTGTTGGGATTTCTACTCATCAAATACACTCTAAACTAGGTGGTGGAAAATTTGAAACTATGATATACCTAAATATACATGCAACCTATGGATCTATGGCTTCATGCTAATTACATCTACCCTAGAAAACAAAACACAAAGAAGAAAAACATACATCTTATGTAGCCCCTTGATCTCCATGCTTGAAATCTTGATCCTCCATGAAGTTGCATGGATGAGAGGACCCAAAACAAAATCTCTCTAATAGTATCACACCCAATGACACCAAATAGTGGAAGAAAAATAACTAGGAGAGTGGTCAATTTCACAAACCCTAAGAGGGTTAGAAATCATCCCAATGGGAGGAGGAAGAAGAGGTGAAACTTCAAGCCAAGAATAAGCAAGGAAGAATGCATCCCTAAGGCCCTATTTATAGCCTTGGATGCCTTTCAGAGTTCTATCATCAAGCCTATGTGGGATGTATAACCCTAAGAACGAAATTTCCTTTAGTCCATCACCCTTCTTCTTAAGGTTTCTGGAATATTCCTTATCAACCAACTGTTGATTAATTGAATATTCAACCCTTTGATTAATTAAACTATTAATTAATTCCCAAAATATATTTCCATTTAGTTTCTAATTAATTATTAACCATAATAATTAATAAACCAATTTCTCCTTTATTTATTCTACTCAATTTGGGTCTTAAGGACAACCCAAAAGGACTTATTAGAAATATTACGAATAGTTAATGACCTTGGACACTCTTTCTAACAGTCTCCCACTTGGACAAGTCATCAACTATATGAGGACCAATACTTCTCTAATAATCAGCAGAGAGTTAGTCATCCAATACAATTACCAAACTCTTGATCTAATCAAAATTCAGCCCTTAGATAAGTGATCAACTATTCCTTCGTTCTATGATATCTGGGTGAACTCGAGACATTGATAATGGTCAATCTCAAAATTCAAGATTATGTTTCCCGATAAAGATTTGTGACAAATGCATCTGAGTACTAAATTGAATACATCAATTCCAGTCAGGGCTCGGCCAAGCACTTTAGATGTCAGTACCAAATCATCGAGGGGCCCATAGATATCGCTTCCCCTGTTAAGGTAAAAAGAACAAATAAACTTCGACTACATATTTTTTTGTCTCTTTCATCATATCACACATGAACACACCCTTTATAACTACCAGTTACGGATAGCATTGGAGTAGATCAATGCATAACAAAATCATAGAGCAAAAACCCACATGTATCTAGGTTTGAAGAATAGAAGATATTATCGTCTTAGAACTACTCATGATTGTATCCATAAAGTAATCTCTAAGCGCGGGTTGGTCCAATACTTAAATATCTATTAAGTACTCATGAGTGCTAACACAACCTCTATGCTATGTCAAATCACTATGGATAATCCATTAATTCTTAGGACAATCTTAAACCACTACTTACTTCCAAGAGTATGATCGACCTTTGAAATTTGAGTAAATTAATACTCGCGAAGTGGGTAACATGCAAAAGGAGAACACAGTAATAAGCTAATTGAAATGACCAAACTCCATCATATATTAAGATCCCTAGTTAATAATCTCCAAATCGAATTAAAACTTATATTGCGTTAAGTTCTCACATTTAAAACAAACTAAACTAAGAGTGCTTAAGCCAATTCATTTGCAAATCTAATGCCTCTTGACTTTGTCTAACTGTCAGACTTGGTCGGTGACATTGGCTTATGGAATGGATTGACAAGATTATCTTTCGATATGACTCATTGACTATGATGTCTTTACATTTGACTCACTATCAAATGTGTTGGTACTTACTGAGTTAGTATCATGTGACCTTGTGTGACTTGGGATCCATACTCGAGGTAAGTTCACCCTTAAAGTCATAAAGAGCCTCCAAAAGGACCAAAAATGATTGAATCTCAACAAAGATGTCAATAATAAATCACTTTTAGTCACATTGTTTTCTTTGCAATTTTAAACAATTGGAATATAATCTAAGTTTGTTAAATCCACTATAGTGTATTACTTGGTACTCTTTCATGCTAATACACCACCATTTAGTAAAATCACGAATTCTGACTGCCAACGAAATTGTCTTTATCAGTGTGGAACTTAGCATCAATATAACTTTTACAATGATCTCTTCCATACTGTCAAGATCAGTCCTTTGTCCTCCTAGGACAATTAAGAATGATCTTGATCTATATTCGTTAATTTTTGTCAAATTGATCTAATCCAACTTGTCATGCTCAAGGCATACGAGTCATTAGATCTTCTACATGTTATGGCATATATGATCGATCCCATAGCATAAGCATGTGGGACACGACTCATAACCTCTAGATCAATAGTAGAACTAGGACATTAGCGTTGCTTAATGTTATGAAATATAAGCACAAATCTTTCCAATTTCTACATGTCGACTTTCCTCAACATTCCATGTACTTTGGCTTAATCGAACAAATCACTTTGATCTATCTCCATTGATCCTTTTTATTTACGTGTTTTGTATCTCCCATGTATATCATAGCGAAATAATTCCGTTACCAAGCCAAGTTTTTACACTTGATAAGTTAGAATATAGTTTCCTGTGAATCGTACATTATCTATGTACAATACAAGGGTGACTACAATGTTCCCACTAGCATTGACATATATATGGTTTATCTATGTTTCTTGAAATTCAAACTCCTTGAACTTTCTTATTGAAACAAAGATTCCAATCACTCTTACTAGCTTTGACATATATATGGCTTATCTTTATATCTCAAAATTCAAACTCTTTGAACTTTTTCATTAAAATAATGATCCTACTTGCGAGATGCTTATTTCGGTCCATAAATAAATTTATTAAGCTTACACATCCTTCACAACCTATCTTGGTTTGATTATGTGTTTGTTACTATCCATTCTTGTCTCTTCTTGAAGATCCACTTACGCCTAATGGTTAAGGCCAAGTGCTTGATCTACCAAGATTCAACATATATGGATTGAATCTCTCTTTCCATGTCTTCCTTAATGTTGTACCCTTTAGGGCATACCATAGCTTCCGATAGATGGTACACTTTGATTGCTCCATATTAGTGACTCATTTACCTATGTAATATAAACTCTTATATAACTAAGCGTATGACATCCTCTATCAGATTTATAAGGAAGATGTGGAAATATATCAGGTTACTCGATAACTCTTTCAATCTCAAATTGAATGCTAGGTCCAACTTTAGGCTCTTCATTGGTTGACTCTCGAATCATATCAAGATCAATGTGGCTCCCACTAGCCCTTTTGGAAATCACCTGCCTCTCTTAGAAGACTTCCTTTCGAGCAACATAAACTTTGTTCTCAAAAAGGATTGTTAAAAAATTATCCAAAATTCTTGATGGGTTCCTCAACGAGATAACACATCTGTATTCTAAGTTCTAGATTTTCGATCGCTTCACGACGAGCGTAAGCCTCATAATCTTATACCTACATATGTGGTAGAGAGGAATGAATCCCACTTCACATATCATAGAGTTTTTCATGGACCTTCTCAATTGGTACAAGACCGAAGGACTTCTCACAACACTACTCATGGTACAATCCACAAATTGTTAGTATGCACAATGAAAATCATCTAGTACAAAATCAATCAATGATTTATATCTCTATCTGACTAACAATTCCTAGTGGTAGTGTTCTGGGTGGAGATAGATCATGAAACTCTTTCACAATTACTTAAGATGATCGATAAATTTTGGACTGAGATGCTCACTATGAGCGTCTCATCCTATTGCCCACTTGATTCTTAACTTCGCTTTATAAGAGCTTTGAACACCTGAAAAGTTCTAGACTCACATTCATACGAAGTTAGTCTTACCATGTATCGTGGTTAATCTGAACGATCAATTAATAAAACTAATTCCAACAGATATTCCCATCACCTAGTGATGTATTCATCATATATCTTGATAAACAAGATTTTCATTTATCATGAGACTCGAGATCAAATGATATCCAACTGGATACTTGGTAATGCATCTCTTATTTATGTATCCAAAATTATGATTCCACAAATACAGTTCACCCAAACCTTTTGGATGTATTTGAATGAGTACATATTGTGGTCAATTTGAACAATCCATTAGGTAAACTACTTTCAACAGATATTCACACAATAATACATCTTATTAAAATAATTGAATCAACTTTGAAATATTGTCACTATACTTTCTTCATAGATTTCATGACTTTCTTTTAACATGTTAGAATGCTCCATATTTAAATAAGTCAAGACTATCTCATGACCATAGTATAAAATATTTTAATTATACCAAAGAATAAACATTTAGGAAAATATTTGTCTTTTGATCATATGGATAGTAGCAACGGCTTGCCATTCATGATCAAATTATCTTCTCCATGTTTCAGTCTCCTTACTGTTGGAATAATGTCCAAGGTAATTAACTATTTGTAATATTTCTAATAATAACTGGGTCCTTTTGGGTTGCCCTCAAGACCCAAATTGAGTAGAATAAATAGAGAAATTGGTTTATCAAATATTATGGTTAATAATTAATTAGAAACTAACTATAAATATATTTTAGGAATTAATTAACAGTTTAATTAATTAAAGGGTTGAATGTTCATTAATCGATAGTTGCTTAATCAAAAACTTTCCAGAACTCTTATAAGATTAGGGTTGGATGAAAATCACTCCATCCCACATGGGAAAGGAGTGGAATTTCATGGTTATGCCTCAATACCACATAGGAAGGAGTACTAAACTATGGAAGGGATCCAAGGCTATAAATAGGGCCTTAGGGATTTCATTCCTCCTTCCACCTTGGCTTGAAGTTTCGCCAACCATTCTTCCTCCCCCTCTTAGGACAATTTCTAACCCCTTTGGGTTTGTGAAATTGATCCTTCTCCTAGTTATTTTTATTCCACTCTTTGGTGTCATTAGGTGTGATACTATTAGAGGGATTCTAGTTTGGGTCCTCTCATCCAAGCAACCTCATGGAGGATCAAGATCTGAAGCATGGAGATCAAGGGTTACATAAGAGGTATGTTTTATTCTTTTCTTTTAAGTTTTCTAGGGTTGATGTAATTAGCATGAAGCCATATATCCATAGGATACATGTACACTTAGGTATATCGTAGTTTTGATTCTTCTGCTGCCTAGTTCAGAGTGTATTTGATGCATGGAAAACCCAACCGTGGTATCAGAGTCATTTGTTCATGGTTATATTCACCCTAAGTCCATATTTTCTATAAAAACTTTTTTGAAACTGAATGGAAGAAGATCAAATGAAATTTTCGTAATTGATAACACCCTAGTCGCAGCTCACGACGTGAACTCGGCAAAATCAATTTTTCGGATTTTCCTCTATTTTTCTAATATGAAGCTTTATGAAATATGGATAATTACCAAATTTAAAATGTTTTAAATCTTGAAAATTGATAAATATTATTTAAATATGATTATTTGAATTTGAATATTTATTTATTATTTAAATAGTGAATTTAAATATCTAATATTATTTATAATAGAGATTTATAAATTTAGATATTACCCCCCCCCCCCCCCCCCCCCAATAATTTATTAATTGTTACATTGCATCCTCGCAACTAATTAAAATTAATAATAGACATCTAAATTTAATGAGTTTTAAATTTACCCTTTGCATATATATATATATATATATATATATATATATATATATATATATATATATATATATATATATATATATATATATATATATATATATATATATAGAGAGAGAGAGAGAGAGAGAGAGTCAAGATCAAATAAGAAGGAAAATTTTGGTAGGAAGGTAAGAAATTTTTTATATGCATATTTTCTTAGCAAAAAAATGAAATGAATCACTAGATGATTCAAAAGTAAGATGATTCTCAAGAAAAACTTTCGAAAAAAACACCTTTATGATTCATTTTTAGGTAAATTAAGAAAAAAATTCACTTTTATGATAATTTTAGTGAATATCAACAAAATCATCATAAATATGACTCATCGAAATGTTTTTTCGGGATTTTTTTTGGTGAATCATGTTATTATTGATTCATTTAGTGATTCATTTGTTTTGTTCGCCAAAAAAATAAGTCAAAAAAATATTTTCTTACCTTCCTACCAAAAAAAAATTCTTACCAGATCTATATATATATATATATATATATTACAATTGTATCTATTATATGTATAAGAAAGTTATAACATGGACCCTAGTATGTTTTAAATATTGACATTGTCAGTCTTACCATAACTAGGCTCTCGCATTCTGTTATAGGGGTTTAAGGAAGGCTCTATAATTCCTAATGAGGTTGGTTTATAATATGCTTCGTCCTTACCACCCTCACCGCCCTATTGGATTTTGAGGATGGAGTTACCGAAAGGGTTTAATAGTGATAATGGTCAATCTAAAAGTATTGTAACTACAAGTATAAAACAAAATCATGTTTTATTAATAGAATATAAGTTTCATTTTATCTATGAAATTGCATATTCTCTTTATATTCTGTTCATGGAGCTCTTGTGGTTAACCGACAAATCAATCTAGAGTATAGTTGAGAATGATATGGAACTCACGAATCTCAAGCGTAACTTAAGTCGGGAACATGGCGATTTTTGCATGGCTAATTCACAATCTATTTAATGTGAATCTTATGTTATCCATAAAACTTGCACATTCTTTTTATAACTTGTTGATGGAGCTCGTGTGGTTAAGTGACACGTCAATTTGAGAGTATAGGTAGAGAATGATGTGGAACTCGCGAATTTCGTGGTGATTAGTATGCCACTGATAATCAATGGATCTCAAAGATCTAGGAATTTCGTGGTGATTGAGTTTTATGGTGTGTTTATGGCATCACTTTACACATCATGGAGCCAAATATGGATGCTAGCCTTCTTAAATAATTTTGTTAAGGGTAATTATTTTCTAAGGATAAGTAAAAAAAAACTATAATGGAATTTGTTATTGATGATGTCTATAACCTTATCCACTAAAATCTACTACTATAAAACCTTTGAAAGGATTAGCTATGAGGATGATCAATCTTGTCAATTTCGTAGTTTGGGAATAGTTCTCATAAATGAAAGTAAAGATCATGCCTTTGTTAAAGCTCTTCTTAGGTTACTTTAAACATTGCATTCTACATTGTTAGAAAGAGAAATTATCAAATTCACTTTGAAATTGACATATTGAGGTAAAATGGAATTTCCTTTAGTTAGAAGTCGAATAGGGTTAGTCAACTAGCTAGCATGTACATATAATCAATTCATTTTGATTTTGATATGAGCAATTTGGAATGACCATAAAGGAGTTGTGTAGCATGTTGAGGTTTCCTTTTGGAACTAACATAGCCAATCATAGAAACTCATACTTCAAAACCCTCCCATATTTTACTATCATGAATAAAAGTGTCAAGAAGAAGAAAGCAGTTTCCCATCGTTTAAAAGGCGATTTGTGTTGGTATACCTAATCTAGGCCCTACTGCCATGGACAAAGGAAGGCTTGTTCTAAGACATGTTCTGATAGGTGCTCATTTCCATAACAAGAAAAGGACTAAAAAAATCAAACTTGGCCAAATGTATATTTGAGGTGAAAGGATTGGAACATGAAGAAGTTAAATTTGATCATGGACCACGAGCCTGTTCTACTTTCCATTGGATTAAAAGATAAGTAGTTCTTCCATGTTTGGTATTCAATCAAATATATGGATTTATGCCATCAAAACATTACTTTTAAACCTTAAGTATTTTACTAAGGATTAAGAATTGAAATTTGCAAGAATGTGCAGTTGCTAAAATGAAGTAAGAAGATTAAAACATGGAGAAGATAACTTGATCATGAATCCCAAGCCCATGCTACATTCATAGGATCAAATGACAATTCTCTTCAAATGTTTAGTCTATGATATTATAATTAAAATTTTTTATACTAAGATTCATGAGTTAGTTCTAACTTATTTAAAAGTGGAGCATTCTAACATGTTAAAAGAAAGTCATGAAATCTTTGAAGCTAGTATAGTAGCAATAGTTCAAAATTGATACGAATATTTGAATATGTAACATCCTGAAATTCAAGTATATCTATTTAACCCTTATTCTCTAGCAAGTTGTCAAGTTTAGTCCCTAAAGGAAAAAAATATGGCTATTGAGTACATTGCGCGTACTGAAGAGTACGTTGCACGTACTCAAGCGCTTAATTTGGATGCGGACTTGCCTAGGTATGCTGGATGTACCCAGGGTTACGTTGGGCGTAGCTGGCCCAGATGCAAACTCTAATTGTGGCTTGTGGACTATAAAAGGAATGATATGGTCTTGTCCCCAACCACCATTCCATAAAGAGAAACCCTAGGAGAGCAATATTATCGTTCTAAAGCTAGTGTGTGAGTGTTCTTGAGCTAGAAAGTGCCTTTGTGTGTTAGTGAAGAAGAAAAGGAGGTTCTTGTGGAGGCTAGAAGCTGGAGTACAAGCTTGGATCTGAGTTCTACAGGGGAAGGAGCTTTACTTGGAGGTAAAAAGCTCAAAGCTTTCCTTGTCATTTTTGTTTTGTGCTTCATGGACCAATTTTTAGGGTTTTTGGTCCCAAGGTGGAGACTTTATGAGCAAATGGTCTCCAGAAGCTTAGATTTGCCATATTTTAGAGTAATATGAGTTGTAGGATCATAACAATCCAATCTTGGACGTGAATATTAAGCCATGCATGAGTTTAGGGCTTAATGAGGAAAGAGGGTATATGTTTGAAGAGAATGGTGACCTTTACAGCCATGCAAATTCTTAAAGGTTTCAACTTATGGGTTAAGTGACCTTAGAAAAGTCAGATCTGGAGTTTAAGTTTATGTCTTAACCGTTTAAGACCAAAAATCCATAAGAGCGTGAAACTGAGACTTATGTTGGGCGTAAATCTCAGTACGAACAGCGTAAGGATTTGAGACCCCGATTCTGGATTGCCGGAGTACACCCTGCGTACAAGAGCTGGTACGCGCTACGTACTGCCCCTCTTGACTTTCGTTGACTTTTAGGGTTTTAGTGAACATTTGGACTTTTGGGTCAAGGAGGGATAAAATTGTCTTTTACCCATCTGTGGGATTGTAAAAAGGGATTTAATCTAGCCTTTGAGAGCCATTATTTATTTGAGGATATTGTTTATGTGATTAGGTGGGGACTAGATCAATATATTTGTGTGCGAGATTGTCCGAGTTACCAGAGGTGAGTCTTCTCACTATACTTTACCTAGAGTGGTTATTAGAGTTATGTGACAGAGTATCTTGTATGATTTTTGTATGATGTGATTTCTATGTGATTTATGCTATGTATGATACAGAGATTACAGAGTTAGGACCAAAGGGTCCATAGAGTTAGGACCAGAGGGTCTACAGAGTTATGAGACTGGAGGGTCCCACTGAGACACACTGACCAGAGGGTCATACAGAGTTATAGCCTCGAGTGGCTAATATGTGTTGTATGTGGTATTTTGGGGAACTCACTAAGCATTTATGCTTACGGTGATATGTGTTATGTGTTTCAGGTACTAGCGAGGATCGCGGGAAGGCGCTAGCATGAGTCGTACACACTGAGGGATTTTATGTATTGAGATCTTGGGATTTGTTTTATCGGATAATATGTGAACATTGAATTTTGGGATTTCTTTATGAATGAATTATGTGTTTAAAATGAAAAAAAATGTTTTGAAAAATTACGTTGTTACAAGTTGGTATCAAAGCCTTGGTTTGAGGGATTCGGATGCACCATCGGGCGTATCTGAACTCAAACTGAGGATTTGAGAAATTTTCAACAATAAAACAATTCTTGTTCTAAAAGAGTAAAATATTTGGAGATTATCAGAGAGGAGCAGTGTGTACGATCAGCAAGCGCCCAAACGGTGATTTCCAGAAATACCCTTACATTATGTGTTATGAAAAATAATATGATATGTTATGCATGCTCGAGTAGGCTAGGTATTAATATTAGGACTAGAGTGGCCTGATTTGTGATGCCTTAGCCTAGGATATTTTTGCTACTATGAGATGCTTTGAGAGTGAGTAGGTAGCAGCAAGGAGCATATGAGAGGTCTACGGGAGAGTAGCCTGTGTATAGCGAGATTAGAGTACTTGTGATCTGGGATCCTAGGAGGAGGACTTGGGGTGAATACTGATGCAGTGTGGGTTGTATTATTGGACATGTACTACGGAAAACACTGGGTCAATATGTAGTCAAGTAAGAATCCTTAGGGTACTAAGGACCAAGTAGGTTTGAGTTATCGAGTGTGAGTATACTCGAGCAGGTCTCTGATATTTTATGTTGTATTTCAGAGGCATCATGGTGGGGACACACAACACTCAAGAGAGTAGTGGTGTTAGCGATGAGGAGATTCGTCGATTGATTCATGAGGAGGTGGCCGCAACCATTCGAGCAGAGATTCCAGAGATGTTTGGGTCTATCAAGACCACCTTGATTGAGACGTTTAATGAGCGATATGCTGCGATGTCGGAGGTTTTCATTGCTGTAGCCACCGCCGCTATCACTGCCGCGAGGCCACAGGGAGGTGACTTGTTGCTATACCGAGAGTTCAGCAACACGAAGCCACCAGAGTTTGATGGGACGTAGGATCCGATAGCTGCGATGAGGTTGATTTATGAAATTGAGGGATGGTTCTACACGTGTTCATGTCCGGAGCATCTAAGGGTACGGTTCGCGCTGAACCAGCTTCGCTTGGGAGCGAAGGATTGGTGGAAATTTATGACGGTGCATTTCACTCCTGCAGAGCTTACCGCGGTGACCTGGGAGAGGTTCACCGCCATGTTTCGTGATGAGTACGTTCCCCCGGTGGGAAGCGAACGGTTGGACCAGGAGTTCTTATCCCTCAAGCAGGGAACAGAGTCTGTTACTGTGATCACCAAGATGTTTCACGAGAGGGCAATGTTTTTCCCTGACCATGTGTCTATCGAGCACGCACACATGAGGTGATATCTGAGTATACTGAGGAGAGACATTTGCGAGTTCATGGCGAACTCGACGTACCAGACATTTTCCGAGCTCCAGGCAATTTCTCGGAAGAGGGAGATTAAGCTCAATACTCAGGCCAGGGAGGAGGCGGAGTCTCAGGGGAGGGATCGGCGACCGACACAGTCCTAGCTGGTAGCCAAGCGGGCAAAGCCCCCGATTCGAGACCAAGGAACCAGAAGGGCCGCACTTGTGGCAAGTGCGGCAAGAGCCAGGAAGGGGATTTGTCGAGCAGGATCTTGCTACAAGTGTGGCAAGGAGGGGAACATGGCTAAGGATTGCCCCAAGGGATTTACAGTGTGCTTCCACTGCAACCAGACTGGCCATCAGAAGGCCGAGTGTCCATAGCTGCAGGGGTCGGCACAGGGAGCACCGCATGGATCTGCCCTTGCTGCAGTACGATCTACTGAGAGTCGGCCAATGAAGGCTGAGGCGCCAAAGGTTCGTGGTGGAGCCTTCCAATTGACCGCGGAGGAGGTCCGCGCAACACCCGATGTCGTGGTTGGTATGTGATTCTTGCTTACTCTTTTGTTTATGTATGGTGTTTATTTGTGTTATGCTTAGGTACTTTTATCGTGAGTTATGTACATGCTTTCGTGTTGTTTGACTCGGGTGTAAGTCAGTCCTTTGTATAGCTAGCTTTTAGTCGTCACATCAGTATCTAGCGAGAAGTGTTGAGTCGACCTTTGAGAGTATCCATAGCTGATGAGCGAGCGATATATGCTAAGGATGTGATTCGAGGATGTATACTTGAGATCTTCGGTGTGGAGTTTCCGATAGATCTGGTCCCGATCGCGATGGGGGACGTTCGTGTCATTATGGGCATGGATTGGTTGAGCCGATTTGGAGCTGTTATAGATTGCAAGCGTCAGTTGGTGACGATACGAGACCCTAGTGGTAGAGTACTTACGGTGTATGGCGAGGGTACCCGATCAGGGTCAACTTTTTATTCGGATGCCAGAGCGAGATAGAGTTTACAGCAGTGCTATAAAGGATTCGTAGCATATGTGATGGATACACGAGTGGCTGCAGAGAAGCTGAGCTCGGTCGATGATGTACCGATAATGTGTGAGTTTACGGATGTTTTTCCCAAGGAGTTTTCGGGTGTGCCTCCCAAAAGGCAGGTGGAGTTCCGCATTGATTTGGTTCCAAGTGCAACACCTATCGCCTTGCGCCACCAGAGATGCAGAAGTTGTCCTCCCAACTGAAGGAGCTGTTGGGGAAAGGATTTATCAGGCCGAGTAGCTCACTTTGGGGAGATCCAATCCTTTTTGTCAAGAAAAAGATGGCTCACAACGGATGTGCATTGATTACCAGTAGTTGAACAAATTGACAGTCAAGAACCATTATCCATTGCCAAGGATCGATGATCTGTTCGATCAGCTACAGGGGGTGTCTTGGTTTTCCAAGATAGACCTGAGGTATGGATATCAACATATGAGGGTGCCGGAGGAGGATATCCAGAAGACAGCGTTTAGGAATCATTATGAGCATTACGAGTTCGTGGTGATGCCTTTTAGGCTCAACAATGCATCGGCAACGTTCATGGACCTCATTAACAGAGTATGCATGTCGATGCTAGATCAATCGGTGATAGTGTTCATCGACGATATACTAGTGTACTCAAGATCCAGGGAGCAGTATGAGCAGCATTTGAGAGAGATTCTCGGAGTTTTGAGATCGGAGAGGCTTTATGCCAAATTCTCCAAGTATAATTTCTGGTTACGAGAGGTCCAGTTCTTAGGGCATCTTGTCAACCAGAATGGGATATTGGTCAATCCGGCCAAGATTGATGCTGTGATGGGCTGGGAGGTACCGAGATCCCCCACCGAGAATAGGAGTTTTCTAGGATTGGTCGGCTACTATCGGATATTTATCAGGGATTTCTCCAAGATTGTCATTCCTCTCACCAGGTTGACCCAGAAGGGCATGACTTTTAGTTGGGCCCCAGAGCAGCATGCCTCATTTGAGGCGCTTCGCCAGAGATTATGCGAAGCCCCGGTGTTAGCCCTTCCATAAAGGATGGAGGATTGTGTGGTGTAATGTGACGCATCGATAGCAGGGTTGGGTGTGGTTCTTATGCAGAGATGGCACGTGATAGCATATGAATCAAGGCAGCTGAAGCCTCATGAGACTAGGTATCCCAACCGTGATTTAGAGTTGGGGGAAGTGGTGTTCACCCTCATGATATGGCATCATTATTTGTATGGAGTTCGGTGTACCATATACATAGACCACAAGAGTTTGAAGTACTTGATGGATCAACTCAACCTGAACATGCGCTAGAGGAGATGGTTGGATGTGGTAAAGGATTATGACTGCGAGATCCTATACCACCCAGGTAAGGCTTACTTTGTAGCTGATGCCTTGAGCCGCAGGACATAGAGTGCCCCGGTATGAGACATTTGTATGAGGATGACGATGATGACTCTAGTGTTGGATACCATACGAGAGGCCCAGGAAGAGGCTACGAGGCTGGAGAACTACAACAGAGAGCGGGTGATTGGGCAGGTATCTGAGTTCCTTACTGATGGCCGAGGGCTTTTGACCTTTCAGGGTCGGATTAGGGTGTCGTTTTCAGGTGGGGCACGTACCATTCTGATGGAGGAGGTGCACAGGTCGAGGTTCTCGATCCATCCTGGGTCCACTAAGATGTATTTGGACCTGAAGAGAGACTATTGGTGGCCCTGTATGAAGAGGGGTGTTGTGTGGTTCGTTGAGAGGTGCTTGACCTGTCGCAGGGTCAAGGCCGAGCACCAGTGTCTACATGGTAAGTTGCAGCCACTTGAGGTTCCCCAGTGGAAGTAAGAACAAATTTCTATGGATTTTATCACCAAATTGCCAAGGACCGCGAGGGGTGGTGATGCCATTTGAGTGATTATCGACTAGCTGACGAAGAGCGCTCACTTCCTTGCTATCAGCGAGAGCTCTTCTGCAGAGAGACCATCATAGTTGTATGTGAGGGATGTGGTATCGCGACATGGAGTACCAATATCGATTGTGTCAGATCGAGATGTACGTTTCACTTCCAGGTTCTGGAAGAAGTTCCATGAGGAATTGGATACGAGGCTACATTTCAGAACCGCTCAGCACCCACAGACGGACGGACAGAGTGAGCGGACGATTCAGACACTTGAGGATATGCTTCGAGCATGTGTGTTGGACTTTGGAGGAAGTTGGGACACGTATTTTCCGTTGGATGAGTTTTCCTATAACAACAGCCACCGTTCGAGTATTGGTATGCCTCCCTTCGAGTTTTCGTATGGGAGGAGGTGTCAGACTCCCATCTACTAGCGAGAGGTAGGGCAGCGAGTGATGGGCATCACTGAGATAGTGCTTTAGACGATAGAGCAGATACAACAGGCCAGACAGAGGTTGTTAACAGCTCATAGTCGCCATTAGAGTTATGCGGATAGGCAACGGCCCAAGCTCGAGCTCCAGGTGGGAGACATCGTACTCTTGAAGGTATCTCCTTGGAATGGAGTAATCCGATTCCGGAAGAGGGGCAACCTGGGACCCCGGTAAATTGGTCCTTTCAGGGTGACCACTAGGGTGGGTAGGGTAGCATACCGTTTGGAGCTACCTGCGGAGTTGAGCCAGATACATGATACCTTCCACATGTCTCAGTTGAGGATGTGTATTGCTGATGAGACGGTAGTTGTACCACTGGAGGAATTTCAGGTGGATGCGAACCTGAAATATGTTGAGAGGCCAATCGCGATTGTTGATCGAAAGATCAATGTTTTGAGGAACAAGGTGGTACCCCTGGTTCAGGTCCAGTGGCAACATCGGAGAGTGTCCGAGCTGGCTTGGGAGCCAGATTCAGAGATGCGGGAGCAGCATCTGGGGTTGTTTACGACATGAGAATTCGAGGGCGAAGTCTGGTTATAGTGGGGGAGAATTGTAATATCCTGAAATTTAGGTATATCTATTTAACCCTTCTTCTCTAGCAAGTTGTCAAGTTTAGTCCCTAAAGGAAAAAGTATGGCTATTGAGTACGCTTGGCGTACGGAAGAGTACGTTGCGCGTACTCAAGCACTTACTTTGGATGCGGACTCGCCTAGGTACGCTGGGCATAGCTGGCCCAGATGCAAACCCTAATCATGGCTTGTGGACTATAAAAGAAATGATATGGTCTTGTCCCCAGCCACCATTCCACAGAGACAAACCCTAGGAGAGCAATATTATCATTCTAAAGCTAGTGTGTGAGTGTTCTTGAGCTAGAAAGTGCATTTGTGTGTTAGTGAAGAAGAAGAGGAGGTTCTTGCGGAGGCTAGAAGTTGGAGTACACACTTGGATCTGAGTTCTACAAAGGGAGGAGCTTCACTTGGAGGTAAAAAGCTCAAAGCTTTCCTTGTCATTTTGTTTTGTGCTTCATGGACCAATTTTTAGGGTTTTTGGTCCCAAGGTGGAGACTTTATAAGCAAATGGTCCCCATAAGCTTATATCTGCCATATTTCAGAGTAATATGAGTTGTAGGTTCATAAAAATCCAATCTTAGACCTGAATATTAAGTCATGCATGATTTTAGGGATTAATGGGGAAAGAGGTTATATGTTTGAAGTGAATGGTGACCTTTACAACCATGCAAATGCTTAAAGGTTTCAACTCTATGGGTTAAGTGACCTTAGAAAAGTCAGATCTGGAGTTTAAGTTTATGTCTTAACCGTTTAAGACCAAAAATCCATAAGAACATGAAACTGAGACTTACGCTGGGTGTAAATCTCAGTAAGCGTAGCGTAAGGGTTTGAGACCCCGATTCTGGATTGCCGGAGTACGCCCTGCGTACAAGAGCTGGTACGCGCTACGTACTGCCCCTCTTGACTTTCGTTGACTTTTAGGGTTTTAGTGAACATTTGGACTTTTGGGTGAAGGAGGGGTAAAATTGTCTTTTACCCATCTATGGGATTGTAAAAAGGGATTTAATCTAACCTTTGAGAGCCATTATTTATTTGAGGATATTGTTTATGTGATTGGGTGGGGACTAGATCAATATATTCGTGTGCGAGATTATCCGAGTTACCGGAGGTGAGTCTTCTCACTATACTTTACCTAAAGTGGTTATTAGGGTTATGTTACAGAGTATCCTGTATGATCTTTGTATGATGTGATTTCTATGTGATTTATGCTATGTATGACACAGAGATTATAGAGTTAAGAACAGAGGGTCCACAGAGTTAGGACCAGAGGGTCTACAGAGTTATGGGACTGGAGGGTCCCACTGAGACACACTGACCATAGGGTCATACAGATTTATAGCCTCGAGTGGCTAATATTTGTTGTATGTGGTATTTTGGGGGAACTCGCTAAGCATTTGTGTTTACGGTGTAATGTGTTATGTGTTTCAGGTACTAGCGAGGATCGCGGGAAGGCACCGACATAAGTCGTACACTGTGAGGGATTTTATGTATTGAGATCTTGGGATTTGTTTTATCGGATAATATGTGAACATTGAATTTTGGGATTTCTTTATGAATGAATTATGTGTTTAAAAATGAAAAAAAATTGTTTTGATAATTTACGTTGTTATAGAATAAGGTGTATTATTGTGAATATCTGTTGATGTAAGTTCAACTAATGGATCGTTCAGATTGACCATAATAAGCACTTATTCAAATACATCCAAAGTTTTGGGTGTAAAGTAATTATGGAATCTTGGATACATAAATGAGAAATGCATTACCAAGTATCCAGTTGGATCAGATTTTGGATATCATTTGACCTCGAGTCTTATGATAAATGCAAATCTTGTTTATCAAGATAGATGATAAATGTGTCACTGGGTTATGTGAGTGTCTGTTGTAATTAGTTCACACTAATGGAACGTTCAGATTAACCACAATACATGGTGAGACCAAATTCGTATGAATGTGAGTCTGGAACCTTCCAGGTGTTCAGAGCTCTCATAAAGCGAAGTTAAGAATCAATTAGGCAATAGGATGAGAAACTCATAGTAAGAATATCATTCCAAACTTTATCGATCATCTAAGTAATTGTGAAAGCGTTTCACAATCTGTCTCCACCCAAAACACTACCACTAGGAAGTGTTAGTTGGATAGAGAAATAAATCGTTCATTGATTTTGTAGTAGATGAGTCGCATTATGCATAGTAACAATTCATGGATTGTATCATGAATAGTGTTACGAGAAGTTCTTTGGTCTTGTACCAACAAATTAGGTTCATGAAACACTCTATGGTATGTGAAGTAGGATTTAGTCCTCACTACCACATATGTAAGTCTACGATTATGAGGCTTACGCTCGTCATGAAGTGCTCGACAATCTAGGAATTTGATTAGAGATGTGTTATCTTATTGGAGAAGCGATCAAGCATTTTGGATAATTGACAATCCTTCTGAGAACAAAGTGTATGTTGCTCAAAGGGCAGTCTTCCAAGAGAGGGAGCTGATTTCCCTAAGGGCTAGTGGGAGCCACATTGCTCTTGATAAGATTTGAGAGTCAATCAATGAAGGGCCTAAAGTTGGACATAGCATTCAATTTCGAATTGAAAGAGATATCAAGGAAACTTACATATATCCACTTTTTTCCTTATACATCTTATAGATGACATCATATACTAGTTATATAATATTTTATATTACTAAGGTATGTGAGTCACTGGTAGATAACATTCAGAGTATACAAACTATCGGAAGCTATGGTAGGCCCTAATGGTTACAACGTGGAAGGAGGACATGGAAAGCGAGATTCAGTCTATGTATGTGAAAACTTGGTAGATCAAGCACCTGACCTTAAACACTTTGGTTCAAGTGGATCTTCAAGTAGAGACAATCATGAATTGGAACAAACACACAATCAAACCAAGATAGGTTGTGAAGGATGTGTAATCTTAATAAGTTCATTTATGGACCGAAATAAGCATCTCGCAGGTGGGATCATTATTTTAATGAGAAAGTTCAAAGAGTTTGAATTTCAATAAATAACGATAAGCCATATATATGTCAAGAAATGGAATCTTTGTTTCAATGAGAAAATTCAAGGAGTTTGAATTTTGAGAAACATAGATGAGCCATATATATGTCAGTACTAGTGGGAGCACTGTAGTCACCCTTGTATTGTACATAGATAATGTACAATTCATAGAGAACTATATTCTAACATAGCAAGTGTAAAATCTTGGCTTGGTATGGGAATTTCTTCGCTATGATATACATGGGAGATACAACACACGTACATAATTAGGATTTATTGAGATAGATCAAAGTGATTCCTTGGATTAAGCCAAATTACATGGAATGTTGAGGAAACTCGACATGTAGAACTTGGAAAGGTTCGTGCTTAATATGGCATGAATTTGAGCGATGCTAATGTCCTAGTTCTACTAGAGATTATGAGTCTTGTCCCACATGCTTTCGCTATGGCATCGATCATATATGCCATGACATGTACCAGATATGATGACTCGTATGCCTTGTGCATGACAAGTTGGATTAGATCAATTTGTTGAGAATCAATGAATCAAGATCAAGAACATTCTTAAGTGTTCGTGGAGGACAGAAGAGATGATCTTGATAGTGTAGAAGAGATCATTGTAAGAGTTACATTAATGCTAAGTTCCATACTGATAAAGTCAACTCTATTCGCAGTTGGAATTCGTGCTTTTACTGGATGGTGATATCTTAACTAGGAAGAGTACTAGATAATACACCATAGTTGATTAAACATACTTAGAGTATATTGTAGTTGGTCAAACTGCAAAGTGGACAATGTGACTGAAACAGATTCATCAGTGACATCTTTGTTGAAATTCAATCATTGATGGTCCTTATGAAGGTTCTTATGACTTTATGGGTGAACTTACCTCGAGTATGGATCCCATATAACACAAACTCACAAGACACATACTCAGTAAGTACTAACACATTTGATAGTGGATCAAATGAAAAGACATCATAGTCAATGTCATATTGAAAGACAATCTTGTCGATCCATTCCATAAGCCATTATCATTGACCAAGTCTGACAATCAAACAAAGTCAAGAGGCATTAGATTTGAAAATGAATTGGCTTGAACACTTTTAGTTTGGTTTGTTTTAAACATGAGAACTTAAATCAGTATAAGTGTTAATTCAATTTGGTGATTATTAATTGTAGATCTTCATATATGATGGAAATCAGTCCATTTGCATGTTTAGAACACACTCTAGGAAGTAAGTAGTTGTTCAAGACTATCATGAGTATTAGTGGATTGTCCATAATGATTGGACATAGTAGAGAGATTGCGTTAATTCTCATGAGTGCTTAATAGATTTTTAAGTATTGGACCAACGCGCGCTTAGAGATTACTTCATGGAGCCAGTCACGAGTAACTGTAAGACGATAATATCTTCCATTCTTCAAACCTAGATACACATGGGGTTTTGCTCTATGATTCTATTATGCATTGGTCTACTCCAACATTATCCGTATCCGGTAGTTATAAAGGGTATGTCCATGTATGACATGATGAAATATACAAAAACTATGTAGTCAAAGTTTATTCATTCCTTCTGCCTTAACAAGATAAGCGATATCTATGGGCTCCTTAATGATTTGGTGTTGACATCTAAAGTGCTTGGTCGAGCCCTGACAAGAATTGATGTATTCAATTTAGTAATTAGATGCAGTCATCACAAATCTATATCGGGAAACATAATCTTCAATTCGTGAGATTAACCATAATCCATGTCTCAAATTTATACATATATCATAGAACGAAGGGATAGTTGATCACTTATCTAAGGAATGAATCTTGATTAGATCAAGAGTTTGGTAGTTGCATTGGATGGCTAACTCTTTGTTGATTATTGGAGAAATATTGGTCCATGTAAAGTTGATGACTTGTCCAAGTGGGAGACTGTTGGAATGGTGTCCAAGGTAATTAACTATTGGTAATATTTCTAATAATAACAAGGTCACTTTGGGTTGCCCTCAAGACCCAAATTGAGTAGAATAATTAAAGGAGAAATTGGTTTATTAATTAGTATGGTTAATAATTAATTAGAAACTAATTGGAAATATATTTTAGGAATTAATTATCAGTTTAATTAATTAAAGGGTTGAATGTTCATTAATTGATAGTTGGTCGATCAAGAATGTTCCAGAACCCTTATGGGATTAGGGTTGGATGAAAATCCTTCCATCCCACATGGGAAATGCGTGAAATTTCGTGGTTATGCCTCCATCCCACATGGGAAGGAATACTAACCCCTGGAAGGGATCCAAGGCTATAAAGAGGGCCTTATGGATTTCATTCCTCCTTGCACCTTGGCTTGAAGTTTCGCCAACCCTTCTTCCTCCTCCTCTTAGGGAAAATTTATAACCCCTTTGGGTTTGTGAAATTGACCCTTCTCCTAGTTATTTTTATTCCACTCTTTGGTGTCATTGGGTGTGATATCATTAGATGGATTCTAGTTTGGGTCCTCTTATCCAAGAAGCTTCATGTAGGATCAAGATCTCATGCATGAAGATCAAGGGATTCATAAGAGGTATGTTTTCTTCTTTGCTTTTATGTTTTCTAGGTTTGATGTAATTAATATGAATCCACAGATCCATAGGATGCATGTACACTTAGGTATATTGTAGTTTCGATTCTTCTGATGCCTAGTTCAGTGTAACAACCCAAAAATTAAGGGTAAAATTTTCATTTTTAATATAACCCAAACATAGATATCATTTATTCCAATTAATTAAAAACGTTTATCAGAGTTCATCCCAAAATCATTCTTTGCGGAAAACATGGGTGTGTGCGTTGCGATCAAGCTAAGCCCTTCCTTTCCAAAACAGAGATACCTCAAACCATAAACAAAAATAAAAGCACGAAGCTTAGTGAGTTCCCCAGAGCATACCCCGCATAATCCACATAATCACATAATACATATCAGATGTAACAACTATATAAACCTTATCAATCACACAAGCTATCCATACGAACATATAAGGATGCCCCTGAAACCCTCCAGGGTCTTACACCGGGTGCCATGGGAGCCCCCAAATGGTCTTAGCCCACTGTTATACCAACCATACATATAAGGAAACCCTGGAAAGCCTCCTGGGTCTTAATCCCGGTGCCATGGGAACCCCCACATGGTCTTGACTAAGGATGCCATGGAAACCCTCCGAGGTCTTACACCCTAATGCCTCGGGAACCCCCAAGGTCCTCCATGCAAGTATCACAAAGACAACTAGCATATCACATAACACATAATCACCTAGCATACCACATAACTCAAAATGGGCCGGCCTTGGTGCCTTAGACCCATTTGTATGGTGAGGAGACTCACCTCAAATGCAGAAGCTTCCCAAAAGAACTCCTTAGTTGCTGCCCCAACAGCTTCTCGAGCTGTCACTACCAATCAATATACCTAATTAGCAATTGGGTCCATAGCATAATCCTTAATCGATGCATGGGGTAAATTGACCATTCTACCCCTGGCCTTGTATGATTCAAACTAAGGCCCCAACCCAAACCAAAAGACCAACACTATAATGTCCATAAATCTATCAATGACCCAATTTTCCAAATTTGGCCCAAGACCATAGTGGGCCTCCACAAATAAAATATCAACCCAAAACCTAATGGCACAACAACGCCAAGAACAACAAAGCCCAGAAGAAGGCCCAAACCGAAGCCCAAAAACCAAAATCCCATTCTGCTGAGTATGAGGGGCGTACTCAGCTTATACGCGAAGCGTACTAGCTTAAGACTTGTACGCTGCACTTATAGGCTTATACGCCCAGCGTACTCTTCCTGTTGACGAACTCTCAATCATAGTTCTTAATACATTAAGCCAAGATGTCTAAAACCTCAAAATGGCTAAATATAAGTGAGTTGATCCATAAAGTCGAATGCTTTAAGCCTTTGCATGGCTTAATGAATCCCAAACATCAAAGATGAATTCCAAAAGGTCAAAATCACTTCCAAAAATGTCTTTAAAATTATTAATACCTTAAGACCTCAGTCCAAACTTTCAGATATGATTTCAAGGGACTTCTTAAGTCATCAAGTTTCCAACTTTATGACTTAGCATAACTCAATGGGGGTCTAAATCTAAACCCTAAGTCTCAAACTTCCATCAAATAACTACCAACTTATGCATGGAAGGTTTACACTCCTCAAGTTCCAAACTTTATGACTCCATAGCCTTGGTAAGGACCGAATCAGAGGCTCAAAGGTTCTGGAGTAACCTCTACTAAGAAGAACCACCTCAAAAGGACAAAAATCATAACAATGTACCACTTAGCTAGATCTACATGAAAGAGTTGTAAAGGTTGAGACTTTATACCTCCAGAAGATAGATCTAGGTGCACAAATCTTGGATCCAAAAGCTCCAAGTCAAACAATGACTCTTCAATAAGTTCCTTCTTCCTCCTCTAGCACCAAAACACACAAAAATCACCTTCAAGCTCTTCAATCACTCAAATGGGGGCTAAGTGTCGATTTATAGGGTTTGGAGGGATGGAGGCTGAAGATCTTGGGGTTAGGTTATGAGATAAGGAGATTAAATAGGGCCCAAGACCCTAAAATAGGATTCTGGTCTGACTGGAGTATGCACAACATACATATGGTACACCCAGCATACTCCGGGGAACATTCGCGATCCTCCTGGATAGTATGCCCAACGTACTCCAAAAGTACGCCCAACGTACTGCCTTCTTCACTAGTACCCCGAGCGTACTCCTTGTGTACGCCCAACTTACTCGGCTAAGCCTGAAACTACTAAACTTTCGAAGGCCATAACTTCTTCGTTATAATTTCGTTTTCAACGATCCTTATATCCACGAAAAGTTAACGAGATGCCCTACACTTATATCGACGCATATCTTCCTAAATACCTTCCGAACAAAAGTCCATTTTACACAAAAACCCGAACTGCCAATTTACTGAAATACCCCTATGCTCCAAAACACGAACCGAACAACTGGATCACTTCTAATACATCACAGGCACCCAAAAGGCTAGATCTTACCTTCCTAAGAGCCATAATCCTTATAATAACCAACCTTCGAGCCACCACCTCAGACTAGGAATCAATTCGAAATAGAGCGTTACAACTCTCCCCCACTTAAATTAGATTTCATCCTCGAAATCATGCATCATTGTCCCCGACATACCAGACAACCCGAGCAACACCACCACAAACCCATGAATACCACATCCCACTAAAGGCAACGGAAACCAATCCTCGTAATGTTCTAGAACACAGAGATGAACAAATCCCTTTCAACCCGATCACACCCGCCCCACCTGAAATATGAAGTCTCGAGATGGTTTGTGTCCCTAACAGACTACCCACAACGAATCATCATCGAACTGATTTCCCAGGAAACCAGTCTAGATAGAATACTTCCCACTCGCAATACCTTGATGCTTCCTAACGAATAATATCACCGACCAACCGCGACTACCAAATAACAATTAAATCCACATACAGACCCCAAATCACCGAAGTCGCTCCTACTCCTCTTGCTGCCACATGGCTGCTTTCCTGGACAACATCGAGGACCTCCTTGGTCCCAACTTGTCTGCCAACTGTCCAGAACACCGTACACCTATCCGATTGCTGAGCTAGAAACACACTCAGCACTCCCCTGGGACCTCCGAAGGATAGCTCATCCAACCAAAACTGCCCAATCTCATTCAATCCCTTTGATCTATCCGATCGAGATAGACTGAAAAGTGAAAACCTATCGCCACTGAATCCGACTCACAAAGGTAAATACTTCCAGAATAGTTGTAGCCTTTCATCACTGCTTCCAGTTTCTGACATGTCGTGGCTCTATTACAGATAGGGCCACCCGAGATGTAACATCCAAAAAATTTAAGCAAAATTTAAACTTTTTCAACCATAAAACCACATAGTGTTTTTACACAATGTTTTCAAAATACTATTGATTAGAGTGTCCCAATAACAAAATCATAAGGATGTGGAGCGGTACGGTCACGCCTTCGCCTTGCCATGTCCTCCTGAAGTACCTGAAACAATAAACTGAAACTGTAAGCACGAGGGCTTAGTGAGCTACCCCCAAAATACCAAAACCACACTAATAATAACATATCAGTAACAGATAATCAACAACATGCATATCTGGCCTTCGGCCAGATTGGACCGCCCTGCAGGGCCTACAGTCTAACTGAGTCTATCCCGAGCCTTCAGCATGACTGGACAACCCTCCTCAGGCCTACAGTCTCTCCGGACTGCTCGTAGGGTATGTTGACCTTCAGCACAAAGCAGGACCGCCTCAACCTAACCGTTAAGCAAATAATCCTATGCCCATAACTAACATATACTGGCATACACAGGTATCAAACACAACTATCTCACTAATAACCAGAGCACCGACTTAGCAGGTCCCTAACATACCAATCCCTACAAATCATAAGAGCATAATAACATACTGTCTTTCCTGATACTGAACTATCAGATCATAACCACATATAGCATACCATAACCAAGATAATGCCTTGGTGCCTTAGATACTATTGATATAGTGAGGATAACTCACCTTGCTAGCAGCTCGGAATGATATTGTCTACACCTCCAGATATAACTCCGACCACCTTGCTAGTATTCATAAGTGGTACTCTCAATAATTACCCAAATTACCAAATACTCTTGGGAGGTACAAGACACCCCATAGACAAAGTCAAGTCATTGGTCAATGGTCAACAGTCTATGTTGACCTCTTTGTTGAATATAACTTTCTCTACCTTGAGTCCCTACTAATTCCAGAATTTCTCAACTCAACTCGCCGAGTCTATTAACAGACTCGCCGAGTCGATATGCGATCAAGTGCTTGGAACTAAAACTGACTCGTCGGGTCATCTCCTAGACCTCGCTAAGTCCATGAAGGACCAATTTGGATAAAACCCTACTCGACTCGCCGAGTCATCTCCTAGACTTGCCGAGTCCATACGCATATTCTCATGATCAAGATTCTGAGTTATCCTTTGGTTCCAATTGTTGGGTTTTGGTATAATACAACATCCTATGGTGCACATACAACCCTAAATACCTTGGATCTATGTTTTCACTAATTATACATGCAAATAGATTCCAAGGCATTAAACCTATAACTAGCATGCATTTGACATAAACCATATAATATACTAGTTAGGGAAACATACATTTTATGTGGCTTGAAGTCTTGATGTATTTGGCCTTAAGAGCTTAGCACCAATAGTATGAAATGCCTCAAATGGAATCACAACACACCTAGGACAAAGGTGGCTCTTGAGAGAGAATTCCATGCACCAAAACACCTCCATATTTCTCTAAGAAAAGAAGTGGTGATTTTGGCTATGGAGTAACCTATTTATATGTAGGATTCCAAGGGTTATGGGTATAACCCATAATCCATACCCATGGGTTTTATGATCCATGGTTCATGTGACCCAACTCTTTATGTATCCATACATAAACTTGGTCCAACATGGATCATAAGCCCAACACATATAAATATAACTAATTATCATAATTAGTCCCCATAGATTTAATTAGTCTCTTTTGATGACTAAATTAATTCCAAATTAATTCTTGATCCATACTAATTAAAACATATGATTTCATATGAATATATTATAACTTATAATATATTAATAAACCATAAATAACCTTCTCTCAAAAGTCCATCCTAACAAATTGTCCTGATGATATGCAACCCAAATGGACCATGCCACTCTCGGGTCGAATACATATCAATAATAGTTATGGCTTAGACACCTAATCCAACAGTCTCTCACTTGGATAAGTCTAAAACTATTATTCAAGTATGACTCCAAGATCCCGACTAGCAATCGTAGCTCTTAAAATCGTTGTCAAACTCTGAACAAATATAATGACATGTCCATTAGATAAGGGATCATATATTCCTCCATTCTAGATATCATATGGACTGAGACATGGATTATAACCATTCTCTCTGTCCATTTGTTGTTTCCCGATTTTCGATTTATGACGACTGACTAATTGAACAAATCAAATCAGTCCTGGCCCGACCGAGCACTTCCATTGTCATCATCAAATCATCGAGTGGCCCACAGATATCGCTTTTATCCCGAAGGTAAAAGGAATGGATAAACTTCGACTCATATGGCTTGTTCTACTACTTGTTGAATCATACACAAAGGCACGTTTTATAACATCGAGGTACCAATGCGTTTTCATGCAATCAATGTATAACCAACTCAAAGTAACAACTCATATCTCTAGGTTTGAAGAATATAAGATATTATTGTCTCATGATCACTCGTGATAAAATCCATGAAGTGATTCCAATGAGCGCGGGTTGAATCCAATACTCAGAACTTATGAGTACTCATGAGTGTTGTAGCCCTTTGTCCAACATCTTAGACCTCTACAAGCCAACCCATGACAGTCTTAATTCATATCTACTTCCAACATATGACCGACTGTGGATGGTTTGAATAACTTAGTCATCCAGAACAATGATCTAGTTTATTTTGGAAGTCAAAACATGCAAAATGAAACACAAGAATAATTGAATCGAATATGGTATCAAAACCTATGAACATAAATAAAACACCTTTTATTTATCACCATATGATCACACATTATTCATTGTATACTGTTTCAACTATCAACTTTATTCTTGAATTTAAAACAATAGTTGTCCCATGCTCCAAGCATGTACACTATGTTTACTAAACACTAGTCATTCCGCACACCAAGTATGCATACTATGTTTGTATATGATCTTTACTTTGTGAAATAGATCAATTCAACATAACTCCAATGATTCTCATTTCACAGTCCCAAATCTTACTGTAAATGCAAGAATTCCAAATTCATGCCATTTACTGAAATCTGTTATATTCTAAACTTATATGCATTGATCCTCTTGTAATGATTATGCACAAATTCACAAAGACTTGGCAACAATCATTACAGAGTATTCCAAAGGAGATCAACTCCTTGGAAACATCCTTCTTGCATTAAGTTTCCTAATCTTACACAAATTGAATAATTTCTAACTTTGAAATATTTCCAGATTCCATTTTGACAATCACTTCTGAACAAAAGTTTCCTCCTTACAGATTATGTCAATATGGTCCGTCCAAAATTATCACTATACTTCCAATTGTCCTTGAGCAACCAATCTTTGGAAAACCTTAGATTGTCCTCAACAATTGTTTAATCCTTTTAGTCATATCTAATTCTATACCTTTTCCATTCTTAATGCCCCAAGCATTTGGAAATTTTTAGAAAGGGTGAATATAGCACATGCAATCGATCATATATCCGAAGAATATGGGGGATGATTCATGATGTCTCACATAAAGACTAAACCAGTCTTTTGCTATAATATTTCCATTTCAATTTGCCAAGTTCTCATAATTTAAATTATGAAAAGGGATTCTGTAATCATAATTGAATTTTAGAACGCAAATAATGGACCCATATACAGAATTTCCTTACGTTGAGCCATTCCAACATGAAATTCGTATATATATATATATATATATATATATATATATATCCTTGACTAAATGATTAAAACCTCATGATCTAAGTTTATAGATTTGAGATGAAGTATAATTTCCTCTCCCTTAATTATAGCAAAAGAACTTTTTCCCAATTGAAACCTTTTGTTTTCTATAATTAACATTGTGAACTTGCAATACTTATCATAATTATCATGCTCCCACTAACATGATGATTATTAGCATGACACTTATGCTCCCACTAGCTTTGACATGTACTCAGAAATCAGCTGACTTTCTTACCAAAGTTCAGATTTCTGATACTAGATTGTTTTGATAAAACTTTATCAAAATCATACACCTTGCCTTAGATAGCACACTTGTGTATCTAAACAATTTTAAGAACTATGAAAAGGGATGCCGTAATCATAGTATCGATTGTTTAGACCTTTTCCACTTCTCACAAGTCCATGTTAGTGTGCCGGTAAACAACACACGCTCCACTAACGACTTTGAGAATTCAAATATCACAATTGCTATCTAGCTAAAATCTACTTAGTGAAAGTGTTTCCTCACCATCATTTTCATGAATCGGAGAGAAACCTTATGACACTTAGATTTAATGGTGTATGTGTTCTTATCCATGTGAGTTGTCAAACCATAGTCACAAGACAAGGATAATCACAAATCCAAGCTCATATGAACTGAACTCAATCTTAATTTCTTGCCACCTGGCAGCTCAAGGGCCTGCCATTTCTTCCAAGTTGTTTGTGCAACCAATTGAGAACTCTAAGAACTCATATGAAAAGCAATCTTTAACTGGAATGGGCACAGAATATGGTAACACGATAGGTTATGAACCTCAACTCGTGTGCTAGTGAAGAACTTCAGGTTTTATTCTTGATTAGTTCTTGAGACTTTCAAGACCTTTAGGACTCCCACTATCCTCTTGACATATAAGACTCACTTGTCAGATATTCAAGAGATAGTGTGGATTCTAATCAAGACAAACACTTCACACAATTGGCCTTAATTGGTCTTTGTTTTATCCAAAACATCACAACTTACCAATTTCAAATGTACAAGAGTAGAAAACTTTTACTCTTACATTTGACAAGTGTTTTAAACCTTCTTTAAGACATGTCACTCAAATTACAATCTTGGAGTATGACTCTAAGACTTGTATTGGAACAAACTATGACTCATCTTCTTGATTTAACCATTTCAACAATTCAAGTTCCTCTTCTTAGTCATAAGAATGCACTAAGATTTCCTTAGAGAACTAATTTTGATATGGTTTCTTAATCATTAAGATGATCACAAAACTGATACTAAAGTACTCTCCCATCTTTTCAGATTTGAGAAACTTGTATCTTTCTGCCTAAGTTGATTCTTCTTATTCGTTCTGCCATACATTGGAACCTTTTCCAATGTTTTAGAATTATACTTAAACTTGTAAGTATAACCATATTTAGTGAACTTAAGTAAATCATGACGAATAGTCTTATCGATCTTTTGTGGTGGACTTAATCAGTGCACAAGAATGTGTACTCGATCCCTTAGTCCTTTACATGACTAACACATCCATGTGAACAAGTAATTAGTCTTAATTTTCCAATGCTCGAAAGTTCTCATTCATCATGCTATACAACTTGCATGATTCCAAGTTTCTATCCTACTAAAACTTGGGTGATGAGAATCTTTCCTTATTTGGTAAATTTAGATAGTACCAACAAAAGAAAGAATCAATTTCATATTTCCACTCTTGCTATTAATGGAATCATATAAGCAACAATTTTTTTTCCTCAAATGCCATTGTAAGGATATTTTAAAATAAATAAAATATAAAACTTCCTTTTATTTTAAAAACTTTGGGGAAAAACTATCCTTACAATGCAATGAGAACTTTGTGGTTATCTATTCCTAAGCAATATCTCATAACTCCTAAGAGTAGCTCAAGAATCCAATCTTCAATCAAGTGATAGAAATCCATCTTCGTGATCAGATTCAACATACTCTTTCTTTAAGTTTCCTTCACTTTTCCTTTGATTCTTAAACATCAACATGTGACCTAGTCACATCTTGTAATAAGAATCTCAGAATAGAAACTTAACCGAGTTAGATAGTGGACCTTACCTGAAATAGAGTCAAACTTATTGACTTTACTAACCTTATGATCTTTCAAGTAAAATTGACAGCTTCGCAACCAATGCCCTTTCCTTTTGGCAATAGGACCATATGGACCCTTAGGTAATAGTACATGGGACTATCTCAGACTTAGCCTTTCTCTTTACCATTTGGTCAACCGAGTTGACTATGGCCGATCCCTTTCCATTGGGAAGAGAATGCTTTTCTTGATTTCCTGTGTCACTATTGTCCCTGTCCATAAAGTTTTGGGAAGTTGATCTCCTAATCAAATTTGCTTTACTAGCACACTAAATCATTTCTGATTTAGCAGCACCAAGCAAATACATAAGATCATTAAGGGTCTTGTCATAGTCTGTTTCATAGGAGTCCCAAGGAACTCACTATGTGACTTAGAAAGTGATTGAACCACTAACTTTCTTAAGACTTTGACACCCAACTCTCCCGGCTTGTCAGTATGTGACTTCATCTCCAAGATATGATCACACCTAGATCTTGCCTTGCCAATAGGGCTTGAGTGACCTTGAACTTGTGGGTTAGGGAGAATAATTGGAGGAGGTGGAGGAAGTGAAGTTCCAAGATATTTGGGAGATCATAGATGTTTGAACTAGACATCTTTTGGGAGATATTCAAGATAGTTGATTTAAAGTCCTTAATATAACACCCAATATGAAATATTAAGGCTAGGGCCCAACAAACTATTTTATAACTTGGAAGAGGGATGCCGTAATCCAAGCTATATAATATTTGAAGGTAGGTGAATGACGTTTCACCAATTTCCACCATGAAAAACGACATAATTTATTAGGTTTTAATTGGATTTGAAACTCCTAGATCTTTTGAGATTCATTGAACTTTTCAATGGCATGTTTCAATCTCGAGTGTGCCCTTCAGGTTTTGTGACTATGCCGAGGATCACAAAACAAGGTGTGAAGTAACCATGCAAATTACTTGGTACCCTTAAGTGTTTACCCCTCAATCGATGTGCCGGTTAACCACACACGCTCCATCGATACTATGATAAACATTAAGTTACCCTTTGCCTACCTTGTTAAATACGAGTTAGTGTGCCGGTTAACCACACACGCTCCACTAACCGACTTAAACAAAGTGCAAAGTGTAATTTCATGGATTAGCACCTTATTCACATTTTCCTAAGTAACTAAGATTGGGTAATTATAGAAGGTTTAGTTACTTAGTATTTATCATTAATACTTTTAATGAAGGGAGAATTATAGTCCTTGTCCTACCCGTTCGGCTAACGACCCTCCACCGGTCAAGGAAGCGGTGGGTGAGAGTGGACACCCATTAAACTGCCATTTTATAGGCAGTAACCTTATACCCCCCTTATAGACCGGCTTCGTGAATGAGGCCTACTAACGGTAAGACTGACTTTACTCTTATACATATATATAAATATTATTAACTTATAATATTATAAAGTATAAGGGTTGAATTTTAAATTTTAAAATTCTAAGGTCTAGTTTGGAATTAAAGTATACATGGGGGTAACTTTACAAATTCCAAAACTTGAGGACAAGTTTTGAAACCTTTCAAAACTCTTGGCGTTTTCATAACTTATGAGTTTAATTAAGGTTTAATAAAATAAATTCAAGTTCCATAACTTGAGGACAAGTTATGGAAGATATTAAATCATTTAATGATGACATTAAAAATAGAGACTCTTCTATTTTCATAACCTATGAGACTTAATGTCACTTCAAAAAAAAACTCTTCACTTTCCATAACTTGAGGACAAGTTATGGAGTTCATAAAAACCATTAAGATTAAACATTCTAATTAACACAATAATCAGATAATTTTTCTATGATCTAGATTAAACTCATAAGTAAAGATAATTCACATCAATAATTTTCAAAAAATTAGATAATCATATAAACTAATACAAATCTTGAAACTTTGACAATTATCCTTTGAAGACTCTTAGACTTCAAAACCTAAAGAGTTAATAAATGAGACATTTCACATCCATAACTTATGGAAGTTTCAAATCTCTTAAGATGATAACTTTAAAAAAAAAAACTTTTGAGTTCCAAAATTTTATGACAAAATTTCTAACTCCTTAAAACCACTTTACTACAAGAGTTGAATTAGGTCAATTTATTAAAATAATTTTACAAATAATTAGTTTTTCATAAAATCAAGTAATTATCATAAAATTTGACAAACTTCATGTTTTTTTTTCTTTTTTTTTTCATCAACTTGAAAAAAATACATTTGCATCAAATATAGTATAAAACAACCCATGGCTCTGATACCACTGTTGGGTTTTGGTATAATTCAACATCCTATGGTGCACATACAATCCTAAATACCATGGATCTATGTTTTCACTAATTATACATGCAAATAGTTTCCAAGGCATTAAACCTATAACTAGCATGCATTTGACATAAACCATATAATATACTAGTTAGGGAAACATACCTTTTATGTGGCTTGAAGTCTTGATGTATTTGGCCTTAAGAGCTTAGCACCAATAGTATGAAATGCCTCAAATGGAATCACAACACACCTAGAACAAAGGTGGCTCTTGAGAGAGAATTCCATGCACCAAAACACCTCCATATTTCTCTAAGAAAAGAAGTGGTGATTTTGGCTATGGAGTAACCTATTTATATGTAGGATTCCAAGCGTTATGGGTATAACCCATAATCCATACCCATGGGTTTTATGATCCATGGTTCATGTGACCCAACTCTTTATGTATCCATACATAAACTTGGTCCAACATGGATCATAAGCCCAACACATATAAATATAACTAATTATCATAATTAGTCCCCATAGATTTAATTAGTCTCTTTTGATGACTAAATTAATTCCAAATTAACTCTTGATCCATACTAATTAAAACATATGATTTCATATTAATATATTATAACTTATAATATATTAATAAACCATAAATAACCTTCTCTCAAAAGTCCATCCTAACAAATTATCCTGATGATATGCAACCCAAATGGACCATGCTACTCTCGGGTCGAATACATACCAATAATAGTTATGGCTTAGACACCTAATCCAACACCAATCAGTAGATCTAGGTCTCTAGAGTGTATTAGCAACGTAAAATTGTTACCTTTACCCATTTGCATTCCGTAAATTCCACATTTAAGCTTGAAATGGGAATTTACTCATAAACAAGGGCTCCTTTATGATCCTATAAGGAACTTTATGAACGTAGGGCTCACAAGAGGTTCAGATCTGAAGTTTCAACTTCAGATCTAGCTCCCCTACCATGATCCCTTCATGAATAGCTAAAGAAAGCCCTAATCTTCATATGTGAAATATTCTAGAAGAAAAGAGGTCAAGGTAGCAACTTGTTACCTCCAAAACATGCCCAAGCTGAAGTAGACTCTGGATCTACACGAAATCCTTGATGCTAGCCTCCTGATCTACAAGTTTCCTCCATAAAAATCACTTCCCAAGGTTCCAAAACACTCTACAAGCTCACACTCATGGAATTTAGGGGTTATGGCTCTCAATGGGGTGATATAGGACAGTGGGAGGCGCTAATGATCCAATATATAGGGTGCAAAAACCCTAAAATTTAGGGTTTCCCCTGCCAGCTCCTACTCGCCGAGTCCCCCTTTGTCGACTCGGCAAGTCCCTCATTAAATGATGTGTCCTGCCCCACTTCTAATCGACTAGTCATATCGCTAACTCGTCGAGTAGACCTTAAAACTTGAAATTTAGAAGGAAAATTGATGATACCTGATAGTTGGGATGTTACAATTCTCCCCCACTTAACATAGACTTCGCCCTCGAAGTCTACTGTAGTGAATAACTCCGGGAATTGCTCCTGCATCTCAGCCTTCGGCTCTCATGTCCACTCGGATCCTCTATGATGTTCCCAATGTATCTTCACCAACGGAACCTCCTTATTGCACAGGACTTTCACTTTCTGTTCCAAAATGGCAACCAGCCTTTCAATATAATTCAGGCGTTCATCAACCTAAATGTCACCCAGTAGCACCACTGCTTCCGGGTCCAGAATGCACTTTCGCAATTGGAAAACGTGAAAGGTGTTGTGAATCCGGCTGAGCTCATCCAGTAATTTCAACTTGTACGCCACTTTACCAAACCTGGCAACGACCTGGAACAAACCAACGTAGCGAGGACCCAACTTCCCCCTTTTTCTGAAGTGAATCATGCACTTCTAGGGTGATACCTTCAAGAGTACCATGTAATCAACTTGAAACTCCAAATCCGATCGGCGTCTATCAGTGTAACTCTTTTGTTGCTCTAGGTGGTCTACAGTCGCTGTCTGATCTGCAGTATCTTTTTGGTAGTCTGCAAAATTACCTCTATCCGACCTATCATTATGTGTCCAACCTCACCCCAACAGATCGGGGTTCTGCATTTCCGGCCATACAACAGCTCAATAGGTGGGGCGCCAATACTGGAATGATAGATGTTGTTGTAAGCAAACTCTGCAAGAGGTAGATGAGAATCCTAAATCCCTCTAAAGTCAATAGCACATACCCTCAACATATCCTCGAGGTTCTGAATGGTCCGATCACTCTGCCCGTCGGTCTGAGGGTGAAATGTTGTACTAAAGTGCAGTCGCGTACCTAGTTCCTCATGGAATTTCTGCTAGAAACGGGAGATAAACCTGAAATCCCGGTCGGAAATGATGGACACCGGAACTCCATGGCTAGAGACAATCTTGCGGACGTACATGTCGGCCAATTTATCGGCCGACGAACTCTCCCGAATAGCCAAGAAATGAGCACTTTTGGTCAACTGATCCACGATGACCCATATAGCACCGAACCCCTTCGCCATCTTCGGCAGCTTCGTAATGAAGTCCATCGTGATTCGCTCCCATTTCCACATGGGAATCTCTAAAGGCTACAGCTTACCATGCCGCCTCTGATGTTCGGCCTTGACCATTCTACAGGTCAAGCACCTCTCGACATACTAAGCAATTTCTCGCTTCATACATGGCCACCAGTAACTCACACTCAGAACAAGGTAAATCTTGGTGGGCCCCGGGTGTATAGAAAAATGAGATTTATGAGCCTCCTCCATCGTTGTCTGCCTGACCCCACCCGACATCGGAACCCAAACCCGACCGGATCGAGTCAATAATCCACGACTATCCTGAACAAACCGGGCGCTCTTGCCCTTGACCCTTTCTAACTTCTAGTTCTCTAGCCGCATGCCCTCAACTTGGGCATCTCTAATCAGTCTCACTAGCGGGGAATCCACCACTATCCTCATGCACCTTGTCGGGGTACAAGGCCCCACTGACTTGCGGCTCAAGGCGTCTGCAACCACGTTCACTTTACCGGGGCGGTAAAGGCTCTCGTAGTCGTAGTCCTTGACTACATCCAGCCACCTACGTTGCCTCGTATTCAGGTTCGACTTATCCATGATGTGCCTCAAACTCTTGTGATCCATGTATATGGGATAATGAACCCCATATAGGTAATGCCTCCAAATCTTGAGAGCAAATACCACCGATCCCAACTCCAGAACGTGCGAAGGGTATCCCATCTCATGCGGCTTCAGCTGCCGTGATGCATAGGCTATCACTCATCCTCTCTACATGAGGACTGCCCCCAAACCTATGAGGAACGCATCAAAGAATACTACAAAATCCTCAACTCCCTCGGGAAGTGTCAACACTGGTGCCTCGCATAAACACTGCCGGAGGGTCTTAAACGCCCTCTACTGCTTAGGGACCCACATGAAATCCACCCCCTTCCTCGTTAGACGAGTGAGGGGCACTGCAATCTTGGAGAAATCTTGAATAAATCTCTAGTAGTACCCTCCCAAACCCAAGAAGATCCTGATATCTGAGGGAGATTTTGGAATCTCCCACTGCATAACCGCCTCAAATTTGGCTGGATCGACCAAAATCCCCTCCTGGTTAACGAGGTGCCCAAGGAACTGGACCTCTCGCAACCAGAACTCACACTTCAAGAACTTGGAATAATATCATTCTCACCTAAAAATTCCTAATAGCTCCCTAAGGTGCTCCCCGTACTACTCTCGGGTCTTGGAATACACCAAGATGTCATCTATGAACATAATGACCGAGCGATCAAGCATCGGACTGCAGACCCAATTCATCAGATCCATGAACACTGCTTGCAAATTGGTGGGCCCAAACAGCATCACCACGAACTCGTAATGACCATAACGAGTTCGAAACGCGGTCTTCTCCACGTCCTCCTCTCTCACCCTGACCTGGTAATATCCGGATCTCAAATCGATCTTGGAAAACCAAGATGCACCCTGCAACTGATTGAAAAGATAATCTATCCTCGGGAGTGGATAACGGTTTTTCACTATCAACTTGTTCAACTCTCTATAGTCAATGCATATCCGGTGCGATCCGTCCTTCATCCTGACGAAGAGGATCGATGCTCCCCACAGAGAACTACTCAGATGAATTAACTGCTTACCAAGCAGTTCCTGCAACTAAGACGATTACTCCTGCATCTCAGGTGGTGCCAAATGGTATGACACCTTAGTGATAGGAGCCGCACCCGGCACTAGATAAATCCTAAACTCAACCTGCCTCTCCGGATTCACTCCGGGTAACTCCTCCGGAAACACGTCCGCAAACTCTCTAACCACCGGGACCTCTGAAACTGAAGTGTGGTCCCTAAACCGCGTATCCACCACATACGCTAAATAACCGGCACACCCATGTTGAATATACTGTCGAGCCATGGCTGCCGAACAAAACCCTGATCCTACTATGGTGCTCTCACCATATACCACCTGTTCTCCCCAACTTGGGGTTCGAACTATTACTCGTTGTCCCTCACAATCGATCTTGGCACCAGATTAACTGAGCCAATCCATCCACATGATCACACATACTTCCCCCATGGGAATAGGAATCCAATCTATTGGGAAGGATACCCTGAAAATCTCCAACTTACATCCCCGGTAGATCGAAGAAGCAGATACTCTGTGCTCGTTGGCGATAGAAACACACAACGGACACTCAAGCTTATCTACCGGCACACTAAACCCCCTACAGAAAGTCTGAGATACAAATGACCGACTCGCCCCCTAGTCGAATAAAATCAAAGCAGGTGAATAGTTTACTAAAAACGTACCTAAACATAGGTACAACAGATAAGCATCATACATATATAATAACTGAAATAGAAAATAGACAATACCAACAACCACATCCGGTGCTGCCTTGGCCTCCTCGGTCGTGAGATAGAAGGCACGCCCCTGAGCCTTTGGAGGCTCTGCCTTGACTGGCCTCCCATCTGCAATCCTCAAAGTAGCTGGTGCGGAAACCTACCCTGGCTTGGCGGCGAGCTGCGAACAGTTGGTCTTCACATGACCAACCTGATGATAGTGATAACATATCCTCATATCTTCCAGAGGGGCTGTGACATCCCCATTTTCATGGCCAGAAAAGACCGATTTTTGTTTATGCTTTATAAAAATCAGAGTACCTCTTTTAATAAAAGTGTTACGAAATTTGTTCCCAGTACAACATGATAAATATGTTATCAAATCATTTCCTAAGAAAAGTATTTTTTTTATTCATTTTAAAACATTTGGGATGTCATCGTCAATACAGAAACATAAGCATAAATAGAACATACATTCATTATCACTAGTGATTTATATCTCCTTAATCTCTCAGTGTAAGGTGGCTTCATACCAACACTTGTGATATTAAAAAGCTGAGTGGGTCAGGTTGGGAAACCTGGTGAGTACATAGGGTTTTCAACCCACAATAATATAATTATTATGTTTAAACAATCAAACAATCAACCCAATTACCCATCCCCATTATCTTCCTTACTCTCAAGAGTCTACCCTAAGAGTCATCTATCCTGCCTTCGTTCATTCTGAAGTCCTTTACCTCTAGGGTTATAGGACTGGCACTAAGTCCATAGCTGCCAATGCTCATTCGTAAAGCACTAATTCCATGGCTGCTAAAGCTTATTCATCGGGCACTAAATCCATAGCTACCAATGTCTAGGTACTAAGTTTATAGCTACCAATGTTTATCTATCAGGTACTAAGTCCATACCTACCAACATCTATTCAATAGGAACTAAGTCCATAGCTACCAATGATCACTGATATTATCTTTTATCTCTCATCATTCATCTACCAATGTTATACCCAACATATTTGTAGATATAAAATACATATACAGTTTAAATCATTTAAAACTTGTATAAAATCGTTCATCCAACATAGATAGCAAGTATACAGATAATATGCACACATAGCACATAGTTTATATAAAATACTTGGTGATTCCGAACTCAGACAGCGCTTCGTTATCTCAAAACAATTTTCCTCAACAAAACCTGGTATCAATACCACTAGGGTTTAGTTTTTAACGTTAACCGCGACTAATTAATAGTCTAGCTATTATTACTATTATATAAGCTTTAAATAACACTCAATATAACTCATAATATTAGCCCAAATACTTATTTTAAGGTCCTAATAATGTTACTATAATTAAATAAAAGCTATATTAAATATAGTATACGCGTAGCTCACTTACAGCGGGTTTTTATTAAAAACCGGACTTCGCTGGAGCAGCGTTTCCGAGCCGAAAACTTTTCTTCTCGGAGCCGTCGGGCGCTCTGGGGCTTTCTTCTCGTGCTAGGGAGGTTCCCTAGACTTAGGAGGGGTTTAGAGAGGTTAGAGAGAAGTTAGAGACAGAGAAAGAAAGGCTTATGGTGTGAAGAAATTATGAAGATTTCATCTCTTATTTATAGGAATTTTATAGTAAAGTAGTCTCCAAGCTTCGTTCGTATCTTTTGCGTATGACCTCCGTTTTCTATGTTCTTTATATCCACGCATTGGTATTTACGAGTACTTCAACTTTCATTTAGACCCCTTCGGCTAATTCTCCTTCTATCTCAGATTTACAAAAACAATATCGTATTTATCGCGCACGAAGAGTAGTGACTAAGCTTCATCCATATATTTTGCATACGAGCTCTGTTTCCAACATTATTTATATCCATGCATTGTTATTTACGAGTACTACAACTTTCATTTAGACCCCATTGGCTAATTCTCATTCTATATCGAATTTGTCGCGCTCGAAAAGTGGAGACAAAGCTTTGTCCATAACTTTCGTATACGAGCTCCGTTTGTGATGTTATTTATATTCACGCGTAGGTAAAATTAAAATCTACAACTTTCCTTTTTACTCCGTCGGCTAATTCTCGACCGATCTTAAATTTAACAGTAGGAGGTGATTACATTGTTAAATGTTCGCGTAAAATTTATAACTTTTACATACGGACTCCGTTTTCGTCTGTCTTTTTACCATTGAGTTCCTATTAATGACATCTTCAATTCTCATTTAGGTCACGTAGGCCAAAAACTGCTCAATCTAAAATTCGAGTTTCGAGCTGTGCACTGCTAAGCCAAATCTTAGAAAAATCATAACTTCCTCATACGAAGTCATATTTGGGCGTTCTTTTTTTGTATGTTCTCTGTTAACATATACTACAACTTTTGTTTATATTTCTAAGGCTAAAAAATCCTCCATCATAAATTCACTATTTACGTCTCCCGGTGTCGTGTCGGTTTTGCCATAAAACTTCGACAGACCATAACTTCTTTGTTATAACTCGGATTTCAATGTTCTTTATATGTACGGAACCCTTGAGACGTATTCTATAACTTGGTTAAGATTATTCCTTCTAAATAATCTACCATTAAAAACTCATTTATGATGCCTATTGTCTCTAAATTTACTAGCCCGGATCTATAGGCGTTAGAGGGGCGGCAGTCCCTTGCATAGTGCCCCTCCTTTCCACATTTGTGTCACCCAAGTCCTGCTCGACAAACCCTAGAATGAATCTTGCCACACCTTCCACAAGTGCGGCTCTGCTAACCTCCGATCCTAGTATCAGCGATCTTAGACCGCTTAGGTTCCGGTTGAGACTGTATCCGAACCTGAAGCTGCTCCTTCAAATGCAGCTCTATCTCTAACTCATGTCGCCTCGCGGCTTCCTGAAGATCCAGGAGAGTATCACAATGTTGTGTGGCAACTAACTGTAGAATATCGGTCTTGAGCGTACTATGATATCGAGTCATCTGAGACTACTCTGAAGCAAACTCCTGGCAAAACATAGCCCTCTCCGTGAACATGCGAGTAATCTCCATCACCCACTCTCCATCCCGCCTCACTTCCAAAAATTCTTGAGAAAGCCCTCTCTCTCCACGCATGGAATGTAGCGGGTGCGGAACATATCCCTGAACTGTTCCCACGTAACAGCAGCTCTCTGATCATTTGTGTACGACTCGGTCATTAGTCTCCACCACTCTTTGGCCTCAAGCCTTAGCAGGTTCAGGGCGCACCTGACCTTCTGGTCAGTAGGACACGAGCATGTGAAGAAACAACCCTCCATTTCTGATAACCACCTCATAGCCCTAATCGCATTCTGAGTACCATCAAATGTCGGGGGCTTCGTGTTATCGAAGTCCTGGTACTGGAAAGCCCAACTAGCTCCCCTCCACCCCTTTTCACTGTTACAGTCAATGTGGCTGCAGCGGAAACCGTCTCTGCCAAGGCTGCATAACGCTCATCAAAGTACTTGACCATCGTGGTCTTGATCAACCCAAACATCTCTCGTAGTTACGCTCGAAACGCAACAGCAATCTCATCATGCAGGATCTCCTGAATCCTGGCATCCAACTCCTTTATCCCAATCTGCACCATGGGCTCAGGTGCTACAGGCACATCCGAGCCTCCATCCCCTGATCCTGAATAGGATTCAGATCCAATTGTAATGCGCCTCGTCACCACTATACTAAAAATATACCGAAGACGTCAGATAAATAACATAATATCGAGAGACCAATTCCCACAAACCCTAGGGGTTGTGACTTCCTTGCTACGCGTATGGGTCCTGTGCTTTTAGTAGTACGGGCCTATACTACCTACCACACCTACCCATATTTGTCTCAAGTATCACCACAACACCCTAATAATAGACATCAACATAGCAAGCGCTCAACCCTCACTCCTAGAGGAATGCGAAACTATCTCACAACTGGCCTCACGGCTTCTCACGATCCATCCATCCATGAAACTTCTTACAACCCTGTAGTATTAGTGTATGCAAGCCACACATAACGCTGGAACTGATAGACTTTCGAATATCCAATCCTACCCTAAGGTCGAATCGAAGATTGTCAGGATTTCAGATCTTAATTATGCATCGTCGTGATGCATACACTAAACAACTACAGTAATGATGTCAATTCCATGTAAAAGAAGCCCTAGGCTAGTAGGCATCATATAATCAGGCAAGTCTATCTTGTAATTCCTGAAGATCCCTAGCCTAGTACTAGCATACTTTTCTAACATATCATAATATCAAATAAATGCATGGCATTTTGGGTTTACTTCCAGGCTTCAACTGATCGTACACTCCGCATCCTTTATCCTTTATTTTGAAAACAGTTTTAGAATTCCTTAGAAAATTTCCCTGATTTGAGACTAGATTCACACGAGTGTGCCTCCAATTCACTTAAACCAAGGCTCTGATACTAACTTGTAAATCCAAAAATTTTAACCCAAATTTAAACTTTTTCAACCATAAAACCGTATAGTGTTTTTACAAATTGTTTACAAAATATTATTCATCAGAGTGTCCCAATAATAAAACCATAAGGATGTGGATCGGTACGGTCATGCCTTTGCCTTTCCATGCCCTCCTGAAGTACCTAAAACAATAAACTGAAACTGTAAGCCCGAGGGCTTAGTGAGCTACCCCCAAAAATGCCAAAACCACATTAATAATACCATATCAGTTACAAATAATCAACAAAATGCATATCGTGGCTTCGGCCGTACTGGACCGCCCTGCAGGGCCTACAGTCTAACTGAGTCTATCCCGAGCCTTCGGCATGACTGGACCGCCCTCATCGGGCCTACAGTATCTCTGGACTGCTCATAGGGTATGTTGGCCTTCAACACAAAGTAGGACCGCCTCAACCCAACTGTCAAGCAAATAATCATGTGCACATGAGTTACATATATTGGCATACATAGGTATCAAACATAACTATCTCACTGATCATGAATACTAGCAATCCCTCATAACCAGAGCACCAACCTAGAAGGTCATTAACATACCAATCCCTACGGATCATAAGAGCATAATAACATACTGTCTATCCTGATACCGAACTATCAGATCATAACCACATATAGCATACCATAACCAAGATAACAACTAAAGGGCTGACCTTGGTGCCTTAGACCCTATTGATATAGTGAGGATAACTCACCTCGATAACAGCTCGGAATGATATTGTCCACACCTCCAGATATAACTCCGACCACCTTGCCAGTATTCATAAGTGGTACTCTTAATAATTAACCAAATTACCAAATACTCTTGGGAGGTACAAGACATCCCATAGACAAAGTCAAGTCATTGGTCAATGGTCAACAGTCTATGTTGACCTCTTTGTTGAATATAAATTTCTCTGCCTTGAGTCCCTACCGATTCCAGAATTTCTCAACTCGACTCGCCGAGTCTATTAACAGACTCGCCGAGTCAATACGCGATCCAGTGCTTGGAACTCAAACTGACTCGTCGGTTCATCTCCTAGACCTCACTAAGTCCATGCAGGACCAATTTGGATAAAACCCTACTCGACTCGCCGAGTCATCTCCCAGACTTGCCGAGTCCATACGCATATTCTCATGATCAAGCATCTGAGCTATCCTTTGGTTCTAATCAGTAGATCTAGGTCTCTAGAGTGTAGCAACGTAAAGTTGCTACCTTTAGGCATTTGAATGCCTTAAATTCCACATTTAAGCTTGAAATGGGACTTTACTCATAAACTAGGGTTCCTTCATGATCTTATAAGGAACTTTATGAACTTTGGGCTCACAAGAGGTTCAGATCTGAAGTTTCAACTTCAGATCTAGCTCCCCTACCATAATCCCTTCATGAATAGCTAAAGAAAGCCCTAATCTTCACATATGAAATACTATAGAAGAAAAGAGGTCAAGGTAGCAACTTGTTACCTCCAAAACATGCCTAAGCTGAAGTAGACTCTAGATCTACACGAAATCCTTAATGCTAGCCTCTTGATCTACAAGTTTCCTCCAAAAAAATCACTTTCCAAGGCTCCGAAACATTCTATAAGCTCACACTCATGGAATTTAGGGTTTTTCGACTCTCAAGGGGTGATATAGGACAGTGGGAGGCGCTAATGATCCAATATATAGGGTGCAAAAACCCTGAAATTTAGTGTTTCCCCTGCCAGCTCCTACTCATCGAGTCCCCCCTTGTCGACTCGGCGAGTCCCTCATTAAATGACGTGTCCTGCCCCGCTTCTACTCAACGAGTCATAGCACCAACTCATCGAGTACACCTAAAAACTTGAAATTTAGAAGGAAAAATAATGATACCTGACAGTTAGGATGTTACACGAGACACATCACAATGGCTTAAACTACCATCAAACCAATTTGTTCACCACCCTGCAATTTTGTCGTCGATGCCATTGGCATATACATTCCCCATATCCCAACTTACTCAAACAAAATCCCGCACAAATTCCGATTCGAGTTCCTATCGAAATCCAAATTATCACTCGAATCGGCATTTGCATAACGTACCATGACTTCATGTCGTCCTTTACTCAACCGATTAATAAATACCCTCAGCCGATTCCTTGAGACTTCCAGTATCGCACCCGGTCCAACCACCAGGTTCTTATGAGATCCAATAACAGGCTACCCAGCCGTAGCCCTACTGAAACATGCACTACCCGACCACAAAATTCTGCATCACAAGGTTCAACCCTTAGCTCAGTAGTCTCTACCGGTTCTATCCTAAATTCCCATAACCATATGGGCTTGCCCCCGAATAAATCATCGGTCAATCACCTCTGTTCCTGAACCTAACTAAGTTGTGGATCCCCCACAACCCCACAAACTAGCCTACCCTAGTTCAAATCACCTAGAAGAATCTGTGAACGTTACGGCACCCCCGCAGTCTTACAACACTCTCTACTGCTAGTCAATGCTATTGTTCCCCCACAGTCTTACAACACTTCCCACACTATCTGACCGATAATGAATGTTATGGATTCCCCATAGTCTTACAACACTTTCCACACTATCCGACTGCCAGTGAATGATATGGCTCCCCCGTAGTCTTACAACACTTTCCACACTATCTGGCTACTAGTGAAAGCTACGGCTCCCCGTAGTCTTACAACACTTTCACTCTCACATTATCATTGACAATAGCCTTATTGCTCATCTATCAATCCAAACGAATATCAATGTTGAGCGCCCACATTGTCTATCCTCCCAACTTAACTCAAACACTGACAGGAACTCTACCTGGTTCCCTCCCCTAAAGCCTGTTATATGATTTCAGATGACACGATCCAAATGTTTTAGGAGTTTCCTGAACTCCCATCCACGATATCCTATATTCAGTCAGCCTCTAAGTCCGACTTTCCTCACCTAAAGGGGAATGTGAGATACATCCTCGTCTTACACTTGCTTCTATCCTGGATATATTAATAACTCTCCCCCACTTAGATTCAATTAAGTCGGCTCAACATATGAGAATTGAAGGATTCCCAAACCCTCTCTCATTCTAATGATCAATCTGCTGATGGCCGGTGCTTAACAAAGCTTTAACACCATGAATAACCCATCCAAAACAACATGATTCCTGAAAACCAGCTAACACTTCTTGAATCCCCACAATGCCAATGACTCTAGCTGTTCAAATTGATCTCACACTCAGATTTCAGAGTCCAAAAGTCGGATGCTCCCACAACACTTCGGCGACCACTTCTCTCTTCCTTTGATAAGCCCAAAAGCCTTTCCAAACATAATTGCTAATGTTACTGGAACCTAGTCATAATTCCCTCATTGAAGGCCTTGAACCAACCCCGAAAATGACTGGAGCACGTGCACTCACTGCTCCTCCCTGACCGTCAAATAGTCGACCTCCTTGTCGTCCACCTGAACACAATGAAACTATAATGGGCTTACTACCTTTGGGTAATCCCTGAAGATGTAGCCAAACCTGCTACACTTGTAGCAACCCAGATCACTGAATAGATTCTGACAACAAATCAAAGCGATCACGGTACACGCGGAATCCGCTCCACAAGATACATCTGTCTGTGATGTCTCAAAGATTCCTCGACATGTTGAATGGAATCTGACAACCCTTGCTAACCCAGACAATAGCACAAAGCCGACCCGAGCTCCAACTTATCACAATTTCCCAAGCAACACAAATACCCGACATCCATCGGAAAGTGGTTGAAAATAGCATATCCACAAATATCTGAAGGGGTCCTGACCACCTCCCCCTGTGATACCTCGACCACCCTGAGAGCATGAGGAACACCTCATTCCGATCCCAATGACAATTCAAACCCTTGAAATGAAACTTCATCGCGCAGTTTCTGCAAACGTTGCATTGGATCCGACCCCGTTGGCCTCTCAAAAGTTGATCCAAACCCTTGGGTCTCCACCCGAGACCCTCTAATAAATTCACCTAACCTGAACCTCTCTCATTGAGGTACTCCTAATCAATCTTCCGTCCTTGGTTCTAAGATCTATATCATTTAGGGTCTCGCACCCTGACACACTTACCAGCTCAATCGCTAATGGCTGAACTACAGTAGATGTAGCAACCTCAGCTCTAAACCGAATATAAACTATTCCCAAGACATAGTTTTAAATCCAAAAGCATAATAAATCGCACAATCAACCCTTGCCGCCTGATACAAGAGATCCAAGGCGAACTCAAAATCCTGGTAGTCCTTCCACTAACTGGCTCACCACTGGAGCTGGGACCAAACCCTGATCCCACCCACCCATGCATGCTCATCCTCATTCTACAAAGCAACTATTCCCACGCTCAAGGCGTAACCAAGAATTCTCCTTCCCATATGCTTCTCAGATTCCCCAAGACTCTCACCGATTCGAGTATGGATCCTATGCTTCCAGTAGTATGGGCCCAATACTACCTTCCACACCGATCTATACTTTCCTCAGCAATCCTCCTGAGTTCTCTAAGTGGCTTACTCCACCGGTACACTAAATGTCTGCTAAACAGCAGAACAATCTCTACCGTAGCACCTCCTAGGCTCCCCCTAAGCTCACTAGAGCAAATCCTTGGCTTTCCTAGGTTTCCAACCTCACCCGGCCCTCAGCTACTGAAAGATTCCCATTAGTGTCAACTAGCTACCTCATGAATATAACCACATGTAGCAGAGATCAGATAATCCTTCAAGTAAAAGACCCACACCTAGAACGGTTGGACTCATACGAGAGTTGCGCAATAGGGGCAAGTCCATCACTTTGAGATTATCCATTCTATTCTACCTGTGACTAGGCATATCAACTTAATAGCTAACTTACATTGATAAAAGTCCTACAAATCACAAAGCAAGCAGCATTCGGGTAATCGATAAATCTAACCAACATACACTAGACAAGTCAGTCTATCCTCACATCCAATCCGCAAGTACGTAACACTTATCACTAATTTCATCCTAGGATCTCCCTAGGGTAGTCTCCAACCTGCGAAGCTATCATTAGACATTCAGTCCACGTACCACAACCCCTACTATCCACATCCATCCATCCTCGTTGTCGGCTGCCATTATGCATGCAAATTGTACACAGAATAGGAAATGAGTCCTAACCGTATAGAATTTTTAAAACATACACTTAACAGTTACAAATACCAATTATCATTCTAATTCCAGCATGACATTCAATATCCTCATGGCTACAAGCACCACATATCAGGCCAACCTATTGTTGACTACTCAGCACTAGCATGCAAGTCTACCAGCTCATACAACATATAAGACATCTCTCCCAGCCCTAACTAGCATGCGATTCTAAGGTTCATAATTTAAATCATAACAAATAACAAATGTTGGTATTCTGGGAAACTTACTTGAGCTCGGCCGATTGCATGCACCACACCCTTTCTTATCTTAGAAATTCTTTACTCAAAAACATTTTTCCTTTGAAAACCTTACAGATCCTTAGTTTGAGTCCAGACTCACCCGAAAGTATGTCCGAATCCCCCACACCAAGGCTCTGATACCAACTTGTAACGACCCAAAAATCAGGGGTAAAATTTTCATTTTTAATATAAACCAAACATAGATATCATTTATTCCAATCATTCCGAAGCATTGTTAATTAAAAACGTTTATGAGAGTTCATCCCAAAATCATTCTTTGTGGAAAACATCAGTGTGTGCGTTGCAATCAAGCTGAGCCCTTCCTTTCCAAAACAGAGATACCTAAAACCATAAACAAAACTGTAAGCACAAAGCTTAGTGAGTTCCCCGGAGCATACCCCATATAATCCACATAATCACATAATCCATATAAGCTGTAACAACTATATAAACCTTATCAATCACACAAGCTATGCATACGAACATATAAGGATGCCCTAGAAACCCTCCAGGGTTTTACACCAGGTGCCATGGGAACACCCACATGGTCTTAGCGCACTGTTATACCAACCATACATATAAGGATGCCATGGAAACCCTCCAGAGTCTTACTCCCACACGGTCTTGACTAAGGATGCCATGGAAACCCTCCAAGGTCTTACACCCTAGTGCCTCGGGAACCCCCCGAGGTCTTCCGTGCAAGTATCACAAAGACAACTAGCATATCACATAACACATAATCACCTAATATACCACATAACACGATATAGGTTGGCCTTGGTGCCTTATACCCATTGGTATGGTAAGGAGACTCACCTCGAATGCAGAAGCTTCCCAAAAGAACTCCTTAGTTGCTGCCCCGCCAGCTTCCCGAGCTGTCACTACCAACCAATATACGTAATTAGCAATTGGGTCCATAGCATAATCCTTAATCCATGCATGGGGTAAAATTACCATTTTACCTCTGGCCTTGTATGATTCAAACTAAGGCCCAAACCCAAACCAAAAGCCCAACACTATAATAACCATAAATGCATCAATGCCCAATTTTCCAAATTGGGCCCAAGAACATAGTGGGCCTCTACAAATAAAATATCAACCAAAAACCTAATGGCCCAGCAGTGCCAAGAACAACAAACCCTAGAAGATGGCCCAAACTGAAGCCTAAAAACCAAAATCCCCTTCTGCTGAGTACGCGGGGCGTACTCAGCTTATACGGTAAGTGTACTAGCTTAAGGGCTTGTATGCTGCACGTACATGCTTGTATGCCCAGCGTACTCCTCCCGTTGACCAAATCGCAATCCCAGTTCTTAATACATTAAGCCAAGACGTCTAGAACCTCAAAATGGCTAAATATAAGTGACTTGATCCATAAAGTTGAATGCTTTAAGCCTTTGTATGGCTTAATGAATCCGAAACACCAAAGATGAATTCCAAAAGGTCAAAATCACTCCCAAAATGTCTTAAAACTTCTTAATACCTTTAGACTTCAGTCCAAACTTTCAGATCTGATTTCAAGGGACTTCTTAAGTCTTAAAGTTTCCAACTTTATGACTTAGCATAACTCAATGGCGTCTAAATCTAAACCCTAAGTCTCAAACTTCCATCAAATAATTACCAACTCATGCATGGAAGGTTTACATTCCTCAATATCCAAACTTTAGGACTCCATAACCTCAATAAGGACCAAATAAGAGGCTCAAATGTTCTAGAGTAACTTCTACTCATAAGAACCACCTCAAAGGGACCAAAATCATAACAATGTACCACTTATCTAGATCTACATGAAAGAGTTGTAAAGGTTGAGACTTTATAACCCCAGAAGATAGATCTAGGTGCACAAATCATGGATCCAAAAGCTCCAAGTCAAACAATGACTTTTCAAGAAGTTCCTTCTTCCTCCTCTAGCACCAAAACACACAAAAATTACTTTGAAGCTCTTCAATCACTTAAATGGGGGCTAAGTGTCGATTTCTAGGGTTTGGAGGGATGGAGGCTAAAGATCTTAGGGTTAGGTAATAAGATAAGGAGTTTAAATAGGGTCCAAGAACCTAAAATAGGGTTCTGATCTGACTGGAGTACGCCCAGCATACATATGGTATGCCCAATGTACATATGGTACGCTCAGCGTACTCCGAGGAACATTCGCGATCCTCTTGGTCAGTACGCCTAGCGTACTACCTTCTTCACTAGTACGCCCAGCGTACACCTTGTGTATGCCCAGCGTACTCGGCTAAGCCTGAAACTACTAAACTTCCGAAAGCCATAACTTCTTCGTTATAAATCCGTTTTTGATGATCCTTGTATCCACGGAAAGGTAACAAGAATCCCCACACTTCTATCAAATCATATATTCCTAAATACCTTCTAAACAAAATTCCATTTTCCACAAAAACCCGAACTACCATTTTACCGAAATACCCCTAGGCTCCAAAACACGAATCGAACACCTGTATCACCTCTAATACATCACCCGCACCCATAATGCTAGATCTTACCTTCCCAAGAGCCATAATCCTTATAATGACCGACCTTCAAGCCACCACCTCAGACTAGGATTCAATTCAGAACAGAGCGTTACATTCAGATTGTATTTGATGCATAGAAAACCCAACACTTACTTCATTTTAGTCACTACACATTCTTGCAAATGTCAACACACAATCATTAGTAAAATACTCAAGGTTTTGAAGTAATGTTCTGAAGGCATTATGAATCCATATATTTGATTGAACACTAAACATGGGAGAAGTAGTTATCTTTTGATCCTATGGAAATTAGCAAGGGCTCATTATCCATCATCAAATTTAACCTCTTCGTGTTTCAGTCCTTTCACTTCAAATATATACTATCCATCTTTTGATCCTATGCTTTCTAAGTTATTTTCTTGTCATGGAAATGAATAACTATCAGAACATGTCTCAATAAGACTTCGTTTGTCCTTGGCAGTTAGGCCTAGATTAGGTATACCAACACTAATCACCTTTTAAACCATGGACAATTGGGTTTCTTCTTCTTGACACTTCTATTCATGAAAGTAAAAATATGCGAGTGTTTTGAAATTTGATTTTCTATGATTAGCCATGTTAGTTTCAAAATGAAACCTCAACATGCTACACAACTCCTTCATGGACATTCCAAGTTGTTCATATCAGAATCAGAATGAACTGATTATATGGATATGTCAACTACTTCACTAACCTAGTCAACTCCTAACTCAACCAAATTCCATTTTACTTCAATATGTCAGTTTACAACGTACATTTGATGACTGCTCTTTCTAATAGATTAGAATGCCATGTTTGGAGTAACCTAGGAAGAGCTTTATCAAATGCATAATCTTTCTTTTCGTTTATGAGAATTATTAATGATCATCCTCATAGCTAATCCTTTCAAATGTTTTATAGCAGTAGATTTTAGTGGATAAAGTTATAGACATCATTCAATATCAATTCCATTATAGTTTGTTTTACTTATCCTTAGAAAATAATTACCCTTAACAAAATTATTTAAGAAGGCTAGGATCCATATTTGGCTCCATGAAGTGTGAAGTGATGTCGTAAACACACCATAAAGTTATTTAGGTAGGCAAAGTCCTTTGCTAATTTAGATCACCACGAAATTCCTAGATCTCTGAGATTCATTGGTTATCTATGGCATGCTAATCTCAGATTATGTTCATCTCAAATTCAATGATGAGGTCACCGTGGATCACTGAACAGATGGAGAATCGACCAAACAAAATTGTGTGGTCCCCGACTCAAATTACGCTTGAGATTTACGAGTTCCACGTCATTCTCTACATATACTCTCAAATTGACGTACTGGTTAACCACACGAGCTCCATCAAAAAGTTATAAAGAGAATGTGCAACTTTTATGGATAACATCAGATTCATATTAAATAGATTGTGAATTAACCATGCAAAAATCGTAGTCCCCAACTCAATTTAAACTTGAGATTCGCGAGTTCCATATTGTAACAACGTGAATTTTCAAAACAATTTTTCATTTTTCAAACAACATAAACCATCATTCGATATTCTTAAATCTCATGTTTAGCAATATCATCATAATAAAAATACATCCCAAGTTCATAAAATAAAATCTTCCGTCAGTGTGTATAGATTATGTCGGCGCCTTCCCACAGTCCTCGCTAGTACCTGAAACACATAACACAACAACTGTAAGCATAAATGCTTAGTGAGTTCCCCAAAATACCACTTACACACATACGCCCTTCCAGGCCATGACCTTCTGGTCCATGTGTCTCAAGAGAATTCTGTCCCAACCCGGTAAACCTTCCGGTCCTACCCGTGTCGATCTTCCGGTCCATAACTCCCTGACCTTCCGGTCTACATCATAATTCCTTCCAGTCCATAACATAATGCCTTCCGGCCCATATCAAGCATAGCATACATATCACATACAAAACGGGTAACTAATCACATAGAAGGCATATATCTTGTAGCATATCAGACCTTCAGGTCACACAAAGGTACCCTTCCAAGTACAGTATAGTGAGAAGACTCACCTGTGATATCTCGGTAAATCACTGACTCGGTAGAAATACGATCTAGCTTCCGCCAAAACACATAAAGTAATATTCTCATAAATATAACTCCCAGAACTAGACTCTACTTTCTCTAAGTTCCCTCAGAAGGGTGAAAGACCATTTTACCCCTCCTTTGGCTCAAAGGCCCTCGTTGTTGACCAAACCCTAAAAGTCAACCAAAGTCAACAGTCAAACTTTGACCCGACTCGGCGAGTGCACTTGGGCAACTCGGCGAGTCCACCTGTGTCCACTTAACTCTTTAGAACCATTTAACACGTCGAGTCCCTCCCTTTACTCGACGAGTCCCCAGGTAAGAATCGCCGGGCTACCCCGACTCAACTCGGCTAGTACATGCCATGCACAAGTTCTATTGACCTCCTGAGGTCAGATCTGTTCCTCAAATCCATAGATCTGTCCTTCCCAAGCAATATAATCACGTAAAGCTTGAAACTTGATGCTTATATATATATACATAATGGCATCAATTGGTGATTTAGTCCCAAAAATGGCAACCTAAGTCCAATCACCCCACAAAGACTCATAAAGCTTCATGGGTTGAAGTCTCTGGACCCCTTTGAGTCCAGATCCAAACACAAACTCTAGAGGGGACTAAATACTCTATATATTCTTCTTCTAAAGGGCCATAACAAAACCCAAACTCTATGAATCAACACTCAAAACTGGAGAAGGTCCGAAGGAATACCTTAATATGAAGCCTTTGATCTCTGAAGACACTAGATTTGCACTTCCTTCAGCCTTCTTTTGCCTTGGTCACCTTTTCCTTCAAATTTTACAAACAATTGATCAATAATGGCCTCTCTTCTCATCACAAGAATTCTAAAACTCACTCTGGGGTGTGGTAGCCGCAATGGACGGCCATAAGGGCCTTTAAATACGCTCCAACCCCGGAGGATTAGGGTTTCATTAAACAGCATGGACTCACCGAGTCCACTCATGGACACGTTGAGTCCAACGCGAACCCGGATGATCAACCGCAACCCTACTCGGCGAGTCTAAGCATCAACTCGCCGAGTTCCTTCACAAATTCCAAAAATAAAATATTAAAATAATATACCTAGGATTACGGATGTTACAATTCTCCCCCACTAGAATCAGAATTCGCCCTCGAAGTCTCATTTTGCAAACAACTCTGGATGCTGCTCACGCATCTCGCTCTCCGGTTCCCAAGTCAGCTCTGACCCCTTCCTATGCTGCCACTGCACTTGCACCAATGGCACTTCCTTGTTCCTCAGAACCTTGACCTTCCGATCCCTAATTGCCACCGGTCTCTCAACATAGTTCAGGCCTGCATCCACCTGAATATCCTCTAATGGTACCACTGCCGACTCGTCGGCTATACACTTCCTCAACTACGACACATGAAAAGTGTCGTGAATCTGACCCAACTCCACAGGTAGATCCAAACGGTAGGCTACCCTGCCTACCCTTGCGATTACCCTGAAAGGTCCAATATATCGAGGCCCCAACTTGCCCCTCTTCCTGAATCGGATCACTCCATTCCAAGGAGAGACCTTTAAGAGTACGAAGTCACCAACCTGAAATTCAAGTTCGGACCGATGCCTGTCCGTATAACTCTTCTGACGACTCTGAGCGGTCAACAAACTCTGCCTAACCTGCTGTATCTACTCAGTCATCTGAAGCACGATCTCAGTACTACCCATTACACGTTGCCCCACCTTTCCCCAACACATGGGGGTCCGATACCTCCTCCTATACAGCAGCTCAAAAGGGTGGCATACCAATGCTCGAATGATGGTTGTTGTTGTACAAAAACTCTGCCAAGGATAAATATGTGTCCCAACTCCAGCCAAAATCCAAAACACATGCTCGAAGCATATCCTCGAGTGTCTGAATCGTCCGCTCACTCTGCTCATCCGTCTGTGGGTGGTATGCGGTGCTGAAATGCAGCCTCGTACCCAACTCCTCGTGAAACTTCTTCCAAAATCTGGAAGTAAATCGCACGTCTCGATCTAAAACAATCGATATCGGAACCCCATGCCGCAATACCACCTCCCTCACATACAACTCTGCCAGCCTCTCAGCAGAAGAGCTCTCACTAATAGCAAGAAAATGAGTGCTCTTCATACCTATCCACAATCAACCAAATTGCATCGACACCTCTAGTAGTCCTTGGTAATTTGGTGATAAAATCCATTGTAATCTGTTCCAACTTCCACTCGAGGATCTCCAGCGGCTGCAACTTACCATGCGGACGCTGGTGCTCGGCCATAACCTGGCGACAAGTTAGGCACCTCTCAACGAACCATGCAACATCCTTTTTTCATACAGGGCCACCAATACTCCTTCTTTAGGTCCAGATACATCTTAGTGGCCCCTGGATGGATCGACAACTTCGATCGATGTGCCTCTTCCATCAAGATGGTACGCGTCCTGCCCACAAACGGTACCTAAATCCGACCCTAAAATGTCATAAGTCCCCGGCTATCGGTAACGAACTCTGATACCTGACCGACGACTCGCTCCCTCTTTCGATTTTCTGGTCTCACAGCCTCGGCCTGGGCCCCTCGAATGGTGTCCAATACCGGAGTCATCACTGTCAACCTCATACAAACGTCTCGAATCGGGGCGCTCTCCACCCTTCGGCTCAAAGCATCGGCTACAACATTAGCCTTGCCCGGCTGGTAAAGGATCTCACAATCATAATCCTTCACCACATCCAACCATCTCCTTTGGCGCATGTTCAGGTTGGGCTGATCCATCAAGTACTTCAGACTCTTGTGGTCCACGTATATGGTACACCGAACCCCATACAAATAGTGACGCCAGATCTTGAGGGCAAACACCACAGCCCTCAGATCCAGATCGTGGGTGGGATACCTCGACTCATGAGGCTTCAGCTGCCTCGATGCATACACTATCACGTTCCCCCTTTGCATAAGCACTACCCCAACCCAGATTGATGCATCACAGTACACCACAAAATCCTCCATCCCTTCCGGGAGTGCGAGCACTGGGGCTTCGCACAACTACTGGCGAAGTGTCTCAATGAGGACTGTTGCTCCGGACCCCATGAAAATGCAACACCCTTCCGGGCCATCTTGGTAAGTGGCACGGCGATCTTGGAGAAGTCCTTAATAAATCTCCGATAATAGCCGGCCAATCCTAGAAAGCTCCTGATCTCGGTGGGCGATCTTGGCACCTCCCACCTCATGGCCTCCTTAATCTTGGCCAGATCTACCAATATCCCATTCCGGTTGACGAGATGCCCCAAGAATTGGACCTCTCGTGACCAGAACTCGCACTTGGAGAATTTGGCATATAGCCTCTCCGATCTTAGAACTCCAAGGATCTCCCTCAAATGCTCCTCATGCTGCTCTCTAGACCTCGAATATACCAAAATATCATCAATGAATACGATCACCAACCGATACAACATCGGCTTGCACACCCTGTTCATGAGATCCATGAACGCAGCTGGGGCATTGGTGAGCCCAATAGGCATCACCACAAACTCGTAGTGCCCATAACGAGTTCTGAATGCAGTCTTCTGGATATCTTCATCCCGAACACTCATCTGATGATACCCCGACCTCAAGTCTATCTTGGAAAACCAAGATGTCCCCTGCAACTGATCGAACTGGTCATCGATCCTCGGCAACGGATATCGGTTCTTGACCGTCAACTTGTTCAACTTCCGGTAATCGATACACATTTGGTGTGAACCATCCTTCTTCTTGACAAAAAGGATCGGTGCTCCCTAAGGTGAGCTACTCGGTCGAATAAACCCCTTCCCCAAAAGCTCCTCAAGATGCAAGGATAACTCCTGCATCTCTGGCGGCGCGAGGCGATCAGGCGCCTTGGCGATAGGTTCTGCTCCCGGAACCAAATCGATATGGAACTCCAATTGTCTTTCCGGAGGCACGCCCGGCAGTTCCTCGCGGAAAACATCCGGAAACTCGCACACTATCGGGACCTCGTCAATCGAACTTGGCCTCCCCGCGGCCACTCGTGTGTCCATCACATAAGCTACAAACCCACGGCAGCCTTGCTGCAAACTTTGCCTCGCCCTGGCAGCCGAACAAAACGCCGACCCAGGACGCGTACCCTGGCAGTACACGGTAAGAACTCCCCCACTAGGATCTCATATGGTCACCAGCTGCCTCTCGCAGTCAATAACCGCTCAAAACTTACTCAACCAGTCCATGCCCACGATGACACATACATCTCCCATCGCGATAGGAACTAGATCAATCGGGAACTTGACGCCAAAAATCTCGAGCTCACATCCTCGAATCACCTTAGTGGCATATACCGCTTTCTCATCAGCTATGGAAACCCTCAGGGGTCGACTCATCACCTCCCGACTGATATTGATGTGCTGACTAAAAGCCAAAGATACAAAGGACCGACTCGCACTCGAGTCAAATAATACCAAGGAAGGTACAGAATTCACAAGAAAAGTACCTACGCATATCATAATATAAGCACAATATCTCAACATGAAAGTAAATACATGAAAGAATACATACCAGCCACTACATCGGGCACCGCACAGATCTCCCCCGCAGTCAACTGAAAAGCTCTCCCACGAGCCTTCAGAGCCTCGGCCTTCGCCGGTCGAATCTAGGTAACCCTAGAAGCAGGCGCAGATCCTTGTGCTGACCCTGGTGTAGCTGAGGACACTCGGCCTTCCGATGGCCGATCTGGTTGCAATGGAAGCAAACCATAAATCCCTTGGGGTAATCCCTGGCGATATGCCCCTCCTTGCCACATTTGTAGCAAGCACCCTATCGACAGGCCCCCTCATGACCCTTGCCGCACTTCCCGCAAGTGCGGCCCTTATAACCTCCTGTCCTCGAATCGGCGGACTTGGTCTGCTTGGCTGCCGGCTGAGACTGAGTCGGCCGCTGATCCATCCTCTAAGACTCGGCCTCCTCCCTGGCCTGAGTCTCTGACTCAATCTCCCTCTTCCGGGCATTTTCCTGGAGCTCAGCAAATGTCCGATACGTCGAGTTCGATACGAACTCCCGAATGTCCCTCCTCAAAATATCCAAATACCGACTCATCCGTGCCTGCTCAGTAGACACCTACTCAGGGCAGAACATCGCCCTATCATGAAACTTTCGAGTGACCACAGTAACCGAATCATTACCCTGCTTGAGGGTCAAGAACTCCTGAATCAGTCGTTCCCTCTCCATCGGGGGAACATACGCGTCTCTTAACATGGTGGTGAACCTCTCCCAGGTCACTAATGAAATTTCTACAAGAGTGAAGTTCGTTGTCACGAACTTCCACCAATCCTTCGCTCCTAAGCGAAGCTGGTTCAAAGCGAATCGTACCCTCAGAAGCTCCGGACATGAGCACGTATAGAAGCATCCCTCAATGTCAGCAATCCATCTCATCGCAGCGATCGGATCCTGCATCCCATCAAACTCTGGTGGCTTCGTGTTGCTGAACTCCTGGAACAACAACGAGTCACCTCCCTGAGGTCTGGCAGCAGCCATAGCTGTTGTAACTGCAGCGGCTGTGGCCTTAGTCACTGCGGCGTATCGTTCATCAAAAGTCTCCAACAGTGTGGTCTTGATAGACCGAAACATCTCCGGAACCTCGGCCCTGATCGCTGCAGCCACCTCATCGTGGATCATCTGACGAAGCTCCTCGTCACTCACACCGCTCGCCTCAGGTCTGTGGCGTGTCCCAACCATGATGCCTCTAAAATACAACATAAAAATATCAGAGACTCGATCGAGCATACTCGCACTCGATAATGCAACCCTACTCATCCTCCAATACCCAAAGGATTTTTACTTGGGCTGCCCACTGATCCGGTGTCTTCAGTAGTACGGGCCCTATACTACTGATTACACCGCATCAGCATTCACCCCAAGTCCTCCTCCTAGGATCCCAGAACGCAAGTACTCTATTCTCGCTATGCATTGGTTACCTACTCGCTCTTAAGGCATCTCATATCAGTACGATTCACCTAGACTAAGGCATCACAAATCAGGCCACTCTAGTCCTAATATGAATACCTAGTCTACTCTAGCATGCATAACATATCATAGCATATCTCATAACACATATTGTAAGGGTATTTTGGAGATTTTACCATTCAGGCGCTGGCTGGCCGTACACACTGCTCCTTTTTTGGTTATCTCAAAACCTTATAAAACTTTATGCTTTTATTATTAGAAATTTTTTCTCAAATCCTCAGTTTGAGTTCAGTTACGCCCGAAGGTGCACCCGAATCCCTCAAACCAAGGCTCTGATACCAACTTGTAACAATATGAATTTTCAAAACAATTTTTCATTTTTCAAACAACATAAACCATCATTCAATATTCTCAAATCTCATGTTTAGCAATGTCATCATAATAAAAATACATCCCAAGTTCACAAAATAAATCTTCCGTCAGTGTGTACAGATCATGTCGGCGCCTTCCCACGGTCCTCGCTAGTACCTGAAACACATAACACAACAACTGTAAGCATAAAAGCTTAGTGAGTTCCCCAAAATACCACTTACACACATACGACCTTCCGGTCCATGTGTCTCAGGGGACTTCCGTCCCAACCCGGTAAACCTTCCGGTCCTACCCGTGTGGACCTTCCGGTCCATAACTCCCTAACCTTCCGGTCTACATCATGATGCCTTCCGGCCCATAACATAATGCCTTCCGGCCCATATCAATCATAGCATACATAGCACATACAAAATGGGTAACTAATCACATACAATGCATATATCTTATAGCATATCAGACCTTCCGGTCACACATAGGTACCCTTCCAGGTACAGTATAGTGAGAAGACTCACCTCTAATATCTCGGTAAATCAGTGACTCGGTAGAAATACGATCTAGCTTCCGCCTACACACATAAAGTAATATTCTCATAAATATAACTCCCAAAACTAGACTCTACTTTCTCTAAGTTCCCTCAGAAGGGTGAAAGACCATTTTACCCCTCCTTTGGCTCAAAGGCCCTCGTTGTTGACCAAACCCTAAAAGTCAACCAAAGTCAACGGTCAAACTTTGACCCGACTCGGCGAGTGCACTTGGGGAACTCAGCGAGTCCACCTGTGTCCACTTAAATCTTTAGTCCCATTTAACACGTCGAGTCCCTCCCTTTACTCGACGAGTCCCCAGGTAAGAATCGCGGGGCTACCCCGACTCAACTCATCGAGTCCCAAGAACAACTCGGCGGGTACATGCCATACACATGTTCTATTGACCTCCTGAGGTCAGATCTGTTCCTCAAATCCATAGATCTGTCCTTCCCAAGCAATATAATCACGTAAAGCTCAAAACTTGATGCTTATATATATACATATATACATAATGGCATCAATTGGTGATTTAGTCCCAAAAATGGCAACCTAAGTTTAATCACCCCACAAAGACTCATAAAGCTTCATGGGTTGAAGTCTCTGGACCCCTTTGAGTCCAGATCCAAACACAAACTCTAGAGGGTACTAAATACTCTACATATTCTTCTTCAAAAGGGTCATAACAAAACCCAAACTCTTTGAATCAACACCCAAAACCGGAAAAGGTCCGAAGGAATACCTTAATATGAAGCCTTTGATCTCTGAAGACACTAAATTTTCACTTCCTTCAGCCTTCTTTTTCCTTGGTCACCTTTTCCATCAAATTTTACGAACAATTGATCAACAATGGCCTCTCTTCTCCTCACAAGCAATCTAAGACTCACTCTGGGGTGTGGTAGCCACAATGGACGGCCATAAGGGCCTTTAAATAGGCTCTAACCCTGGAGGATTAAGGTTTCATTAAACAGCGTGGACTCGCCGAGTCCACTCATGGACTCGCCGAGTCCAACGCGAACCCAGATGGTCAACCGCTACCCTACTCGGCGAGTCTAAGCATCAACTCGCCGAGTTCCTTCACAAATTCCAAAAATAAAATATTAAAATAATATACCCGGGATTTCGAATGTTACACATATCATCCTCAACTATACACTAGATTGATGTGTCGGTTATCCACACAAGCTCCATCAACAGAATATAAAGAGAATGTGCAATTTCATGGATAATATAAGACTCATATTCTATTAATAAAATATGATTTTGTTTTATACTTGTATTTAAAATACTTTTAGATTGACCATTATTACTATCAAACCCTTTTGGTAACTCCATTCTCAAAATGCAATAGGGTGGTGAGGGTGGTAAGCGCAAAGCATATTAAATACCGACCTCATTAGGAGTCATAAAGCCCTCCTTAAACCCCTATATCAGAATGGGGGAGCCTAGCAATGGTAAGACTGACAATGTCAATATATTAAAACATATGTGGGCATATGTTTTAACTTTTTTTATACATATAATTGACACAATTCTAATATATATATATATATATATATATATATATATATATATATATATATATATATATATATATATATATATATATATATATATAAGAGGTAAATTTAAAACTCTTTAAATTTCATTGTCTATTATTAATTCTAATTAATTGCAAGGATGCAATGTAACAATTAATAAATCACAAGGGGTTAATTTTCAAATTTATAAATGTCTAATATAGATAATATTAAATATTTAAATTCACTATTTAAATAATAAATAAATATTCAAATTCAAATAAATACATTTAAATAATATCTATCAAATTTCCAGATTTAAAACATTTTAAATTTGGTATTTATCCACATTTAATAAACCTTCTTATTTAAAAAATGAAGAAAAAAACGAAACCCTAAATATGTCGTGCTCACGTCGTGAGCATCAAGCTCTCATGTCGTGAGCAACGATCGAAGGGTTTTATCAATTAGGAATTTTTCAATTTTGCTTATTCCATTCAATTTCAAATAAGTGTTTACAGAAAATATGGATGTAGGGTAAATGTAATCATGAACCAATGACTCTAATACCACTATTGTGATTTCTACGTATCAAATACACTCCAAACTAGGTAGCGGAAAAATCAAAACTATGATATACATATGTGTACATGCAACCTATAGATCTATGGTTTCATGCTAATTACATCTACCCTAGAAAACAAAATACAAAGAAGAAAAGCATACCTCTTATGTAGCCCGTTGATCTCCATGCTTGAGATCTTGATCCTCCATGAAGTTGCTTGGATCAGAGGAACTAACTAGAATCCCTCTAATGGTATCACACCCAATGAAACCAAAGATTGGTATAGAAATAACTAGGAGAATGGACGATTTCACAAAACTTAAGAGGGTTAGAAATCGTCCATATAGGAGGAGGAAGAAGAGGTGAAACTTCAAGCCAAAAATGAGCAAGGAAGAATGAATCCTCAAGTCCCTATATATAGCCTTGGATGCTTTCCAGGGTTCTATCCTCAAGCCCATGTGAGATGGATAACACTAAAAACGAAATTCCCTTTATCCTAAGAGAATTTTCGTCCACCACCCTTCTTCTTAGGGTTCTGGAATATTCCTTATCAACCAACTCTTGATTAATTGAATATCAACCATTTGATTAATTAAACTGTTACTTAATTCCAAAAATATAATTCCAATTAGTTTCTATTTAATTATTAACAATAATAATTAATAAACCAATTTCTCCTTTATTTATTATACTCATTTGGGTCTTGAGCGCAACCCAACAAGACCCTATTATTATTAGAAATATTATCAATAGTTAATGAACTTCGACACTCTTTGTTGATTTTGAATTTAACAAATATGAACTGCAAGACAAAGTTACATGTAAATAACAAATGAATCTTTGAAGTACATTTGTATGACATACATATTGATTATGCATGTGTAAGTAAACCTGCATAAGTAGGGTGATAACAGGTAGTGTTGGGTCATACTCAGGTGACATGTTTAATTAAACATGTTGAAAATTTATACTCAATCTGACATGTTTAGTAAATAGGTTGAGAATTTCTAACCTAACATTTTTAGTAAATGAATTGAAATTAGGGTTGACATGTTTATTGTTTTCTAATCCACCTATAACACCTCATTTTCATTTTTAAAGATAATAAAGTATAAATGTTTGTTTATAAAAGTAAAAGTGGAAATATATTACTTTTTAGGCAAAGTAATCCAACTGAAAGTTGTAGTAGACGGGATTACAAATATTTGGATATAAAGAACGTTGAAAACGGAATTTGTATGTGAAAGTTTATCAGATTTAAAAAATTTTGTGACACACGTATTGAGAAGCGCGAAATGTGTGTTTAATACACTGACACCACCTACCACCGATTGTGTGAAATCCATGTTTGTCAGCCTCAAAAGTGTGGCGCATCTAGTCTGTATCCAACCTATAAATAGAAGTGTTGAGTTCCTCTTTTCCTCACACCTTTTCTCTCTTTCTTTCTCAAAATCTCTCAGTATCTCTCTAGGCATTTATGGTTCTAGAATATCATTAGCAAAGCACTGAAGTGTTGGAAGAATCCAATAAGAGAATGATCTAAGCATCGAAGTTACGCTTGTATGCCTCCCGAGTTATTCGTCGGTCGAATAAGTTATACTTAGGTTAATAAGTGCTTGGCATGCCAACTCACCCATCGAACCGGTTAGTAGTTGAATTATTGATTAGGTGAGTTAAACTAACTCATTTATTATGTTAATTATATAATGTGTATTTGTTGATCATGGGTGACCCTATACGGGGAAGTAGTCAAGGTTATAGATGATCATGAGTGACCATATAAGGGAAAGTGATTAGGTTTCAATTGTGTCATGTAAGAAGTCCACGATCATTCTGGGAATATTGAATATTGAAGTCCATAACCCTACTAAGAATATTGAATAGAAAAGTTCATTACCTTTTTGGCAAGACAATATGTTTGTCATGAGTGACCTTATAGTTTGAGTTGAGTCTTCCTTCGCAGTAGCCGTGGGTCGAATGCACCAAGGTCGACCCACCTACTAGTTATGTTAGAGCATGACGATTGTCTTTGTGATAATTGTCAATCATGTCTGTATTTCTATGATGATTTGGTAATTATTGTTATGATATTATGTGGTAGTAGTAAGGGTGAAATAGACCCGATATCTGGTTGAAATAGACCGAAAGGGGTAGGCCAGCACCCAAATATGCTTGGGAGTACCCGGTTGAGATAGACCGAAGGCATAGGCCAACACTCAGATATGCTTGGCAGTATCCGGTTGAAATAGACTGAAGGGGCAGGCCAACACCCATATATGCTTGGCACTATGTTTTTTCAGTATGTTTGTGTAGTGTGTGTGATTAGTATGTGGTTTGTTGAGGAACTCACTAAGCTTTGTGTTTACAGTTTTCAGTTTCTGTTTCAGGTACTTCTAGTTCGAAGGGCAAGGGCCGGACTTGATCGCACTATATCATTTCTCGTTTTGCCGCACTTAGTGATTTTGGGATTTGTACTCTGATGTGATGATACAATGTGACTCTTTTGAATACTTTGGTATCAGTTTCTTATGAATGGGATGAATTTAAAAACAAAATTTTTATTTGTATTTTTGGGATGTTACAAAGAGCGAGTGATCATATTCGCTATGAACAAAGCCGATAGTTGATACATAATTTGCAAACCTTTGGTACCAAGCCTGATGAGTTTGCTTGATCCTATAGAGTAGCTTTGTTTAAGTTATAAAGGTCACTTAAAACCCATATGTTGATGCAAGTAAAGTGTTACTTGTAAATTTCCATGTAGAGACACGGTTTTGGCATCAGTTTGGTGTGTAAACGATGATTTTTTAGTAAAAATATTTTGTAAGGTCCAGATGGTTTCCAATCTGACAACAGGACTAAATGTCTCCATGCAATATATGTAGAAATGTTTGGAACAAACATCACTAACAAGGAGAGCTATGTTTATCATCACAAATATATATTGTGTATTTTTTTTCATTTGCACAATTTTTTCTTCAAAAAACTATTTCTAATCATATCTGAAATATCCAATTCTAAGTGTCTAATATCATTCTTTTTCAATCAAATGTTTGATTTTAAGCATATTGTATATACTTATTTATTATGTTGTTTTAACCTTTTCTTGTATTTTAGTAAAAAAAATGAAGTATTTTCTCGAAATTTCAGGATAATTCTTTGGATGTCTGTATTTTTCTTGAAATTCCGTAATAAGGTTGTTCTGTCCAGGATCCGAATATAAAATTCTAGTACAATATTTTGGTGTGAAATATTTGGGACGAGTTGGTTAGTTGTCATAACATGTATATGTTTTTAGATTATTTTTTTAATATCAATTTAAAATATAGTTATTTTAGTAAAACATCCCTTGATTTTGTATTCTATAGCTAACTTCTTGTCGGTCACTTTTGTAATAAATTTTGTTCTAGTTTAGAAAAGGGAAGAACACAAATGTTACTAAGTTTATATGATAATTCTAATTTGACATTGTGTTATTTTGTCTCAACTTCGACACTGTATTTTTCAATTTGTTACAATTTTGACCACTTGACCGGTTAAGACGTAGTTGTTTGTTGACGTGACATGATGATATGGCATGTTGATATGTTAAAATTGAATTTTTTTTTTCTCCACAAAATACACCAAGTTCTCATTTTTTCAATTTTGACAATAAGTTTTAATATTATTTTTTTTTTTTACAATTTTGACACTATTTTTTCCAAATCAAATATCATATTTTCCATTTTAACTTAATGTTGACCATTTTTCATTTTAAATCATATAAATACGATTTTTTTCATTTAAAACTCATATTTTTTTTTTAATAAATACAGTGTTTTTTCATTCAAATTATAAATTTATGTGTAAATATGTATTATTTATATAAAACTATATTTTACATTAAATACATAACTTTAAAATGAGTTTGGAGGTTTGGAGGGGTTTATTCATTCGAGGCCCAGAAGTCAAGTTTGTAACCCGTAAAATTTTCACATCTCATACCATATTCATAATATTATTAGGAACATTTTGAAACTTATGTTGTGAGTCTCGAATTCTATCATGACTTAATCTTGAATGATCATTTATTTATTGAATGATAATTTAATTATTTTAGAGGTATATAATCAATATGTCCTTTAATAATATTGAAAATCATATTTTTAGCTTAATTTTTCAAAAATATTTATGAAGGATAAATGTCATCATTATTACATTTATTTTAGTATCGCATTAATTTTTGATAGTTTCTTCTATATTTCTCATTTCTTCTTCAATGCTTGAAACGAACGTTAGATGCGACATCAATACATACCTAATAAAATTATTTAATTATAAATAAGTGTAAAATCTACCAAAAAAAAAAATCATTAGCAATAATTGATAAAATGTTGTTATTCTTGTTCGATGCTTATAAACGAGTTTGGTTCTCATGATATGAATTAATTATCTTATATTGTTCTGATTTTGGATCCTTAGACATAAACTATTATAATCCTTCTTAATAAATGAAGGTTTTTTTTTTATACATGTCAATCTTTCATGAGTGTTGATATTTGTCATTTTGTGATATTTTTGAAATAAATATTATCCAATTGTCAATTTTTGGTTTGTTTCATTGTTTAAAATTAAAGGCATATACTTATATATGTAAAGTATTAAATATCATATATATAATATTAAATTGCAATAAATGCGTTTTTTCTTATTTTGAAGTTGTACATTAAAAAATATTTTTTGCTTACACTTTAATTTAATGTTTAATCTTTTTTTAAATCAACTCGTGTAATACACGGATTTTACACCTAGTATATGTTAAATTTAAAAGATCTTGAACTATGGATGATGACATATATGTATGAGACTATACAAATGCGCAAAAGCTCACACACGCACAAACACATATCTTATCATTAATGTATTTCTTAGCAACGTCTTAAATTTATATATAAATTCTAGTGCAATGTTCCTTTAAAAATGAAGAACTAATAAATAAGTAGAATATGATTTTTATATAACTAATACATATTTATACATAACATTATGATTTAAAAAATAAAAAATAATAAAATAATAATAAAAAAACCTTGTATTTATATAAAAATATGGTTTTTAAATGAAAAAAAATATATATTTATACAATTTAAAATGTAATAAAAAATATTTATATAGTTTTTCAAATGGAAAATAATCAACATTGTACAAAATTAGAAAAAATAATGTTCGATTTGGAACAAAAATATAGTGTTATAACTGAAGAAATAAACTTGGTGTTAAAACTGAAAAAAAAAAAAAAAAAAAAAAAAAAAAAAAAAAAAAAAGTTAGTATCTTTTGTGGGAAAAAAAAATCAATTTTGTCATGTCTATATGTCATGTCAGTATATCATGTCGTCATACCATGTTAATATGTAACCGGATTAACCGATCAAGATGTTAGAATTGTAACAAATGAATAGCACAGTGATAATTTTGAAAAAAAAAACACAGTGTCGAATAAAATTTTATGTAAATTTAATGACTTTAGTGATATTTTTCCTTTAGAAAAATTATTAAGCAAGACACCTTGCCCCGATGGATATAATAAATTTTAGGTCTTGGGACAAATGTATATGCTTTTAAGAACGTGATAACATTTGTGAGACAATTTAGAAACAATGTATCATATTTATATAACAATGTGGTTTTTAAAGGAAAAAAAAAATATTTTTACCATTTAAAATGTAATAAAAATATTTATACGGTTATTCAAATAGAAAATGTTCAACAGTCAACAAAATTGGACAAAATGATGTTCGATTTTGGAAAAAAGAAATAAGAGTGTTAAAATTGAAAAATGAAAATTTACTATCTTTTGTGGAAAAAAATAATTTTGCCACGTCAATATGTCATTTTTACATGTTATGTCATCATGTCATGTTAACATACAATTGGGTAAACTGGTTAAGTTGTCAGAATTATAACAAACTGAATGATTTAATGTCAAATTTGAGAAAAAAAAATGTAGTGTCAAACTAAATTTTTGTGTAAACTTAATGACTTTTGTGGTATTTTTCCTCTAGAAAATTTTTATGCAAGACATGTTGCCCCGATAGATATAATAAATCTTAGATCTTGTGACAAAAATACACGCTTTTAAAGAAGGTGGTAACATTCTTTTGACAGTTTCAGAAACAAGGTGACGATGGGCATAGGTCTGACGGACAGAAGTGACAGACAGAAATAACGAGCATAAATACATGGCCGAACGTGCATAGCCATGGCACAACATGACCAAAAAGACATAGCTCACCCAAAATGCATGACCTCACATTTTACTTCTAGATCACGATTCGGATCGATGAACATACTTTCCACTTAATTCAGATGATAGGTAATTATATCTTATAAATAGCGAAGGTTTGCGGTCCGGAAGTGAGGCAGAAAAACTATAATACCTTACTTTTAGCTTTGATCGATTTCTTCTTATTGGAACTGAATTTACCATCGGAGTGTCATCTTGGGTCCCCACTCGATATTGTTTCAGTTATCACTGGAGTCAAGCTAAACAAAGGACAGAGCGAAGATCCACGGAAAGTCTCTTTATCTTAACCATCTTGAGAACCCATGTATTCATCATTGGCGCCATCTGTGGGACCCTGCACAAAAACCACAAAGGCGGACATGACTTTTGGATAAAGTCCTCTCACAGTCATATCCGATTGTTTCCTAACTTGGGAGAACAATTGGTTGTAACCAATATCACTTCCGGTGAGATCAGATTCTTCTTGTCGACAACTGAAGCATCCGGCGTATCACCCATCACACCCATCATGATCTCTACGGTATCGATTGTAACGCTCACACCCACGATGCTGCTGATAGTAACGCCCACATCCACGATGCCAGTAGTAACGCTCGCACCCACAATAGTGATCCCTGGAAGTATAACGAGACTAGATCATGGTTTGCGTCCCATTAATCACACCACACAACAACCAAATAATGTAATCTAAACATTTTGACCTCGAACATAAATGACAACGAGATCATGAGGAAGAAGAGTTCATATATAAGATGTACTCGGATCAATCAACAAAGATAGGAGTTTCACTTCCTCCATCACTTAAGAACGAACTCTGAAAACTCCTTCAAGACAACATGGATATTTTTGCTTGGACACCTTCTGATATGGAAGGAATATCCCAAAACTTCGTTGAACAGAAGCTTAGCCTTATCCTAGAAGATCATCCTATCAGGAAAAAGAAACGCACGTTGGCAGGTGAAAGGAGCAAAGCGGTGAATGAAGAGGTCAATAAATTGGTCAAGGCAAAGATTTTAATAGAATCCATATTCCCCGTGTAGATATCCAACCCAGTATTGGTTATGAAAGGAGACGGATCATGGCGTATGTGTATGGACTATACAAGTCTCAGTAAGTCTTGTCCTAAGGATTTCTACCCCCTCCCCGAAATCGACTAAAAAGTTGAATCTCTAAAAGGCTTCCGATGGAAGAGTTTCCCAGATGCTTTCAAAGGATATCATCAAATTCACATGGAAAAATACATTGAAGATAAAACAACTTTCTATATAGATCGAGGCACCTTTTGTTACACCAAAATGTCATTCAGTTTAAAGAATGCAGGAGCCACTATACCAACGCATGGTGGATAAAGTTTTTAAAGATTAAATAGGAAGCAATGTAGACGCTTACGTGGACGACATGGTTATAAAATGTAAGGGGGGTGAAACCCTTATTAGCGAAATAAATGACACATTTTGTAAGCTAAGAGAAGTAAATATGAAGCTAAACCCGGCTAAATGCACGTTTAGTTTGGAGGGGGAAAAGTTTTTGGGGTACATAGTCTCTAACAATGGAATCCAAGCAAATCTCGATAAAGTGGAGGCCCTAGCCACCATGCGACCCCCGAGAACTTTGAAAGAGATACAAGGCCTCAATGGCAAACTGGCAGTGCTAGGTCGATTCCTTGCTAAGTCGATAGAGAAGTCGTTATCTTTATTCAAGACCCTTAAGGGATGCATAGATAAGAAATATTTCCTTTGGACACAAGAAGCCTACGAAGCCTTCACCGATTTAAAAGAGAGTCTCAAATAACTCCCAACATTGGGTTGTCTAATCCCTAGGGAAACGCCAATGATCTATCTTTCCGCCACGTTAAAATCCATTAGTGCAGTGTTGGTCACCGAAAGAAACAAAAAACAGGTCACTATATACTTTTTCAGTCGAGCATTGCAGGGCCCGGAGATAAACTACCCCCCAATGGAGAAGCTGACGTTGGCTCTTGTTCATGCAGCAAAACGACTTAGACGTTATTTTCATGCACATCCCATATTGGTACTCACCGATCAACCTATTCAACAGGTATTGCTCAAACTAGAGCGCTTTGGAAGGATGGCTAAGTGGGCGGTGGAGCTAGGTGAGCACGACATAGAGTACCATCCAAGAATAAGCATTAAGGGACAAGCATTTACAGATTTCCTTTTTGAGATCTTGCGAGATAAATACGCCCAAACCACTGTAGAGTCCCATATGCAAGATCGGACCAGTCATCATAATGGTCGCATATAAAAGGAAAATATTGATGAAGAAAATTGTTGGACATTGTTCACAGATGGAGCCTCGAACAATCATGGAGCAGGGACAGGTCTTGTACTCACTAGCCCCATTGGAGAAACAGTCACGTACACATTACGTTTTGACTTCGAAACTTCCAATAATGAGGCTGAGTCCGAAGCCCTTATTGTGGGACTGAATTTGGCACGACACCTTGGAGCAAAAAACTTAAAGGAATTTAGTTATTCCATGTTGGTGGCAAACCAAGTAAACGGATCAAATGAAGTACGCGAGCCACATCTACGGAAGTATTTGAGTACGGTAAAAAAGTTATTAGTGGGTTTAAAACATTTATGAACAAGAAGGTTCCCCGATCGAAAAACAAGTAAGCAGATGAGCTAAGTAAAATGGCAGCCACAACTTTCCCCCATCTCACAAAGGAATTGCTTGTAGAAATACTACGAAAATGTAGCACAGAAGAAAAAGAAGTAAACGACATCGGCTCCACCACTCAGAAAGACTTTTGGATGACTCTTATCTAGAAATACCTAGTCCATGGAATCCTACCCAAGGACGATAGAGAAGCTAGAAAGATCATAATCAAATCCCCAAGCTTTTTCATGAGGCAAGGAGTGCTTCACAAGAAGGGTTATTTAATTCCATGGTTATGATGTGTTGACCATGACGAAACCAGTTATGTCCTAAGAGAAAATCATGAGGGGATATGTGGAGCTCACTCGGGCGTGAGAACAGTTGCTAAGAAGATAATGCGCATGGGGCATTTATGACCAACAATATACAAATATGATGGGCCCCTAGTTAGAAAATCTTTGGAATGTCAGCAACACTCTCCAATACCCCACCTTCCTGCAACAATAATGGTCATCATCTCCAGCCCTTGGCCATTTCATCAATGGGGAGTGGACTTGGTTAGAACCTTGCCAGAAGCGCTTAGAAAGGTGAAATTTCTTATAGTATCAGTTGACTACTTCATGAAATGGATAGAAGAGGACCCATTAGCAGTAACAGATGGGAAAAATGTTACCAAGTTCTTATGGAAAAATATAATTAGCAGGTTCGGCATGCCAAATACAATATTAAGCGATAATGGTAAGCAGTTTGTAGAAAATCCTTCCAAGCAATGGTGCATCGATATGAAAATAGAACATAAGTTCACCTCAGTAGCATACCCACAGGCTAATGGTCAAGTTGAAGTTACTAACAAAACCAATGTCAAAGGGATAAAAACAAGGCTATCCAATGCTAAGGGATGGTGGATTGACAAGCTCCCTAGTGTTCTGTGGTCATACCGAACGACAGCCAGGACCGCTACTTGTAAATTTCCATGTAGAGACACGGTTTTGGCATCAGTTTGGTGTGTAAACGATGATTTTTTAGTAAAAATATTTTGTAAGGTCCAGATGGTTTCCAATCTGACAACAGGACTAAATGTCTCCATGCAATATATGTAGAAATGTTTGGAACAAACATCACTAACAAGGAGAGCTATGTTTATCATCACAAATATATATTGTGTATTTTTTTTCATTTGCACAATTTTTTCTTCAAAAAACTATTTCTAATCATATCTGAAATATCCAATTCTAAGTGTCTAATATCATTCTTTTTCAATCAAATGTTTGATTTTAAGCATATTGTATATACTTATTTATTATGTTGTTTTAACCTTTTCTTGTATTTTAGTAAAAAAAATGAAGTATTTTCTCGAAATTTCAGGATAATTCTTTGGATGTCTGTATTTTTCTTGAAATTCCGTAATAAGGTTGTTCTGTCCAGGATCCGAATATAAAATTCTAGTACAATATTTTGGTGTGAAATATTTGGGACGAGTTGGTTAGTTGTCATAACATGTATATGTTTTTAGATTATTTTTTTAATATCAATTTAAAATATAGTTATTTTAGTAAAACATCCCTTGATTTTGTATTCTATAGCTAACTTCTTGTCGGTCACTTTTGTAATAAATTTTGTTCTAGTTTAGAAAAGGGAAGAACACAAATGTTACTAAGTTTATATGATAATTCTAATTTGACATTGTGTTATTTTGTCTCAACTTCGACACTGTATTTTTCAATTTGTTACAATTTTGACCACTTGACCGGTTAAGACGTAGTTGTTTGTTGACGTGACATGATGATATGGCATGTTGATATGTTAAAATTGAATTTTTTTTTTCTCCACAAAATACACCAAGTTCTCATTTTTTCAATTTTGACAATAAGTTTTAATATTATTTTTTTTTTTTACAATTTTGACACTATTTTTTCCAAATCAAATATCATATTTTCCATTTTAACTTAATGTTGACCATTTTTCATTTTAAATCATATAAATACGATTTTTTTCATTTAAAACTCATATTTTTTTTTTAATAAATACAGTGTTTTTTCATTCAAATTATAAATTTATGTGTAAATATGTATTATTTATATAAAACTATATTTTACATTAAATACATAACTTTAAAATGAGTTTGGAGGTTTGGAGGGGTTTATTCATTCGAGGCCCAGAAGTCAAGTTTGTAACCCGTAAAATTTTCACATCTCATACCATATTCATAATATTATTAGGAACATTTTGAAACTTATGTTGTGAGTCTCGAATTCTATCATGACTTAATCTTGAATGATCATTTATTTATTGAATGATAATTTAATTATTTTAGAGGTATATAATCAATATGTCCTTTAATAATATTGAAAATCATATTTTTAGCTTAATTTTTCAAAAATATTTATGAAGGATAAATGTCATCATTATTACATTTATTTTAGTATCGCATTAATTTTTGATAGTTTCTTCTATATTTCTCATTTCTTCTTCAATGCTTGAAACGAACGTTAGATGCGACATCAATACATACCTAATAAAATTATTTAATTATAAATAAGTGTAAAATCTACCAAAAAAAAAAATCATTAGCAATAATTGATAAAATGTTGTTATTCTTGTTCGATGCTTATAAACGAGTTTGGTTCTCATGATATGAATTAATTATCTTATATTGTTCTGATTTTGGATCCTTAGACATAAACTATTATAATCCTTCTTAATAAATGAAGGTTTTTTTTTTATACATGTCAATCTTTCATGAGTGTTGATATTTGTCATTTTGTGATATTTTTGAAATAAATATTATCCAATTGTCAATTTTTGGTTTGTTTCATTGTTTAAAATTAAAGGCATATACTTATATATGTAAAGTATTAAATATCATATATATAATATTAAATTGCAATAAATGCGTTTTTTCTTATTTTGAAGTTGTACATTAAAAAATATTTTTTGCTTACACTTTAATTTAATGTTTAATCTTTTTTTAAATCAACTCGTGTAATACACGGATTTTACACCTAGTATATGTTAAATTTAAAAGATCTTGAACTATGGATGATGACATATATGTATGAGACTATACAAATGCGCAAAAGCTCACACACGCACAAACACATATCTTATCATTAATGTATTTCTTAGCAACGTCTTAAATTTATATATAAATTCTAGTGCAATGTTCCTTTAAAAATGAAGAACTAATAAATAAGTAGAATATGATTTTTATATAACTAATACATATTTATACATAACATTATGATTTAAAAAATAAAAAATAATAAAATAATAATAAAAAAACCTTGTATTTATATAAAAATATGGTTTTTAAATGAAAAAAAATATATATTTATACAATTTAAAATGTAATAAAAAATATTTATATAGTTTTTCAAATGGAAAATAATCAACATTGTACAAAATTAGAAAAAATAATGTTCGATTTGGAACAAAAATATAGTGTTATAACTGAAGAAATAAACTTGGTGTTAAAACTGAAAAAAAAAAAAAAAAAAAAAAAAAAAAAAAAAAAGTTAGTATCTTTTGTGGGAAAAAAAAATCAATTTTGTCATGTCTATATGTCATGTCAGTATATCATGTCGTCATACCATGTTAATATGTAACCGGATTAACCGATCAAGATGTTAGAATTGTAACAAATGAATAGCACAGTGATAATTTTGAAAAAAAAAACACAGTGTCGAATAAAATTTTATGTAAATTTAATGACTTTAGTGATATTTTTCCTTTAGAAAAATTATTAAGCAAGACACCTTGCCCCGATGGATATAATAAATTTTAGGTCTTGGGACAAATGTATATGCTTTTAAGAACGTGATAACATTTGTGAGACAATTTAGAAACAATGTATCATATTTATATAACAATGTGGTTTTTAAAGGAAAAAAAAAATATTTTTACCATTTAAAATGTAATAAAAATATTTATACGGTTATTCAAATAGAAAATGTTCAACAGTCAACAAAATTGGACAAAATGATGTTCGATTTTGGAAAAAAGAAATAAGAGTGTTAAAATTGAAAAATGAAAATTTACTATCTTTTGTGGAAAAAAATAATTTTGCCACGTCAATATGTCATTTTTACATGTTATGTCATCATGTCATGTTAACATACAATTGGGTAAACTGGTTAAGTTGTCAGAATTATAACAAACTGAATGATTTAATGTCAAATTTGAGAAAAAAAAATGTAGTGTCAAACTAAATTTTTGTGTAAACTTAATGACTTTTGTGGTATTTTTCCTCTAGAAAATTTTTATGCAAGACATGTTGCCCCGATAGATATAATAAATCTTAGATCTTGTGACAAAAATACACGCTTTTAAAGAAGGTGGTAACATTCTTTTGACAGTTTCAGAAACAAGGTGACGATGGGCATAGGTCTGACGGACAGAAGTGACAGACAGAAATAACGAGCATAAATACATGGCCGAACGTGCATAGCCATGGCACAACATGACCAAAAAGACATAGCTCACCCAAAATGCATGACCTCACATTTTACTTCTAGATCACGATTCGGATCGATGAACATACTTTCCACTTAATTCAGATGATAGGTAATTATATCTTATAAATAGCGAAGGTTTGCGGTCCGGAAGTGAGGCAGAAAAACTATAATACCTTACTTTTAGCTTTGATCGATTTCTTCTTATTGAAACTGAATTTACCATCGGAGTGTCATCTTGGGTCCCCACTCGATATTGTTTCAGTTATCACTGGAGTCAAGCTAAACAAAGGACAGAGCGAAGATCCACGGAAAGTCTCTTTATCTTAACCATCTTGAGAACCCATGTATTCATCATTGGCGCCATCTGTGGGACCCTGCACAAAAACCACAAAGGCGGACATGACTTTTGGATAAAGTCCTCTCACAGTCATATCCGATTGTTTCCTAACTTGGGAGAACAATTGGTTGTAACCAATATCACTTCCGGTGAGATCAGATTCTTCTTGTCGACAACTGAAGCATCCGGCGTATCACCCATCACACCCATCATGATCTCTACGGTATCGATTGTAACGCTCACACCCACGATGCTGCTGATAGTAACGCCCACATCCACGATGCCAGTAGTAACGCTCGCACCCACAATAGTGATCCCTGGAAGTATAACGAGACTAGATCATGGTTTGCGTCCCATTAATCACACCACACAACAACCAAATAATGTAATCTAAACATTTTGACCTCGAACATAAATGACAACGAGATCATGAGGAAGAAGAGTTCATATATAAGATGTACTCGGATCAATCAACAAAGATAGGAGTTTCACTTCCTCCATCACTTAAGAACGAACTCTGAAAACTCCTTCAAGACAACATGGATATTTTTGCTTGGACACCTTCTGATATGGAAGGAATATCCCAAAACTTCGTTGAACAGAAGCTTAGCCTTATCCTAGAAGATCATCCTATCAGGAAAAAGAAACGCACGTTGGCAGGTGAAAGGAGCAAAGCGGTGAATGAAGAGGTCAATAAATTGGTCAAGGCAAAGATTTTAATAGAATCCATATTCCCCGTGTAGATATCCAACCCAGTATTGGTTATGAAAGGAGACGGATCATGGCGTATGTGTATGGACTATACAAGTCTCAGTAAGTCTTGTCCTAAGGATTTCTACCCCCTCCCCGAAATCGACTAAAAAGTTGAATCTCTAAAAGGCTTCCGATGGAAGAGTTTCCCAGATGCTTTCAAAGGATATCATCAAATTCACATGGAAAAATACATTGAAGATAAAACAACTTTCTATATAGATCGAGGCACCTTTTGTTACACCAAAATGTCATTCAGTTTAAAGAATGCAGGAGCCACTATACCAACGCATGGTGGATAAAGTTTTTAAAGATTAAATAGGAAGCAATGTAGACGCTTACGTGGACGACATGGTTATAAAATGTAAGGGGGGTGAAACCCTTATTAGCGAAATAAATGACACATTTTGTAAGCTAAGAGAAGTAAATATGAAGCTAAACCCGGCTAAATGCACGTTTAGTTTGGAGGGGGAAAAGTTTTTGGGGTACATAGTCTCTAACAATGGAATCCAAGCAAATCTCGATAAAGTGGAGGCCCTAGCCACCATGCGACCCCCGAGAACTTTGAAAGAGATACAAGGCCTCAATGGCAAACTGGCAGTGCTAGGTCGATTCCTTGCTAAGTCGATAGAGAAGTCGTTATCTTTATTCAAGACCCTTAAGGGATGCATAGATAAGAAATATTTCCTTTGGACACAAGAAGCCTACGAAGCCTTCACCGATTTAAAAGAGAGTCTCAAATAACTCCCAACATTGGGTTGTCTAATCCCTAGGGAAACGCCAATGATCTATCTTTCCGCCACGTTAAAATCCATTAGTGCAGTGTTGGTCACCGAAAGAAACAAAAAACAGGTCACTATATACTTTTTCAGTCGAGCATTGCAGGGCCCGGAGATAAACTACCCCCCAATGGAGAAGCTGACGTTGGCTCTTGTTCATGCAGCAAAACGACTTAGACGTTATTTTCATGCACATCCCATATTGGTACTCACCGATCAACCTATTCAACAGGTATTGCTCAAACTAGAGCGCTTTGGAAGGATGGCTAAGTGGGCGGTGGAGCTAGGTGAGCACGACATAGAGTACCATCCAAGAATAAGCATTAAGGGACAAGCATTTACAGATTTCCTTTTTGAGATCTTGCGAGATAAATACGCCCAAACCACTGTAGAGTCCCATATGCAAGATCGGACCAGTCATCATAATGGTCGCATATAAAAGGAAAATATTGATGAAGAAAATTGTTGGACATTGTTCACAGATGGAGCCTCGAACAATCATGGAGCAGGGACAGGTCTTGTACTCACTAGCCCCATTGGAGAAACAGTCACGTACACATTACGTTTTGACTTCGAAACTTCCAATAATGAGGCTGAGTCCGAAGCCCTTATTGTGGGACTGAATTTGGCACGACACCTTGGAGCAAAAAACTTAAAGGAATTTAGTTATTCCATGTTGGTGGCAAACCAAGTAAACGGATCAAATGAAGTACGCGAGCCACATCTACGGAAGTATTTGAGTACGGTAAAAAAGTTATTAGTGGGTTTAAAACATTTATGAACAAGAAGGTTCCCCGATCGAAAAACAAGTAAGCAGATGAGCTAAGTAAAATGGCAGCCACAACTTTCCCCCATCTCACAAAGGAATTGCTTGTAGAAATACTACGAAAATGTAGCACAGAAGAAAAAGAAGTAAACGACATCGGCTCCACCACTCAGAAAGACTTTTGGATGACTCTTATCTAGAAATACCTAGTCCATGGAATCCTACCCAAGGACGATAGAGAAGCTAGAAAGATCATAATCAAATCCCCAAGCTTTTTCATGAGGCAAGGAGTGCTTCACAAGAAGGGTTATTTAATTCCATGGTTATGATGTGTTGACCATGACGAAACCAGTTATGTCCTAAGAGAAAATCATGAGGGGATATGTGGAGCTCACTCGGGCGTGAGAACAGTTGCTAAGAAGATAATGCGCATGGGGCATTTATGACCAACAATATACAAATATGATGGGCCCCTAGTTAGAAAATCTTTGGAATGTCAGCAACACTCTCCAATACCCCACCTTCCTGCAACAATAATGGTCATCATCTCCAGCCCTTGGCCATTTCATCAATGGGGAGTGGACTTGGTTAGAACCTTGCCAGAAGCGCTTAGAAAGGTGAAATTTCTTATAGTATCAGTTGACTACTTCATGAAATGGATAGAAGAGGACCCATTAGCAGTAACAGATGGGAAAAATGTTACCAAGTTCTTATGGAAAAATATAATTAGCAGGTTCGGCATGCCAAATACAATATTAAGCGATAATGGTAAGCAGTTTGTAGAAAATCCTTCCAAGCAATGGTGCATCGATATGAAAATAGAACATAAGTTCACCTCAGTAGCATACCCACAGGCTAATGGTCAAGTTGAAGTTACTAACAAAACCAATGTCAAAGGGATAAAAACAAGGCTATCCAATGCTAAGGGATGGTGGATTGACAAGCTCCCTAGTGTTCTGTGGTCATACCGAACGACAGCCAGGACCGCTACTAACGAAACAACATTTAGCCTCGTCTACGGATCCCAAGTTGTTCTTCCACCGGAAATAGGACTTCCAACTGATCAAGTTCTCAATTTCAACATAGAAGAATCAAAACATACTTACGTGAAACCTAGATCTCCTTCAAGAAAGGCGGGAGGTAGCAGCTCTAAGACAAGCAACTTATAAGTCCCAGACAGAGAAGTAATACAACAGTCGCGTTAAGGAAAGAGCATGCAAGGTAGGAGACTCGGTGCTTAGATGAAACAAAGCGAGTAGAGTTGAAGATCAGGAAAAATTGAGCCAGAATTGGGAAGGTCCGTACAAAATGATAGAAGCTCACCAAAACGGGTCTTATGTGCTCAAAACACTCCAAGGCACCCTAGTGCCTCGAACGTGGAACATCATAAACCTAAATAAATATAACTTCTAAAAGGCAAAGTATTTTCCTTCGTTTAAAAGTTTCAGTATTTACATTATTTTTTGTTTCCTGCACGTTTGAATTTGAACTCTCATACTTATGTCTTACATTTACATTTGATATTTCACAAGTTTGAAGTGCAACATTTGAGTTCTTTAAGGAATTTCAAATGTGAACTTTTGAATGTGATAAATTTTAGCAACTTCCCACATTATCTTTGCATATGGTTGATGAGACATATTATGGGTGCCCTCCACACCTAGAAAAGACAAACTTCCCTGGGTTATCCAAATAATTGTGAAGTCACTCTCGACGACATGAGAGAGTTTGAACATTATACATTACACAACTCACCCTCTAGGGGGGGGGGGGCATATCATGTACTCTCTCCTCATACAGTAAGAGTATACAGTCATTATTCTCCCAACTTAAAAATACCCAAATACATTAATTACAAATGAAAAAAGTACAGACATTCATTACAAATGAAAAAAGTATAACCATTCATTACAATGGTACACAACAATACATCTTATAAGAAGCATAGATCATTCTTCTTCTTCAATTAAAAAGGCTTTAAAAGCCTCAAAAATGGATTGGTCCAGTCCAGATGATGCCACATAATCTTCATTGGAAAAGGCTACCAGAGCATGTTGCAATTCTTCGGAATGCCCACTCGGCATCTCATGTTCCGAGATCTGAAATCCATACTTTTCTTTCCTTAATTTGCATCCTTGTTATATGCCAAAGTCATTATATGCTTTGTAAAGTCTTTTGGAGTTACTCACAAATGTCTCAGAACACATGGATTTATCAAAATATTCGGAAATACCTTATTGAAGCATCCAACCCATATCATTCCTTGATTAGATGAGTCAACCATTTAACTTACTATCGCTAGCACGAAGATTCGTTACTTCGAGTTCTAGGTTGGAAACCTGACGAACCAAACGATCATGTGCCTCTTGTTGGTTTTTCTTGGTAAGCTCATATGTGGTCATATACCCCGATGCTTCAGTGGAGACCAAAACTACTAGACCGCAAGCCTATTCAAGTTCAGTTTTGTACCGTCTATCAAATCCCACATTATAGGCCATGGACTACACCATGTGTACGTGACATCTCCTGGTGAGTTTGTCGATTCTCATCTTGTCCATTTGGGACAAAGTTACTTGTAAAGACATTTTATTTGAATTCAGAGTTGTATGTTGAGTCCAACACATCGTTTTCACAAGTAATATTCCAATATGGATGAAAAATACTAGTTGGATCAGCCATGCAGGATGTTTGAGGTGTCCATGACCCAAAATTAGAGCTCGAACCATCACCCATAATAATAAGTGAGCTTGTTGTACCAAATGTGGTAACACACTGAACGGAGGGAACCTCCATGGCTACTCCTTGCATGGCATTCATAAAAGAAACCCTGCTTTTACCACAAAAACCTTGATGATGCTCCACATCTTTGGCGTTAGTAATGAACACCAATTGAGCATAGTCTTTTCTCTTCTTTCTGGATGGTGTATTAGAAAATTAGGAAAAGACTGACATAAAAGTGGTATGTCTTATAGGGCTAACAGATTGACATCCGTCATCATTGTCACTCTGGTCATCGACATTGTCTTCTTTAACATCCAATTTTGTTCTTGTTTTCTTCATCACATGCTCTTCCCCCTCATTACCCTAGTAGAAATATAAGGATACTACATCCGCCTCTAGTTAGCATTCCTTCAGGTAATCACACATAAGAGCTCTTAACATATTCACATATACTTTTTTTTTTCTAAACACAACAAGAAAGGCTAATATGAAAATTACACTTCAAATTTTGGATAATAGTTATTAAAAAATGACAGTCACTTACCATTAATCCTCACGAATAGCATAGGGAGCATGAGTTTGTTGTGTCGATCCCACACAACCCTTTTTCCACCAGCATCAAGAACGAGTTCGTCGATCTCATCTCCTGGTATACAATACCCTTCTATTTTGCTTAAGTCCTTACATATTTGAGGGTTGATAATTTTTATGGTCGGGTCATTAACCATCCTTGATGTGTCACTAAATACCATCCCTTGGGGTACGAGGTTTTGCTCACCCAAAAGAACTCTTGTTTCCATTTCCTAGATGGTATTTTTGGATTTGCTGCAATTTGTCTCTCTTTATCATGGTTGTAGAAAATATACCAATCTTCACTAGAAGATAACCTGTAGAAAATATGGAATACGGGAACATAAGGCTCAACCTTTTTTGCGTTGCATATGAGTTCAAATGCCACGATTTTGAGCATCGCATTTGGCTTTAGTTGGCTTATGTGTATGAAATAGTGATATAATAAAGATTCAAGGAACTTGGATATTGGGAAGCGAAGGACTGCCTCCACAGTCTTGACATAAATACCCACTTTATTGGGAGGTGGATCCTTGATATATCGAGTAGGACCAGGTAGAGGAACTCCATCCACCGAACGTAATCCATATTGACTAGCCACCCTTTATAAAGCTGCCTGTAAAAGAGTTGAGGATATGTCTTCTTTACCAAGTTCACGAGCAATCTTCTCACTACTTATGTTTTGCTAGATATTTGGTAAGTGTGGCATGTGATTATTAATGTAGGCTCTTATATATATATATATATATATATATATATATATATATATATATATATATATATATATATATATATATATATGGCATGTGAATCTCTGCAATGCAAAGACCCACTTGACATCGACATATGTATGCCACATTTTTTCAAATGACAATACTATCTATACTATTGATATTGACACATTCATGAAAAGATTCCTTCCTACATCACCTATGCCTCTCGACCTACGCATTCCACTTTTATACAATTGACATTAACCTATGCATGTCAATATTCTTTTATAACCTATGGGATAATCATTCGTAGCCAATCATTTATTTTTTCTGCAAATACTCCAGTGTACCGGGCCAAAGGAGGTTGACTAGAAATTCAAAGAGGAGAATGAGGACAGCTGACTACCGCTGAAAGTCAGACTACGAGTACACATTGTATGATTGAAAACCACCGCTGCATACTAAACGGTAATTGCAGGTCTAACTGTTGCCTTCTCTCCAATAGTTGCTTCAATCAATGTGAAGTCTGACTACGAGGCCTCTTAGCCCGTAGTTGACTACTTATTGAAATAAAAGACCGAATATTTAAGGCTAATTCTTTCTCGTCTTCAAAAAAGTATCAAATGCATTTATATAAGCTATCACTTTTGCAATTCAAGATCAGCTCATCGAAGGGAAAAGTGAAAGTATCAAAATGCAGTTATATAAGCATCGACTTGATAATTTGCCTAGTGAGAAAGTTGGGAAAGACCCAACACGCATACAAACTCACTCTCCAGGGGCAGCAGAGGAAGACAAGATTTCTTAGGAGTTTCAAATATCGAAAAAAGGCTTTCTTTTAGGCGCTTCCTCTCCTTTCAGTCTAGCTAGGCTAAAGACTTTCTCTTTCTATCCAAGCAAGCTTCATGCTGAAACTATCTTCCTTCTTTGTCTTTGTGCGAGATTGGGGGAGGTTGTAAGGTAGTAAGAATAGATCTACTATGCCTTGAGTCGGGTTTTCACTCCTCTCCCTTCACTACTCACTTTGGTTCTGCCTTGTTGAGGCTAGTAGAGGTAGAATTATAACAGCTAAATCTTCACAGTCTCTATGATTGCTTGACTTAAACAAGTGGCCTCCTTTCTTTCATCAGGTATGATCCTAGACTTGTAAGACTGATCAAAAACTCTACGATGTTGAGCATAGCTCAGATCAGGTATATTAACCTGAGAAAAGACAAAGATGACTTGGAAGGAATCAACCCGGATAGATTATTATCAGAAAGAACTAGGCATTGTAGGTTGATCCAAGATTCTCTGGTATAGGCCCATTAAGATTGTTATTTCCATGGTTCAATGTGTATTCAATAGCTTGTCCTTTCAACTACTATTCAAGCTCGTACAACCATGAGTAATCTGTGTATCTCAACTAGTGAAATAAGTTACTTGCATAGTGCTACTCCTCCTCCACAGAAGACTTGCTAGAATAGCTTGCATGGAGAGCTACCACCTTTCTCTAATATTCATATATGAATATAAATATATGTGTATTTATATGTGAATACACCACCTCCCTCCTCCACCAACCACCACCACCACCACCTCTACAACCAACCACCACCTTCGCCACCACCCATCGTTGTCATACTTATATATTGAATAATCACTTCCGTTATATGTATTCATATATGAATATACATACTCATATCTGAATATGATCTGTTTAGTCGGCCCGGTACGATGCATCGCTTAAGTGGCAGAGTCGAAATGAGTGGTCCAGATTCATTCCCTCTTTCTCAACCTTTTTATTCTCAATTCAACCATCCTATATATATATATATATATATATATATATATATATATATATATATATATATATATATATATATATATATATATATATATATATATATATATATATATATATATATATATGAGAGAAATCAATAGAAAACGCATAAACCATAAAAAATTCATAGAAATTCTAGAAATACATAAAAATATACTTTGAGATATCTACTTTTTTATTTATGTTACAAGGCTAAAAATCACAGGTTTTTAATAAATTTGTTGAAAAACAAATTAGAATAAATATATATATATATATATATATATATATATATATATATATATATATATATATATATATATATATATATATATATATATATATATATATATAACGATTTTGAATAAAAAGTTGTGATTTTTAGGTTTGTAAAGTAAAAAAAAAAATAGTTATCTCAAAGTATTGTTTATGCATTTATAGTGTTTGTACGGTTTTTTTTAGATTTATGTATTTTCTATTGATCCTCCCACTATATATATATATATATATATATATATATATATATATATATATATGTGTGTGTGTGTGTGTGTGTGTGTGTGTGGAAAAGTCCATATACCTTACAACGTATATAACTTTTAGTAGCAAACTCACCATACTACTTCGTTATGTATAAAATATACATAACAATGTTCTTAAACTTCAACCCTAACTCGATTTACTTCCAAGGTTATCAAATTTTCACTATTGTTGTTACATCTATTTTTCGTAACAGGTATTATTTACAAGATATGAACCATTTGAACAGAGTAGATGAAATAAATCCTTGATTTCCTTTAATTTGATAAATGTTATTTAGCAAAAGATAACTTAGGAATGTTGTAAATTTTGTTGAGAGGATTTCGTGGATATAAAGATCATCGAAACTGGAGTTCATATCAGATAGTTATGATCATTGCAAGTTAGGACAAAACTACATTGCGATTTTGAGAAAGTCAACGAAAGTCATGTCAAGGGTCAATTTTTGAGTCCCACAATGTGAAGGAATGCTTGCCACGACTTGGCATTAAGCATGTCACGACGTGGCAATTAGCTTGTCATGACGTAAAGAGTGTTGAGTCGTCTGAACATTCGAGATTCATACGTGTCAAGACAAGAGTCTATTGACCCTCACGTCGCAAGACATACATGGTCAAGACATGAAACAAGTCAGATCAATAAGAAACGTCACCAAATAGTACATTACATGTCAAGATTGGAATGTATAAGATCGTCATGATGTGACACTTATGAGCTCACGACGTGACGAGCATCTGACTATAAATAAGAGAGCTCTTGTGTCATATGAGAGAGTGTGGCACACATGTTCGGAAACGATGCTATAGATTCGTTTGTGGGAGATATCTATGGTGGAGTTATACCATTGTATCGAACTATCAGTAATATGAGTGTCGAGTTACGAGACACATCAAGGTATTTTTTACTCGTTAAATTGTATTTACGATATGTTATTATTATTTATAAATGATAGACCCGAGTATGTTACAGGTTTTTGTGATATGGTGATGTTACAAACCTGTTGGTAAGATTGTGAGTAAATCTTATGATTATAAATTAGACGAGACAGTTAGGGTTATACTACCAATAGTTGAGAGTTGACCATTATGAGAGATTTAGCTAACAACTTACGGGTTAAGCCTAGTAGTGAGTTGGGATACGTTCTAAGGAACTTATTATGTGATGACTAGGTGTTACCATGTAACAAACTGATATGCAATGAAGGATGAAACCGAAACTGGAATTAGTCTACCAACTGACCAAGTGAGTAACAATAGCTTAACATCCATTGATGTGTTATATGTGATATATATTATATAAATTATATTAATTATTAATGAGAAATTGATTGATATTGGAGATATTGAGTATTCTGAGACATTAACATTTGACTGAAGATTGATTGTTATTGATGAGATAGATTATAATCGACAGCTAGATCACATTAAAAGATAGATCAATTCTGAGTAGTTGTTATATTATATTTGTGATATATTTGATACTTATGATATCTATGATATGTGATATATGAATGATACGAAGATCAAGATAACTAACTATTGTTGATAATTTATTCATCATTATGAGTTAAATCATTATCGAGAAATATAATATAAATGATAGATTAATTATGATTAATCGATAGAGTATGAATGATGGATTGGAGTAATAGATTATGAGAGAGAGAGAGAGAAAGAGAGATATTAATACCACTTAGAGAGATAGACATTTAGTAGAGAGTGATTCGTTTTAATATAGAAGTAGATCACGATAGATAGATTTATTAACATAGAGAAAGATAGATTATGCTAGGGGGAGAGTGAGAAGGAGATACAATTAAGAGATTGATTCCCATTGAATGAAATAGATCTTTGGTGAGAATTAGATTACCGATTGAGAGACAAATTATTGATTGAGAGATAAATCATTGATTTAGAGATAAATTATGACTGATGAATAGATTGTTACTGAGAAATTGATTATGAGAATACCATTAACTAGTATTGATTAATTACTACATAATTAAGAAAATGGATCATTATATGATTATATGTTTTATTTGATTATGTTTTAGTAGATGTTATTCACTAAGACGTGAGGTTTATGTTGTGATAATCTGATTTGCAGGTAGATTATTTGTGGCGCCCGGCTCGATCCTATACTTGTGGCAAGTACGATCCTCGTGATAACTTCTTGTATGTCAGTTCACCAATGTATAACAAAATAAATATTGTAAATTTTTAAATGATAAATGAAATTTTTGGGGTGTAATTAGTATAAATAATGGGTGTTACAATTGTCCCTCTTACATCACATCTTTCTACCGAACACCTACCAGCCTATATATATTATAGTTGCAAATGAAAATTATGTAAGAAGAAGATGATGGTGAATTGTAGTGTCTTTCTAATAATGATTGTAAGTTGATTAATAAGGTTAAATAAATATCAAACCTAAAGTGTAATCATAAATAGACTAAATTTCAATTTTAAAATAATATCTTTACTTCTATTTATAAAGTTATGTCTTTAAATTTTAACATATTATACTTAATTTATTAGATTTAAAATGTTGTTGCATGTAAACCATTATTAGTTTAAAGCTACAACTTTTGAACAATTTGGATAAAATACTTAAATTGTTAATTTAAATATAACATTACAGTGTCAACTTAAATATAAATTTTAGTTCCACTAAAAAAATCAAATAATATTTTATAAATAGTTAAAAGTGATAAATTATAGTGATAAATGCAAAAACTAAATTGTAATATCAGTTTAACTAAAATATTTCCTAAATATAATTTTATAATCATTAAAAAATTTCAAATAAATAGCTTAAAATAACTTATAATAACAATAGTTAAAAATAACTCTATATAAATGATTATATTGTTATCTTTAAAATAAAAAAATAATGTTTGATGTTTTAAATAATTATAATGATAAAAATTAAAACATTAAGCAAATAAATTTTAAAAAATTAGTTAACAATAACAACAACTATAAATAATATTAAACCATATATAATATTTAATTTTATTGATGTGTAACTCGCGAGTAGAAGTCATTCAAGCGATTGAGATTATGACGTTATAATAGATGTATATATTATCATATAATTCAAAATAATCAATATATTATATCAAATTAATATACAAATTATTATATCAAATTTAAAAACAATGTTAGTGTTATATTTAAAAAATATAAATTTGTAAAGACTTCAACTATATAGGTGTTTATGTGCATTACAATGTCAACTCAAATATAAATTTCAGTTTCATTTAAAAAAGTAAATAATATTTTGTAAATAGTTAAAAGTGATAAATTGTAGTGATAAAAGCAAAAACTGAATTGTAATCTCAATTTAACTAAAATATTAAATATGTTTTATAATCGTTCAAAGTTTCCAAATAAGTAGCTTAAAATAACTTACAATAACAACAGTTAAAAACAACTCTATATAAATGATTATATTGTCACTTTTAAAATAAAAAATAATTTTTGATGTTTTAAATAATTATAATGATAGAAATTAAAACATTAAGCAAATAAATTTTAAAAAATTAATTAACAATAAAAACAACTATAAATAACATCAAATCATATATTATATTTAATTTTATTCATGTGTAATTCGCGGATAGAAGTCATTTAAACGATTGAGATTATGAAGTTACAATAAATGTATATATTATCATATAATTCAAATATAATCAATATATTATATCAATTTAGTATATACAAATTATTGTATCAAACTTAAAAACAACGTTATTGTTATATTTAAAAAAACATATATTTGTAAAGACATCAACTATATAGGTGTTTCTGCGCAACGCGCGGGCATTCGCCTAGTAAATATAAAAAACAGTTTCTAAAGTTGAGATAGATTTCTAACATCTTACTTTTAAAGTTTGTCCTTTTTCGGTTTTTTTTTATTTTCATTACGATTTAGTTTTTTTTGTTTGTTTTTTCTTTTCAATTTGTTTTTTTTTTCCGGTTAATTGTCTTTTCATTGTTTCTTGTTATTGATTGATTTTGTTTTAAAGATGATTATGGTTAATATTGATCGTTGGATATATGATGATTTTATTTAATTTTATTTTATTTAGATAATAAAAAAATAAAATTTAGTTTATGGAATTTAAAAAAACATACTATCTTTTTTATACAGACTGTAAATTTTCGATTTACATATTTTTCAAAAAAATAAAAATAAACTACGTACATTTTATCTTTTAAAAAATAAACAAGACAACATAAGTTAGAGTTTTTATAGTCTTTTGCAAAATAACGTGAATTGCACATATCCAAAGAAACTATATTTTTAAATTCCACGAGAATAATGTAACTAATATGGCGTTTCATTTTTGCATAGAAGAATATTCACGGATGTTACACTAAAAAGAATCTATATTTCTGACCTTGTCTTATAATTTATAAACAATAAATAATGAATTCTTATTCTTGAAATATGCTTTCAAAAAGCATCCATTTACGAGGACTACACATCGAATAGAATTATAAAAGTAATGGGCCACAACCAACCTCAAAGGTGTTTCGGAATTCCTTAGGTCATATGTACATCCACCGCACCATATGGTTGATTTAGGCGGTTAGCGTGGGGCATGGATAAAGAGACCACAGCCGGTGGTGTGTGGTGAACCGTCCTAGAAAGTGATTCCACTGTCTGTTTTTTTTAATTACCCGTTGGAAGCGGTAATTTTATATATTTTTTTTTCTTTCACTATAAATCAACAATACACCTTTCGTTTTATACCACAAAATGAACACTCAAAACCTCTTTATTTTTTATATGTCAAACTCAAAATGTCATTGTCATCTTCCATGTCGTTGGATACGTTGGCTTTACGGAAATTAACTTATATCATAAACGTTATGAAAACAACAATCGTTTACATACAAGAAAACAAAGATTAAAGTTCTCATTCAAAAAAACTAGAAGAAAGTTCTTTACAGAGAAATCGTGTAACTAAACACAATCATCTTGTACAAGACTCTTTGTTGATGATGTTTGTGTAAACTGAAAAATTTAAACATCGGTTCTAGATGAGAAAATAATTATCCCTTCGTATTGTTGATGAAAATTTATATTTTCAAGTGGAATGAGATGATGCGAGAGGCAAACAATATTTCTATACAATTCAAAAATATACAAAGACTATTCATCAACTAGCATTTGACACGTGATGAATATTTGAGGATGTTGGAGCGAACTACACATGTGTAACGTTCCAAAACTCAGAACCAAAAGTTTTGCTTTTATATTAAATAAATCATCAACCAATACGTTTGTCAAAACCATAAAGTATTCAAAGAATATCAATAAACATCTCAAAAGTACATCAGAGTTAATGAAGCGGAAAAGCATGGTGTGTGCAATGTTATCATCCCGAGCTCTTCCCTTTCGAACCAAAAGTATCTGAAACATAAACTAAAACCGTAAGCACAAAGTTTAATAAGTTCCCCAAAATGCTACAAACAATACACGTACATCAAATCAAGGTTGTATCGGGTCTATTTCACCCCGAGTCTATTTCAACTCATATGTCAGTCTAAGGCTATACCATGTCTATTTCACCCCCCCCCCCCCCCCGAGTCTATTACAACGCATATGCCAATACAAGGTTGTATCGGGTCTATTTCACCACACATACATATAGCAGACAGGCACACAAACATACAACATGAGTCACAAAGACTATAAGCAAATACGATCTCTAGTATCCTATAGTATAGTGAGCAAACTCACATCTTAGTTTGAAAGATCGTTGAATAGGACACTACTCTGAATATCAGCTCTACCGGTCACCTATTCATTGGAACATGACCAAACTTAACTTATAATCAAAATACCCAAAACACCCCTAAGTCAATTTGGTCAAAAACAAGTCAATATCGAAAAGTCAAAAAGTCAACCGAATCAACTCAGCTGAGTACGCCTAGCGTACTCAGCTTGTACGCTTAGCGTACACAATCCTTGACCAGAAATGGGGTGTTGACCTCGTACGCCATGCGTACCATAACGTATGCCCAATGTACGTGCAACCATCATTTCCTTCTATTAAGAGCTTAATCCCTTAAGCTCTTTCGTCCAAATTCCAGATCTAGTCCTCAAATGATGTCCTTAACCATAAAGATTCCAACTTTATGGTCTTGCATGACGATTATGTGCTCAATACCAAAAACCCTAACTTCTTAACTCTTTAAGACATCCTAACTCATGCATGGAAGGAAACTAAGGCCCAAGATTACATTTTTATGGTTCCTAATAACTCCATAATGGATAAAGTTTCTAACTTTATCCATTAGAATGGTCCAATCAACCAAGATCTAGTCTTTAAGTCTCAAAGGGACCAAAAGAGCATCTTTTCCAACTTAATCCATTAGATCTGTATCAATATGATGTTTAGATGGATAAAGTTTCCAAATTTATCCATAACAAGGTCACAAACTTTCAAGATCTAAACTTTATGCACTAAAAAGTGACCCAAAGCTCATAACACCCAAGACTACATAGATCTATCAAATGCATCATCAAGATTCAAACCTTATACATCTAGAAGAAAGATCAAGGTGAACAAAGTCTGGATCCACAAGCTCCAATGCAACCAAAACTTTTCCAAAGAACTCTTTTTTCTCCAAGATGCACCAAGAATACTCCAAAGCACTCAAGCACACCTTCTTTTACTCAAAAGGCTTAATTAGGGTTAGGGTTTTCAAGGGAGGGTGTTGGAGAGATGGAGGCTGAGAATGGAATGGGTTTGGGAAGTTAAGGAGCTTAAATATGGCTTAAACCATAAAAATAGGGTTTGGGCACTAATCGCGTACGCCTAGTGTACTACTGGTATGCCCAGCATACCAGGGGGATGCCCTAGTACCCCCAGCGTACTTCTTGTATGCCCAACATACTAGACTAAGTCCAGAACCTTCCTAACTTTCAACGGTGAAAACATCTTCATTCCAACTCCATTTTCGACAATCTTTATATCCAAGGAAAGGTATTGAGGAGCTCTACAACCCTATCTAATTACTTTTGACTTAAAACACATCAAACTAAAATCCTTAATTTATAAATAAATAAATAAATAAATAAAGTTTGAAACACCACTTTTCCTATTTTACCCTTTGACTCCAAAGCACAAACCGAACTCTTGGATCACATAATCTACATTACCAACAACCAATTGGGTCTAAACCTCTCTTTCCCAAAGCCCGAAGCCTTATGATACTTGATATTTGGGTCACGAACCCAAATTTATGAAATGACTTGAAACAGGGTGTTACAACTCTCCCCTGCTTAAATTAGATTTTGTCCTCGAAATCACTCCTTGCTACTTCCTAAGCAATCATACGATCCGACCAATTCCTCCAGATCCCTGATAAAGTCGACCCTAGCATACGATGACCTTCCAATAATCAAACCCTTCCTTAGTGGAACTCACTGACAACGAGCGAATCCTTGCTCCCGTTAACCTTAACCATTAAAGGATAGCCATCACTACTCAGCTCAAATCTAGGAATCTAATACCTTATCCGACTGCTCGAGTTCCAAAACCATTTTGAATAACTGCCAATACAACTCCACATCACAACCCAAACCAAACGTAAACCCTTACGACCCTAGATTATCTTGTTGGTTCCACTATGAACCAGAATCCCTAACCATTCATCGCTGCTGAAAACTTTTCACTCGATAACAAGGCGACTCTCAACACGAGTCACAATCATTGGTACCTTCTCAGGCTCATCTTGTTGTCCCATAATTACATTTCTGATATAATCTAAACCCCCTGGCCTTACAATTACCTTCTAATTAACCATGGATAATATAACAAACCATTACATCAATGCAACATACTCTACTTTTCTATAGATGAATGCCACATGCCTAACTGTAGTCTTCCATCACGACCAGCCTCATACGTTCCACAACCTTCCTTACTTCCATGAATTTTGTGGCCTTCCCACGGGCTCCCTACCCATCTTGCCATGGTCTAAACCCAACTAGGGGAAACTATGAGCTAATTAATTCATCACACTCTCATAGATGCTCATGGACCAGCTGAATGCTACGGTTCACCCCCAGTATTACAACCCTTCTACCATCACTTTATAATCTAATGAATACTACGGCCACCCTCGCAGTCTTACAACACCTCTATCACTATTTCCTAATCTAGTGAATGCTATGACCACCCTGCAGTCTTACAACACTTCTATCACTACTTGCTAATATAGTGAATGCTACGGCCACCTCGCAGTCTTACAATACTTCTATAACTACCTGCCAATCTAGTGAATGCTACAGCCACCCCGTAGTCTTACAAAACTTCTATCACTACCTGCCAATCTAGTGAATGCTACGACCACTCCGTAGTCTGACAACACTTCCACAACTACCTATCAATCTTCTGAATGCTACGTTTTCTCCGTAGTCTTACAACACTTCCATACTGACATGGACCCAACTCATGGTCTTACCGTCCATCTACCATACCAACCATAATCAAACATGAGCCAAAACCATATCAACTATATCCCAATCAAGTGTATGGGTTATGCTTCGAACCCCAAAGCCTTTATCAGACAAGAACAAGCAGAGAGGCTCTAACAAAATCCATCCATCTATATCAAATCACATCTCCTCTAAGAGCCACTACTAATGCTTCACATATTTGGAAAAGATAGCATGAATCCTCATTCCTTGTGCAAATCTCAATCCACAACGCAATTAGAACTGGCTCTTCACTTGCCTACGGTATAAAATTCCTCTTTGTTTCGCACCCAAAATTATTCCCAATAATCCAAACGGTTCTCCCTCACTTGGATTCAATCGCATTTCGTCAACCCATAACCGATGGGCTTTCGAATCATGACATAACCTTATTATTTCATTCCTTCCTTTCTAAGTTTCCAGGAATTAGGATTCCAAGACCATACAAGCGAGGAACTATAACACCCTATTTCGATTTGTTTCATAATCTGGGTCTGTGTCCCAAAGATCAAGTATCAGAATGCTTCAGGCTTTGAAATAAAGAGGTTTAGACCCATTTAAAAGCGGCTAATGTAGATTATGTGATCCAAGAGTTTGGTTTGTGCTTTAGCACCATAGGGTAAAATGGGAAAAGTAGTGTTTCAGACTTCTTTTACAAATTATGGATTTTATTTTGATGTGTTTGAAGTCAAAATACATTAGATAGCATTATAGATCTCCTAAATACCTTTTCGTGGATGTAAAGATAGTCGAAATCGGATTTGAAACAAAGAAGTTATGATCGTTTGAAGTTAGGATGATTTTTTGGGTTAGCCGCGTACGTTGGGCGTACGGGGAATATGTTGGGCATACTAGGGCATCCCTACTATGTTGGGCATACCAGGAGTACAGTGGGTGTACGCGATCAGTGCCAATCCCTATTTTTGTGGTTTGAGCCATAACTAAGCTCCTTAACTTTCCCAAACCCATTTCATTCTCCGCCTCCACCTCTCAAACACCCTCTCTTGAAACTTCAACCCTAGTTTAAGCCTTGTGAGAAAAAGAAGGTGTTTTTAAGTGCTTTGGAGTGTTCTTGGTGCACCTTGGAGAAGAAGGAACTCATTGAAGAAGCATTGGTTGCATTGGAGCTTGTAGATCTATAATGTCCCAACAATTACGAGGTAAAAATTTCATTTTTAATTCAATCAAAATACTAATTATCTTTTATTCAAATATCCAAAAGTATTTCATAATAAAATAGTCATTAGAGTACAATCCCAAAATTATCAGAGTGTGGAAACATGGATGGATGCGCTGCTATCATGCCAAACCCTTCCCTTTCAAACCGTAAATACCTGAAACCATAACCATAAAAATTGTAAGCACAAGGCTTAGTTAGTTCCCCAAAATACCACATACCATACATACCATTGGGCATAGCCCTCACATTGGGCCTAACTCACATATTGCACCCATCACACCATAATGGGCCTATCCCTACCAAACCAATGGGGCTACCCTGATCATACAAATACAAAATTCACAAAGACAGTTAACACCCTACATAATATACAATGGGCCTAGCCCTTCCTGGTCTAAGGGCCTAGCCCCACATACAAAAGGGACTAGCCTGATCATACAATGAGCCTAGCCCAACATACAAATGGGTCTAGCCCAACATACCATACAAGAGCCACACAGAAAGCTTGCATAACATATCCTAGTCAGCCGACATTAGTGTCATCGACCCACGAGTACAGTGAGGAGACTCAAATCAATCCGCTGATAGTCAAATAATTGCTCGGGTCGTTGAACCGAATAACCTGACACCAAATAACAATAAATATGACCATAGTTAATAATCAACCTAATAACCCAAAATTGAAGGCCTGATCTATAATCCAACTTCCTAAAGGGTAAAAGACCATTTTACCCCTTCCATAACTAGTCCAACCTCAAATGGCCCAACCCCAAAAGGCCCAAAATGGATTCTCGGGGAGTATGCCCTACGTACTCAAAATGTACGCCCAACGTACCCACTATCGAAGCATAATGTACAAGACGTTGATGCACAAACCATGCATTACGCTGAGCGTACTCCTATGCACACCCGACGTACTCAACAGAGAGCCAAAAATCCCATTAAATCTCTTAGTGGATAACACAAGGACTTCCAAACTCAAATATGACCCCAAGGAGATGTCTTAACACGTAAAGTTGGCAACTTTACTCCTTTTCATGGCTTAATGGGACCAACCCCTCAATAAAATCCATAATAAACACCCAAACTCATGCATGGTCCAAAGTAACTTATCAAGATGACATTTTTATGAACAAAGGGACCTCACAAATGCCAATATCCAACATTCTAAGCTCTTGGAGTAGCTCATACTCACATGGATGACTAAGGAACAAAATGAACCCAAAACATTTCTTAGACTCGATTTAACACCTAGAGTCATCAAGTTAGAAACTTTATACCTCCAGAAGGTAGATCAAGATACACAAAGCCAGGATCCAAAAGCTTCAAGCAATCCCACACTTCTACAAGAAGCTCTTTATTATATGAGCACCAAAATGCATGAAATACCACCAAAAGCTCAAGAACCACACCAATGGGTGCTAGGATTTCATTTCTAGGGTTTACAGAGATGTAGGTTGAAGATAAGAGGGTTTGATATTGAGTTAAGGAGCTTAAATAGGGTCCAAGACCCTAAATCAGGGTTTGTGTTTGACTGCAGTACGCAATGCATACTTCTAGTATGCTCATCATACTCCAAAGAGCACCCGCGATGCACCTGCCTAGTATAACCAACATACTCCTATGTACGCCCTGCGTACTAGGCTTAACCCTAATTACCACCAAACTTCCAAAGACTATCAATTCTTTGTTCTAAGTCCGTTTTCGACGATCCTTATATCTGTAGAAAGGCAACGAGAAACTATACACTTCTATCAACTCATCCTTGCCTTGAAACTTCTCGAACTAAAATTCAAAATTCATAAAAATGAACCCCCCCCCCCCCCCCCAGATCATCTAATCTACATTCCCTACACCCAGAAGGGTCTAAATCTCTCTTTCCCAAAGGCCCTAAGCCTTATGATATATGATCTTCAGTTCATGGCCCTTGATTAGGAAATGATTCAGAACAGGGTGTTACAACTCTCCCTCACTTAAATTAGCTTTCCTCCTCGAAATCACTCCTTACCACCCTCCTAGGAACCAACATTTCGAACAAAACTTCCTGATGCTGAACAAATCACTGATCCCTTAACTATTGCACCAATATGTTACTGGTATATTTTTGAAGCCCCATAACTTGCCTGATCTCCACAAAGGTAGAACCATTCTGAAACACCATCACAAGGGACTCTTCCTACCATCAGAACTGAAAACATACTTTTGACCCATAACCGTCCAACTGATACCCTTGGCATACAGATTCCTTAATCTGTAACTTGCTGAAGTAAAAGTAATGCATATATGCACTAACGAATCCCAACACAAGTCTCGACCAAAATCCAACCCGGTACATAACTTATAACCTAATATCCAAGGATTTACATTTGCATTTCACCCGAAATCTTCAGATTCACGACAACCTTTCACTAAACTTGGATATAAAAATCTCCAATCCTCCACTGAGACAGCCAGTCTCACACCTGGTCCAGCCACTAGGTTCCTGAGAGTCCAACTGATAAGGCTACCCTAGCCTATACATCACTCGTATGCCACTCACTGACCACATAGTCATCCCACTCTAACCATGATCCAATACCTAGACCCAGTCGATCCCTACCGGGTCTCACCCACACTGTCACAACCATATGGGCCTCGCCCATGGGTCTCTCCCATTCTATACCAAAAAATGGTCCATGCCCACTAGTCTCACCCAATCAAGAGCTACTCGGGCCTAACCTTGCCTAGGACCCCAATGGTCCTCCTCCCATAAATGGGAGATATTCTCCGGCAATACTATCCGCCTTGCTCTAGGCACGAACTGATCCTCCTTTATACCAACGACCATCTGAACAATGGTCTAAATCAATATGGAAAATACTATGATCCCATCATAGACTTACAACATTTCAACAACTACCTATTATCCTGGTGAATGTTACGACTACCTCGTAGTCTTACAACACTTCCATTATAGCCATCGTCGTTCATGCTTCAAACCCTAAAGCCATAATCAGACAAGAACAGGCAAAAAGGCTCTAACACCACCCTCAACTTGGGTCCATCCACATACCTGCCATGCGTCACTACTAATGTGCAAGAAACCCAAATATTCTTTCTTGTGCAATCCTTATACCAACGATTCTCTCCCATTTGGGTTCTACTCCACTCTTCCAATAATCAAGATTTGATGAATTTCCAATCCGTCTCGTAACCTTATGATTCAAACTATTGACAACTTGAGCTTACAAATGCCAGCGTTCTATTACTATCCAATCTTAATGATCGTACAAACTCTTGAAATCCTGATGAATACTCCTAGTAATCTCAGCATGTCTAATAATCTCAATCTCTTCCCATGATCCAACACAAAATCCTCAAGTCCTTTATGTTGGTGACAAATACTATATTCCTCGACCGAAACCGGCGAATCTTCACTCCAACTTCTCATTCTCCGAAATATCTTTGCATTCAAACCATTTTAAACCCTTACAATTTTGAAATTCCTTTGTCACCACCAATGACCAAACAAACTCATGCAACTGCCACTATCATCTTCTTGCTACCAATCCTTCCCTAGCAACGGTAGTGATTAGACCCAAAGGCCCTTCCATGAATGACTACCATTCCTACTTGAACAAACACCAAAACGTCTGAACTCTACCTTCATTGTTGAACTAATCCTACTAATTCATGAATAGATCTTCCAAGCGATACTCTTGAGTTGACCCTATCAAAGAACCGGAACAACCGTACAAACTGAATCCCGCTCAACAAGATGCAACCCACTAATAACTCTTGGCATGAAAAAATGGTATATAACAATTATCGATGATATAACCCAGGCAATACAAAGAACTAAACCAAAGATGACGCTTACATATACTGACACAATATTCCAAAGCAAATATAAATATTGATAATAAGGCATGGAAGAAATATAAGAGATAACATACCCGTGACAACTGATGGGTTTCGAGCAATACACAATTCCTATGGTGTACGTGCAAACCCTAATAGCTTTTGGATCTAGTTTGTCTAATGAGCATGAAATTGAATATCCAAAGCTATAAACCCTAGATCTACGTACCATACAATTAATCATATTAACATAGAATAGGGTTTAGATCTAACCTTTGATTGTTATATAGCAATAACAATTTAATCCTTGGCTTCAGAAAACTTAGTGCCTCAATTGTTGCACCTCTATTGGAGTCACAAACACCACTAGCAATAAGGATGAAGGAGAAGAAGAGAAGAGGCAGCCAAAAATGTATAGAAACCCTAAGGAATCAGTTACTCCCATTTTTGGGTCCTAAGGGGTCATTTATATACTTATGTGGGTTGCTAGGTTTCAGTCAAAACCCTAATGGACAGCTTAAACTCTAAGCAGCCCATGGAACCTTCTGGTATAAGGCCATGGACGAAAATATGACGGGCTCCCATCATAATTTCGTTCACCCCTTGTCCCTTTAGCATTCCTTATCCCAATAATTCAATTATCCAATAATTGTAGTCCAGTCCCCTATATTTAATTAATCTCTTTTAGCCACAAAATTAATTATCAATTAGTTCTTGACTAATATTAGTTAAACAATATGATTTCTCCTTTAATATATTATTCTTATAATATATTAATAAATCATAATTAATCATTTCACTCCTTAATTCATTCTACAAGTTGTTATAGTGAAGGCAACCCAAAAGGACCATGCTCATAATCGGGTCAAGTACATATCAAAATAGTTATGGACTTAGACACTAATCCAACAATCTCCCACTTGGATAAGTCTAATAACAATTTTGCATAACTTTAGAACTTGATCAACAATCGTAGCTTTTAAAAGTCGTTGTCAACTCTGATCTTATCAGATACGCGTGTCCTTTAGATAAGAGATCATATATTCCTCCATTCTCAAGATATCATATAGACTGAGACATGGATTTTAATCATTCTCTCTATATTGTTTCCCGACATCCAATTTATGACGATTGACAACAGACTGCAATTGAACACATCAACTTAGTCTCGGCTTGGCCAAGCGGTTAGGTATCATCACTAAATCATCGTGGGGCCCACAAATATTGCTTTTATCCTAATTTGTGTAAAAGGAATGTATAAACTTTGACTCAAATGCTCGCTTGCTCTTACTCATCAAATCACACACAACAATATATTTTATAACACCAAGTTACTGGTGCGTTTACATATTATCAATGTGCAACCGAATTGTAATTACAACTCACACATCTCGGTTTCAAGAATATACAATGTTATCATCTCACAATCACTCGTAATAAAAACCATGAAGTGATTCAAGTGAGCGTGGGTTTGATCCAATACTCTAATCTTATCAAAGCACCCATGAATTTTGCATCAAACTTGTACTAAGTCTAAACACTCTAGAAAATCTACAAACAGATTCATGACAGTCTTCCTTCATACCTACTTCCAACGTATGATCGACTGTGGAGGTTCGAATAACCCAGTTATTCTGGAAGTCAAAACATGCAAAGTGAAACACAACAATAATACTTAGTCCTATATGGCCTCAAAACTTTTGAGCGTAAATAAAACACTTTTTTTATTTAAACACCATATTGATTACTCATTATTAATTGTTTAATGTTTCATCTATTCAACTTATTACTTGAATTACAACAATAGCTATCCCATGCTCCGAGCATGCACAATATGTTTACCTATGGTCCATACTTTGTGAAATAGATCAACTGAAAACTTTTCCAATGATGCTCATTTCACAATTCCTTATCCTTAACATTAGTGTAAGAATACAAATTTCTTACCACTATTAGCATATGTTAGATTCTAACATTTTATGCAACGATCAATTCGTAAAGTCATAGCACAAAAGTCATCAAGACTTGGCCAATGAAATTACTAAGTACTCTATCAGAAATTGTTACAAAACAATTCTAGAGATGTGATGTCTCTCACTCAAAGCACATTCCTTTGAACATCCTTTTTGCATAAAATTTTCTAATCTAGACGTAAATTTTTTAATATCCAACTCCCAATATGGATACATTTCCATATTTTTCATATGACAACTCATTCTAAATAGAATCTTATCTATTCATAATAATGTCGATATGGTCCATCCAACACTATACTTACAACTACTCACAAGCAACAAATCATTGGCGAACCTTAGATCGTCCTTTGATATTTGTTTAATAATTTCAGTCAAAAACTGTTCTAGTCCCTTTTCCCTCTTAATGCACTGGGCATTTGGAAAATTTTTGAATGGTCAAATATTATAGAATATGCAATCAATCCTATACCCAAGGCGTGTGGGACAAGATTCATAATGTCTTACACAAAGACGTGATACTTTACCAGTCTTTTGCTATAATATTTCTAATTGTCATGTTCTCATAATTTTAATTATGAAAAGGGACTCCGTAATCATAACCAAATTTTGAGAATGCAATTATCATTTCCATATATAGAATTTTCCTCATGTTGAACCATTCCGACACAACATTCATATATATTTGACTAAATTTGATTAAAATTCCACAATCTAAGCCTTTAGATTTGAAATGAAGTATAATATTCTCTCCCTTAATTATAGCAAAACAACTTTTCAACCCTTGCGACTTTGCAAAGTATAACTCTTGTTTTCTATAATTAATATTGGTAAATTGCAATACTTACCATAATAATCATGCTCCTACTAACATGATGATTATTTCCTTATTGCCATAACACTTATGTTCCCACTAGCTTTGACATGTATTCAGAAAACAATTGAACTCCCAGAAAACAATGCTTATTGAATTCCTTAAGTTCATATTTCTAATACCTGATGCTTTGATAAGCCTTTATCTAAGCTTCTTAAACTCATACACCTTTGTCTTAGAAAGCTCACATGTGTGTCTAAACAAATTCAGAACTTATGTTACTAAGTCCCAAATGTTCAGACTAATTGCCAAATCTCACAATTCGAACTATGAAGAGGGATGTCGTAATCATACTCAAATTTGAGAATACATTTTACACAATTTCTATCTCCTTCAAATCTTTATTAGTAAAGCATTTCCTCACAATCAATTTCATGAAGGAGGGAAGCCTTAGGTCACTTAGATTTATAGTGTATGTGTTCCTATCCATATGAATTTTGCCAAAACCAAGGTTTGCAACAAATTTAAGCTCATATGGACTGAACTTGTTCAATTTTGACTCCTTGCCTCATGGTAGCATGAATTCCCACCATATCTTCCAAGAAACTCACCCCTACATATTAATGTACTTTCCATTGATCAAGGTGCATTGTCTTTATGCCTTTAAATGAGAACTCATAGAACTCACATGCATAATTAACTCAACTGGAATGGAACAGAAATAAGAGTATGAAAGGTTTTAAACCTCAAGTCACATACTAGTGATGATCAACTAGTTTTACTCTTGAAGTGTTCTTGAACCTTTTCAAGACATTAAAACTCCCACTGACTCCTTGACATATAATATTCTCTTGTCAAGAAACATTCCTATACAAAACAAATATTCAAGAGTTAGTGTAGCTTCTTATCAAGTTTAAAACTTCACTCAATTGGTCTTAGTTGGTCTTTGTCTTATCCAAGACATCACAACTTACCAATTTCAAATGTACAAGAATAAGAAACTTTCTTATTCTACATTTGATAAGTGTTACAAACCTACTTAAGACTTGTCACTCAAGTCACAATCTTGGAGTATGATTCTAAGACTTGATTTTGGAATGAAGTATGATTGACTTCTTGATTTAACCATTTCCATACTTCTCGATTCCTCTTCGTAGACACACAAATGCACTAAGACTCACTTAGAGGATCAGTCGTGATATGGTTCTCAGTCATTAAGACAATCATAAAACACAATAAAAGGTACTCTCCCTTCTTCTTAGAATAGAGAAACTTTTATCTTTCTGCCTACTTGATTCTTCTTATTTGTTCTGTTATTCATTGAAACTCTTCCAATCAACTCAAAATTAAACTTATTCTTATAAGTATAATCATGTTTACTAAACTTTAGTAAATCATGATGAATATCTTTATCACTCTTGTGGTGGACTTTGTCAACGCACAATCTAGTGTAAGCGATCTCCTAGTCCTTCACTTGACACTTGGTCAAAGAATTAGTCTAATTTCTAAATATGAAGTTTCTCATTCATCACGCAACCAAGTTGTATGATTCCAAGTTTCTGTCTAATTGAAACTTGGGCGATGAGAATCTTCCATTATTTGGCAAATTCTCGACATTTCCACAAATAACATAATTAAGAATCAAATTCATTATTGCTAATAATAGAAACAATTAAACATCAATTTTTCATACACACCATTGCAAGGACAAATAAATAAGATAAAATCAAAATTTATTTTATTGTGGAAAAATTTGTCCATAAAATATAGTTCAAGTGAAAACTATGCTATTACATATTTCTTAGCAATCTATCCTAACTCTAAAGTAGTAGCAGAATATTTGAAGGTAGGTAAATGACAATTTACCAATTTCCACCATGAAAAACGAATATGAAGTTTAAGTTTTAAATGAATTGAAACTCCTAGATCTTTTGAGATTCATTGAACTTTTCAATGGCATGTTTAATCTCGATTATGCCCTTCAAGTTTGTGATTGGGATGTCGAGGATCACAAACAAGGTGTGAATTGTAACACCGTATGTCACACCCCCAAACCAGAACAGCGGAAACGTTCGGGGGCGGAGGACGTCATATTCAGTATCATAACAGTTCATAGAAAGGAAAGTACACACCACCATATATATTAAAGTTTCCAAGATGTTTCCATAGTTGTATTCATTACATGTTCAAAAGATAAATACATAAACATCATCCAAAAGAAGTAATTAACGCCAACGTGTTAATCCCAAAAGTTGATTCCCAAACCTGCTTAGCGGTTCCCTGAGAATACAAGTTATTTCAAAGAAAAAGTGTCAACAATTAAGTTGGTGAGTTCATAAGTAGTTTAGAAAAATTGGATGCCATTCCAAAATGGGTGTATATTTTCCAGAAAACGCAGCATTTCAAATGTAAAGAGTTGTGATTTGTTGTGTTGAAAGTGAATGTATTAGATCCAGAAAATCCCATATTTTCCCTAATGGTTGAGATACGAGTTGTTGTGTTTTCCAAGAAAACCCTTATTTTCCTAATATAATTGGCAGTCTCTAAGACCGAAAATCGCAAGAAACCGACGTTCTCAAAAATTGTGTCATAGTTTTATATAGTAAAACTATACAAAGATCGCATTTATTAGATGAAGAATAGTTTTAATAGCTACTCGTTCATAAAAGCATAATACCATAATAATTGTATATCCGATGAGTTTTATAACCATACTAAACATAATATGCCTGTAACGACGTTCTTCAGGCGTCGCAGCGTTATGACAACTGTCACCCCAAAAGACGGACTGTAGCTAACAGTCAGGGCGCGGGATCATGACTTCCCGTATAGATCTATACACATTTGACACGTTCTCCGAACGGGAGACTCTGGTTATAGACAGGACTTGCAGCATTACTTTCTAATAAAGAAAAGTAACGTTTGAAGATATACACGTCTCATGGATTCTCAATTAAGCCCGTATTAAAGTGATAGTTTTCTATGCAAAGTTTATCCCTTTTTCACAATGTTTGACAAAGCAAAATCATAAGTTTTTAGAATGTATAAAACGACTTAACAACGAAAGTTACTTTGAAATCATTATATACTTTGTATAATGTCTGATGCATGCAAAGTATGACAAGAGTTTTCCATAATAGTAATGAGTTCCAAGTGATTTATTCGATAAAACAAGTGAAGTGAAACTTTATAAAATACACGATAATAACCGTATGTTTACTTGTATTCCCCCCTAAAAGAGTATAAAAGCATTTAAAATGCATTTAAAGTGTGTTTGAACGGGGTATGAACTCACTTGAAAGTTTGAAGATAGCAAGATGGAAAACCGGGCAGAGTTTCGTCTCGGGAAATGGATTTTCCTCGGAAATCTCGGGATTCCTCGGGAGAAAAATCGACCTTCGGGACTTGCACAAAATGACCAGGGCTTCGGGGTAGTGCGAGCACGGAAAACGAGGTAAAATGCAAGAAAAAGGAGAGAGAATGGGCCATTTTCCCGGGAACCCTCGCATGCTATTTATAAGGGGGCCTGAGAGGCCACGTACGCGGGGCGTACGCTCGTACGCAGCGCGTACGCGTACGTCATGCGTGACCGAAGCCTCGACTGCCTCGGCCTCGGATGGGACGGCTCAGGCAGTCGGGTCGGATGGGACGGGTCGGGTCGGGTGCCTCGCATAGGGCGACGTGGACGGTTTGAGGCCAAGTTCCTCGGGTACGCGGGGCGTACAGGAGTACGCAGCGCGTACCTCGGATGAGGACGCTGACTCCCCTTCGGATAATACCGAAGTTTTATAAAAAAATATATATAAATTAATTATCAAACTTCGAAAATTCATATCTCCTTCATACGAATTCCGTTTTTGACGTTCTTTATATCCCCGCGAAGGTGAGACTACGATCTACAACTTTCATTTAGATTTCGTTGGCAAATTCCGGAATTATTTTTATTATTTATTTATTAAAATGCGTGATTAAGGAATTTCTTTAAAAATTCATAACTTATTCATACGATGTCCGATTTGAGCGTTCTTTTTATGCATGTTTGTAGTTTAACGCTATCTACGACTTTCATTTAGACACCTAAGGTCGGAAAGTGTTTTATTGAAACTTTGCGTTTTTACGCAACTTCGCATTGCTGGTTTTTGTCGGAAAACTTAGAATGAGCATAACTTCTTCATTATAACTCGGATTTTTGTGTTATTTATATGTTTGGAAACCTTAAGACGATAACTACCACATAGTGTACTCCAAATAGAGTTTTTGAATACTTCATTTTTCGATGATATTCTATTTCCTTTCTCAAAGAGGTTACAGGACTCGATTTTTACTGACTTGAAATAACGGGTTGTTACATCATCCCCCCGTTAGAGGGAATTTCGTCCCGAAATTTTAATACAAAAGAAGAGTCTTAGGGGCTGGGGAAGAGATGTGGATACTTCTGTTGCATTTGATCTTCTCGTTCCCACGTGAACTCAGGTCCCCTCTTAGCATTCCATCGGACCTTTACTATTGGAATGCGACTCTGTTTAGTTCGTTTAACTTCCCTATCCATGATCTCGACGGGTTCTTCCACAAAGATAAGATTTTCATTTAGTTCGATCTCATCGAGTGGAATTACAAGTGTTTCGTCGGACAGACACTTCTTCAGGTTTGATACGTGGAATACTGGATGTACTTTGTTAAGCTCAATTGGAAGTCGGAGTTTGTAGGCTACTGGACCAATCCTTGAAATGATTTCGAAGGGTCCAATGTACCTAGGATTTAGCTTCCCACGCTTTCCAAAGCGTATCATTCCCTTCCAGGGTGAGACCTTCAGTAGTACCCGATCGCCAATCTGAAATTCCAAGGGTTTACGTCTTTTGTCGGCATAGCTCTTTTGCCTATCCCTCGAGGATTTCAGTCGTTCTTGTATTTGCACGATCTTTTCAGTAGTTTCCCTGATGATCTCTGGACCAGTGAGGGTGCTATCAGGTACTAGACCTTTTGCTAGTTGTGTGTCGCCCACTTCCGTCCAACACAGAGGTGATCTGCACTTACGGCCGTAAAGGGCTTCAAATGGAACAGTATTGATACTAGTATGATAACTATTGTTATAAGAGAACTCAACCAAAGGTAAGTGAACATCCCATGCTTTACCAAAGTCGATTACACATGCTCGCAACATGTCTTCCAAGGTTTGGATCGTTCTTTCGCTCTGTCCGTCAGTTTGGGGGTGATAGACAGTACTCATGTCCAATCTTGTTCCCATGGATTTTTGCAATGATTGCCAGAATTTAAACGTGAATCTGCTATCTCTATCCGAGATGATAGACATTGGCACTCCATGAAGTCGTACGATCTCTCGGATGTAGATTCTTGATAGCTTTTCCATTTTATCAGTTTCCTTGATCGGTAGGAAATGAGCGGACTTGGTTAATCTATCGATGATTACCCAAATAGTATCTTGGCCACCCTGAGTTTTGGGCAGTTTCGTTATAAAGTCCATGGAAATCTGCTCCCATTTCCACTCAGGAATTTCAGGTTGTTGGAGTAGTCCTGAGGGTTTCTGGTGTTCTATTTTGATCTTGGCGCAAGTCAAACACCTGCTCACATATGTAGCGATCTCTGCTTTCATGTTTGGCCACCAGTAGAGTTGTTTGAGATCTTGATACATCTTGTCTGACCCGGGGTGTACGGAGTATGGAGTCTTGTGTGCCTCGCTCATAACTACCTCTCTAAGTCCACCAAACTTGGGCGTCCATATTCGGTTCATGAGGTAGCGTGCTCTGTCACTCTTGATTTCTAAATTCTTGTCCATTCCCCTAAGGGTCTCACCTGTCACGTTTTCGGGTTTCAGGGCCTCTATTTGAGCTTCCTTGACTTGTGTCGACAGGTGCGAAAGGATTGACATGGCTAATGACTTCACTCTTCGGCCAGAGTACTCCTTACGACTAAGGGCATCTGCCACGATGTTAGCCTTTCCTGGATGATAGCGAATCTCACATTCGTAATCGTTGAGCAATTCGACCCAACGTCGCTGTCTCATGTTCAACTCCTTCTGGTCGAAGATGTGTTGTAGGCTCTTATGGTCTGTAAAGATAGTGCATTTGGTACCATATAGGTAGTGTCTCCAGATTTTAAGAGCGAAGACCACCGCCCCAAGTTCTAAATCATGAGTGGTGTAATTGACCTCATGCGTTTTCAGTTGTCGTGAAGCATATGCAATAACCTTTCCCCTCTGCATTAGTACACAGCCCAGCCCTTGCTTCGAAGCGTCGCAATACACCACAAAATCTTCGGTCCCTTCTGGGAGAGAAAGGATGGGCGCACTGCAAAGGGCCTGTTTCAAAGTCTGAAATGCAGCATCTTGCTTTTCTCCCCAATCGTAGGTCACACCTTTCTGGGTTAAGGCGGTAAGAGGCTTTGCGATGCTGGAGAAATTCTGGATGAACCTTCAGTAATAACCAGCAAGACCTAGAAATTGGCGAATTTCTGTTGGTGTAGTTGGCGCAGACCAGTTCTTGATAGCCTTGATTTTTGATGGATCCACATGGATTCCTTCCTTGCTGACCACGTGACCGAGGAAGTCCACCTTTCTAATCCAAAATTCACATTTTGAGAATTTTGCATATAGTCTCTCAGTCCGTAACATCTCTAAAACTTGCCTCAGATGTTGACCATGCTCTTCTTTATTCTTTGAATAAATGAGTATGTCGTCTATGAATACTATAACGAATTTATCCAAGAATGGACGACATACCCGATTCATTAGATCCATGAACACGGTCGGGGCATTGGTTAGTCCGAACGGCATCACTACGAACTCGTAATGTCCCTATCGTGTTCGGAAGGCCGTCTTAGGAATATCACTCTCCAGGACTCGCAGCTGGTGATATCCCGACCTCAGATCGATCTTGGAGAAGTAGTTGGCTCCTTGGAGTTGGTCGAATAAGTCATCGATTCGGGGTAGGGGGTATCGGTTCTTGATGGTAAGTTTGTTGAGTTCTCGGTAGTCGATGCACATTCTGAATGATCCATCCTTCTTTTTCACGAACAGTACGGGTGCTCCCCATGGCGACAAGCTCGGCCTGATGAATCCTTTTCCAAGTAGTTCATTCAGTTGGCTGGATAGCTCTTGCATCTCTGCCGGGGCTAATCAATAGGGTGCTTTGGCTACTGGGGTAGCTCCGGGAACTAGATCGATTCGGAACTCAACTTGTCTCGCTGGTGGTATTCCCGGAAGGTCCTCGGGAAAACGTCGGGAAAATCGCGTACGTCGGGCACACTCTTGATGTCTTGGACTTCGCGTTTCACATCTACAACATGTGCCAAGAATGTGTGACACTCCTTGCGTAGGCATTTCCGAGCTTGGATACTTGAGATGATACGAAGAGTGGTACTTGGTTTGTCGCCCAAGACAATGAAAGTTTCGCCGGTTGGCAGATTAAGGCGAACGCCCTTATCGTAACATAGAATGTCCGCATGATGAGAACTCAGCTAATCCATGCCAATGATGACATCGAAACTCTTAATCGAGACTGGCATGAGGTTGATTGAAAAGGGATTATCGTTTAAAGTTAGGGTGCAGTTTAAGTATATCTCCTTAGTGCCTTCGGTTTTCCCGTTGGCCATTTCTACTATGAATGGTTCACTTAATGATTGTGGTATTGATTTTAGCAGGCCTTTAAAGTCGTGACTCACAAAACTCCTTTCCGCTCCACTATCAAACAAAATGCATGCATACGAGTTATCGAGAAGAAACGTACCCGTAACAACAGTAGGGTCCGCAATGGCTTCATCTTGTCCCATTGCGAAAACTCGCCCCCTTCCGCCGGTATTCCGATTGTTTGCCTTTGGGCAGTCCCTGCGGTAGTGCCCCGTGTCTCCGCACTCAAAGCAGGCGCGGCTTACCCCGGTATTAGTAGTGGGGACGGATGGTTGGGTTGGCCCTTTGCAATAGCGGGCTGTATGTCCCTTCTTATTACACTTGGTGCATTGGAAATCAAGGCAAGGACCGTGGTGGTGGAAGCTGCATCGGTTGCATTTAGGAAGTTTCCCATTATATGAGCTTGTGGGGGCAGGGTTCACAGGTACAGTTATAGCGTGGGTCGCTATTACTTGTTGTTTCTTGGGGTTTTCCTGGAGAGTTTGTCCCCTCCTTTTGTTCCAAGGCCTACTCTGGCCCTGAGCCTCCCTAGGTGGATTTGCGGTTGTTGAAATGATACTGGGTTTTACTCCGTGGTCGATGAGTCGTTGAGCCAGGCGTTTAGCGCTGTTGTAGGTAACAGGGCCGTAAGCTAGGACATGCCCTTGAATCTGGGGTGACAACCCCCAAATGTACCTTTCAACCTTCTTTGATTCTAGGTTGACCATGGTAGGGCACAGTGCAGCGAGGTCGTTGAACCTAGCTGTGTAGGTGACTAGGTCAGACCCAGTCATTTTCAGATTCCAGAGCTCCTGCTCAAGCTTTTGCACTTCGCCCCTTGGGCAGTATTCTTCCAGTAGTAGAACCTTTAGATCGTCCCAACTCATGGCGTTGGCGACAGTGAGCATCACCGAATTCACATGGCTTTTCCACCAAGTGAGGGCTCGATCTACGAAAGTGCAAGTAGCGAACTTGACTTTGCTTGCTTCTAGGCATGAGCAGATCTCGAAGACCGTTTCGGTCTTCTCGAACCATTGCATTAGTGCAATGACTCCTCCAGTTCCATTAAAAGTTTTTGGCTTAGCGTTAGAGAACTCCTTGTAAGTACATTCTCTTCCTTGGCCATGACCAGTACCATGATTTGGATGATTTGTGCTACTTCCCGCCCCTCCATTTACGTGGGAGTTTATTTGCGAGAGGGCTGCAGTTACTGCTGCTGTGATAGCAGCCTGAACCATGGTTGGATCATAAGCTGGTGGTGGAGGTGGTGGTGGTACCATGCCCGGCCTGGGCCTTAGGTTCGGACAAGGAGGCATCGTGCTGCCAAAAGAAAAAATATGGAAAAATTTATAAGTTTTGGCAGTTCAGAGTTGAATGATATTGAGTTAACTTCTAATAGTTCTAAGAAGTTGGGTTTGACTGACACAATGTTTTGAGCTTGAAAGTAAAGTTTGAATAGATGTACCAATGAATCGAACGATTTGCGCATGATTAACAACAACAAGAAAAGGGGTATACCCTTATATATATTAAAAATATAGTTGTGTTACAGCGGGGTCTAGACAAAATTTCTTGGCCTTTCTAAAGGCCTCCGATTACAGAACAATTTAAAGAAAATAATACTTTTATCCGAAGTCCTAATTTATAACAAAATTTGAGAGTTGGGCAAGTACTACTTGCGGTGCGCTTTGCGTTTGGAGCTCGACTCCGTGTCAGACTGCTTCGACTCCATGAGGCGTCTATCAAACGCAGCTTGTTGTTCTCTTAATTCTGCGAAGGCCACATTTGCTTGTGCTTGAAACGCTTCGGCGCGAATGTGGATGTCGTTCTGCAACAACTCTAGGCGGTTGATATCGGCCGTGTGGATTTGTACTTCCACATTGACCTCTCGGATTCGGTTGGCTTGCACTCCGGATTGATAGCACTGGTTGGCGAGTTTGCCAACCATGACCGGAAGTGCGCGGTCGGCTGATCCCCCGCCTCTCACATCATAGAAGTCTCAGCACATGCCGTAAGGAGGGCGTAAGCTTTGTTGTTGGCTCCAATGATGGAGGTGACTTCCCCACACTGGAGTGGGTCCTTGGAAATTCCTCACGTGGACGGGAGATTGTGGGATTGGTGGATTTATAATTTCTGGCTCTAAATCCGTGCCAGAGTCATCCCCTCCTTCCAACTCTATAGGCTCTTCGTCTTCTTCAGGATCTTCTTCAATCCACCCTCCATTACCTTGGTTGGGGTAGTAGGGGTCATTGGGGTGATGGAATCCCACCATTTAGACTGTACGAGAATAGAGTTAAAAGTTTACTATAAGCTAGAGCACATGAAACTTACCCTTAAGTTTAATGGTTGACGGCACTCGAATACTCCCTCAATATTCTTTAGCGATATGCTTTTGGTAAGTTTTAAATTTGTTGTCCATTACAGCCACTCCTTGGCATACGTTAGTCGGCTCTTGGACAAATATAGTTGATCAGGCTATATTCTTCCCAGTTCCGATTACATGTCCCAAGGCGTACCTGTGCTGCACAACTTATTTATAATACTTCTAAAGTTATTTACTATGAAACTGTTATTAGTATAAAAATGAGTGCATGCTTACCTTAAAACTAATTAGGTTTACTTTCAAAAGTATGAATTTTTCTCAGAGTGTTTTTGCCCAGTTGAGTTTATAGTTGTATATCAAAAAGGAATGGTTTTGATATACTTAATTCCCTATAAACAAAGCTCTGATACCAATCTGTCACACCCCCAAACCAGAACGGCGGAAACGTTCGGGGGCGGAGGACGTCATATTCAGTATCATAACAGTTCATAGAAAGGAAAGTACACACCACCATATATATTAAAGTTTCCAAGATGTTTACATAGTTGTATTCATTACATGTTCAAAAGATAAATACATAAACATCATCCAAAAGAAGTAATTAGCGCCAACGTGTTAATCCCAAAAGTTGATTCCCAAACCTGCTTAGCGGTTCCCTGAGAATACAAGTTATTTCAAAGAAAAAGTGTCAACAATTAAGTTGGTGAGTTCATAAGTAGTTTAGAAAAATTGGATGCCATTCCAAAATGGGTGTATATTTTCCAGAAAACGCAGCATTTCAAATGTAAAGATTTGTGATTTGTTGTGTTGAAAGTGAATGTATTAGATCCAGAAAATCCCATATTTTCCCTAATGGTTGAGATACGAGTTGTTGTGTTTTCCAAGAAAACCCTTATTTTCCTAATATAATTGGCAGTCTCTAAGACCAAAAATCGCAAGAAACCGACGTTCTCAAAAATTGTGTCATAGTTTTATATAGTAAAACTATACGAAGATCGCATTTATTAGATGAAGAATAGTTTTAATAGCTACTCGTTCATAAAAGCATAATACCATAATAATTGTATATCCGATGAGTTTTATAACCATACTAAACATAATATGCCTGTAACGACGTTCTTCAGGCGTCGCAGCATTATGACAACTGTCACCCCAAAAGACGGACTGTAGCTAACAGTCAGGGCGCGGGATCATGACTTCCCGTATAGATCTATACACATTTGACACGTTCTCCGAACGGGAGACTCTGGTTATAGACAGGACTTGCAGCATTACTTTCTAATAAAGAAAAGTAACGTTTGAAGATATACACGTCTCATGGATTCTCAATTAAGCCCGTATTAAAGTGATAGTTTTCTATGCAAAGTTTATCCCTTTTTCACAATGTTTGACAAAGCAAAATCATAAGTTTTTAGAATGTATAAAACGACTTAACAACGAAAGTTACTTTGAAATCATTATATACTTTGTATAATGTCTGATGCACGCAAAGTATGACAAGAGTTTTCCATAATAGTAATGAGTTCCAAGTGATTTATTCGATAAAACAAGTGAAGTGAAACTTTATAAAATACACGATAATAACCGTATGTTTACTTGTATTCCCCCCTAAAAGAGTATAAAAGCATTTAAAATGTATTTAAAGTGTGTTTGAACGGGGTATGAACTCACTTGAAAGTTTGAAGATAGCAAGATGGAAAACCGGGCAGAGTTTCGTCTCGGGAAATGGATTTTCCTCGGAAATCTCGGGATTCCTCGGGAGAAAAATCGACCTTCGGGACTTGCACAAAATGACCAGGGCTTCGGGGTAGTGCGAGCACGGAAAACGAGGTAAAACGCAAGAAAAAGGAGAGAGAATGGGCCATTTTCCCGGGAACCCTCGCATGCTATTTATAGGGGGCCTGAGAGGCCACGTACGCGGGGCGTACGCTCGTACGCAGCGCGTACGCGTACGTCATGCGTGACCGAAGCCTCGACTGCCTCGGCCTCGGATGGGACGGCTCAGGCAGTTGGGTCGGATGGGACGGGTCGGGTCGGGTGCCTCGCATAGGGCGACGTGGACGGTTTGAGGCCAAGTTCCTCGGGTACGCGGGGCGTACAGGAGTACGCAGCGCGTACCTCGGATGAGGACGCTGACTCCTCTTCGGATAATACCGAAGTTTTATAAAAATATATATATAAATTAATTATCAAACTTCGAAAATTCATATCTCCTTCATACGAACTCCGTTTTTGACGTTCTTTATATCCCCGCGAAGGTGAGACTACGATCTACAACTTTCATTTAGATTTCGTTGGCAAATTCCGGAATTATTTTTATTATTTATTTATTAAAATGACGTGATTAAGGAATTTCTTTAAAAATTCATAACTTATTCATACGATGTCCGATTTGAGCGTTCTTTTTATGCATGTTTGTAGTTTAACGATATCTACGACTTTCATTTAGACACCTAAGGTCGGAAAGTGTTTTATTGAAACTTTGCGTTTTTATGCAAATTCGCATTGCTGGTTTTTGTCGGAAAACTTAGAATGAGCATAACTTCTTCGTTATAACTCGGATTTTTGTGTTATTTAATGTTTGGAAACCTTAAGACGATAATTACCACATAGTGTACTCCAAATAGAGTTTTTGAATACTTCATTTTTCGATGATATTCTATTTCCTTTCTCAAAGAGGTTACAGGACTCGATTTTTACTGACTTGAAATAACGGGTTGTTACACCGTAAATTTCAAAACAATTCTTCATTTAAATATAATGGTTTAATTCTTAAAAGAACTTTTCTTAAAATCTCATTCATAATCAAATTACAAAACATAAGTCCATTTTCACTTGCATAATAAACCAGGATCCTCAAAATATGACTCTTTCTCCGGTGTGTACAATCAAGCCGGTGCCGTCCCGTGATCCTGAGAGAAACCTGAAACACATAACACAAAACACTGTAAGCACGAAGCTTATTGAGTTCCTCAAAATACCACATATAACACATATTAGCCACTCGAGGCTATAACTCTGTGGGTCCGTGGACCCTACTCTGTGAACCTTCCGGTTCTAACTCTGTGAACCCTCCGGTTCTAACTCTGGGAACCTTCCGGTTCTAACTCTGTAAACATGCACAGCATAAATCACATAGAAGAATGCAGTACAACAATCAATATATATAACACTGTATCACATAACTCTATTTACCTACTCAAGGTAGAGTATAGTGAGAAGACTCACCTGGCGAGCAGGAAGCAGATATCCTCACGCTTGCATCTCGAACTCGCCACCATCTATCACATAAGGCAAATGCTCTCTTGAACATAACTCTCGAGACTAGACTCAATCCTCTCTTGGCATCCTCTTAAGGGTAAAAGACCATTTTACCCCCTTCTTGGCCCAAAGGCCACATTGCTGACCAAACCCTAAAAGTAAACGGTCAAACTTTGACCCAACTTGCCGAGTGCACTCTGGTGACTCGGCGAGTACACAGATGTCCACTAACTCTTTGTCCCGCTTGGTACGTAGAGTCCCTCCCTATGCTCGACGAGTCGTACTAGACAGGAATCGCGGGGCCACCCCGACTCAACTCGCCGAGTCTCAAGAACAACTCGTCGAGTCTCAAGAACAACTCGACGAGTCATGCACCGAAGACTATCATAGATAGTTACACACACTTGCCCCGATATGCATTACAGACTCTGGCGGCAACCGCCATAACACAGAACCTACTTCTACGGAGATCAAATTCCTTAAATAATCCATCTTGATGATAATACACGAAGGGCTCCCACTGGAACTGTAGATACATGATACATCACTAGTCGTCTTAAACCCAAGACTCTAAATAACTCAAAAATCAGGACGCTATACGCGGAAAGCACGGAACACCATAACATAGCATCACAATTGCCTCTAGTCGTTCCAAGTCTCGTACCAATCCAATACCAAAAAACTCAACTGTCTAATAACATCACTGACTCAAAGACTGGACCACGAAATCATCATACTCCCCCACCTCGACTCATCAACCAACGTTCCATCACATGGATCATCCCAAGAACAGGCACCCACTCCCATATTTAATACCCAACATAGATAGAAAAACCATTGCACTGATAAACTTGACTAGATTCCCCACTGATACCTCTACAATACACCCTACTATACTCAAATAGGTGTAACGTGGTCCTCGACTATCTCATTCCCAACTGACTATCAGCTCATGGTAATTTACTACCTCGCGGCACACATGCTACCTGATACTCTGATGGAAAATCATCCTCAATGACAACCTGCAGGGTTTACCCCCAAACCCAAAACTTAAACGTCATGCCTCTCACGTTTCGCACACGAACATAAATAGCACCACCCAGGTCATAGAAGGTGACATCTCCTCTATCGACTGATTGCTCAACTCAGACTGAAATTATCCCCTCCCTCTGACTCCTTACCAAAAACTCTCTGAAAGGCTCTCGACCTCCCTCTCAAGGGACGCCTCTTTGAACTCAATCATAGCCCACTGGCCTAAAACCCATAGCATCCAATCTCTACCTCATCAATCATGATCGGAAAACCGAAGAACCACGAGCATCATTCACTATGAACCATGGTACTCATCCCATGACATCTCTTCTCAATATGCTCTGGTGTATGGTACGCGAACCATAACATCACTCCTCCATCTGCTCCGATGTATGGTACTCGAACCATAACATCACTCCTCCATCCGCTCCAATGTATGGTACTCAAACCATAACATCACTCCTCAATCCGCTCCAATGTATGGTACTCGAACCATAACATCACTCCTCAATTCGCTCCGATGCATGGTACTCGAACCATAACATCACTCCTCCATCTGCTCTGATGTATGGTACTCGAACCATAACATCACTCCTCAATCCACTTATTAGAACCTTCAGAATACTCCCTGTATTAAGTATGGGTCCTCTGTTTTTAGTAGTACGGGACCATACTACCTGCCACATCTACCCATACTTTCCACACTGACTATCCCGGAGCTCCTAAGTAACTACTCAACCTCCTCGTTCACCAATTTCGTCGCGAGTGCTCGCTCCCCAATGAAATTCTCTACTCTGCCAGCGCACTCATCTGGCTAAGGTTACTCCCTAGGCTCTTCCTAGATTCCCACACTTCTCTGCCATCAGCTGCTGAAGAGCTCCTAATGATGTCATCCATCTACCTACTGAATATCATCATATTCGCTTGGTAGCTCACTCCCATCATTGAGAGTTCCACGAAGCACAAAGCAAGCAGCATTCGAGCATCGAAGAATACATAGGACTCACTCTGGGTGATAACTCCGCTTGCTCTGCTCATCCTCGAAAGTAGCATCGAACTCTGCAACTCTTCCCCTCGCGGGTTCTAACTATTCTTTCGCTAAGTACCACGGTACTCATCTAGGTATCTCCCCTAGATTACTCCTCTACTCAAATCCCCTAAAGGATTCCAACTAAATATTCTCACTCATCACATACTCAAAAGCACATCGCATATAACAACAATTCCTAGGCTAAGGCATCACAAATCAGGCCACTCTAGTCCTAAGATATGAGATACCTAGCCTGTCTCTAGCATGCAATAATATCTCATAAAGTGCATCATAAATATCTCATAACACAAAAGTAATGGTATTTTGGGAAATCACCGTTCGAGCTCTGGCTGATTGTACACACTGCTCTTTCTCGCTTTCTCTTTGAACTCTTATTCGCTTTAGAAAATTATTTCTTTGAAAACTTTTCTTACTTCCTCAGTTTGAGTCCAGATTTACCCGAAGGTGCATCCGAAACCCTCAAACCAAGGCTCTGATACCAACTTGTAACACCGTAAATTTCAAAACAATTTTTCATTTAAATATAATGGTTTAATTCTTAAAAGCACTTTTCTTAAAATCTCATTCATAATCAAATTACAAAACATAACTCCATTTTCACTTGCATAATAAACCAGGATCCTCAAAATATGACTCTTTCTCCGGTGTGTACAATCAAGCCGGTGTCGTCCCGTGATCCTGAGAGAAAACTGAAACACATAACACAAAACACTGTAAGCACGAAGCTTATTGAGTTCCTCAAAATACCACATATAACACATATTAGCCACTCGAAGCTATAACTCTATGGGTCCATGGACCCTACTCTGTGAACCTTCCGGTTCTAACTTTGTGAACCCTCCTGTTCTAACTCTGGGAACCTTCTAGTTCTAACTCTGTAAACATGCACAACATAAATCACATAGAAGAATGCAGTACAACAATCAATATATATATATATATATATATATATATATATATATATATATATATAACACATTATCACATAACTCTATTTACCTACTCAAGGTAGAGTATAGTGAGAAGACTCACCTGGCAAGCAGGAAGCAGATATCCTCACGCTTGCATCTCGAACTCGCCACCATCTATCACATAAGGCAAATGCTCTCTTGAACATAACTCTCGAGACTAGACTCAATCCTCTCTTGGCACCCTCTTAAGGGTAAAAGACCATTTTACCCCCTTCTTGGCCCAAACGCCACATTGCTGACCAAACCCTAAAAGTCAACAAAAGTCAACGGTCAAACTTTGACCCAACTCGCCGAGTGCACTCTGGTGACTCGACGAGTACACACATATCCACTAACTCTTTGTCCCACTTGGTACGTAGAGTCCCTCCCTATGCTCAACGAGTCATACTAGATAGGAATCGTGGGGTCACCCGGACTCAACTCGCCGAGTCTGAAGAACAACCCGGCGAGTACCGCCTTGAACTCCAGTCCTCTAACCCCCTCCTGACTCACTGAGTCATCCCCCAACTCGACAAGTTTATTCACTGAGCAATTTACGTGAAACCCTAACCCTACTCGTCAAGTCTCAAGAACAACTCGGCGAGTTCATGCCATGCACAAACTCTACTGGCCTCCAGAGGTCAGATCTGTTTCCCCAAACCATAGATATGGCCTCCCCAAGCATGAATGTCACGTAAAGTTCAAAACTTGATGCTCGTATAACCACAACAAGGCATCAAAAGGAGATTTAGTCCCAAAAATGGAAACCTAAGGCCAATAACCCCAAACTGGTCCATAAAGCTCCAAGGTTCAAGGTCTCTAGACCTTTTTGAGTCCAGATCCAAGGCACAAACTCGAAGAGAGACCATTTGCTCCACATAATCACTCTCCAAAGGGGTTAGAAAACCCTAAATCTAATGATCAACACCAAAACTGGAGGAGGTTCGAACCATTACCTCAAAATGATGTCTCTGAACTCTGGAACTGCTTGAATCGCACCTCCTCTTTGCTCTTGTCACCTTCTTCTTGCTAAACCAAGGGTTCAAGGATCAAAAAGTGACTTCTTCTCCCTCACAACGATTTGGCTCACTTAGGGCTCTCTCAAGGGACTGTTAGCCGCAATGGGAGGCTATAAGTGCCCTTAAATAGGCTCCAAACCCGGGGAACTAGGGTTTCATTAAAAAGCGTGGACTCGCTGAGTCCGGACGTGAACCCGGATGAACATCCGCGACCCTACTCGTCGATTCTTGGCTCCAACTCGCCGAGTTCCTCCTCAAACTCCAAAATAATTAAATAAAATAATATACCTGGGAAATCAGGATGTTACATGAATAACCATACGAATCTACATGGTGCACTCAATGCTACTATCACCTAATCAATGTGCCGGTTAGCCACACACGCTCCATTGATCTATGATAAACATCGAGCCACCCTTTTCCACCAATTTCAATCCCAAATTAGTGTGTCGGTTAACCACACATGCTCCACTAACGTTTGACAAGGGTACGAAGTGTAATTCCATGGATTAGCATACAATTTCACATTTTGCCTAAAGTAACTAGAATTTGGGAATTTATAAAAGCATGTAGTTACTTTGTACTTCATTATACTTATAATGGAAGGTTTCGTCCTATCCTACCCGTTCGGCTAACGACCCTCCACTAGTAAATAGTGCGGTGGGTAAGAGTGGATACCCATTCAATCATCATTTTATAGGCAATTTCCTTAAACACCCCTTATAGACCAGCTTCATGAATGAGGCCTACTAACGGTAAGACTGACTGTTTACTCATACATACATACATACATATATATATATATATATACATACATACATATATATATATATACATATATATATATAATATTAGACTTTTAATGTTATATATATTATAGAGTGTATTTTACACTTTTAAAATACTAGGTGGTCTAATTTAATATATTATAGTTTTAATTCAATTAAATGTAAACCAAAACTTTATGGGTTTATTAAATCTCCTTTAATTATACACCTTAATTAATTAATAAAACCATAAGGGTGTAATTTAAACTTTTCAAATTACTTAGGTTTTAGAATTTAAAATTTCAAATTAAAACTTTTAATTAATTTTAATATCCAAAACTTAAGGGAAAATTTTGAAACATTTTCAAACTTAGGGTTTAGAATTTAAATATTTCAAAATTAACATTTTAATCTAAATTTAAATTCCAAAACTTGAGGACAAGTTTTGAAACTTTTCAAAACATTAGGGTTTAACTATTTAAATTTCAAAACCAAAAGTTTTAAGTTCAAATTTAAACTATAAAACCTAAAGGGGGAAATTGAAACTTTTTCACAAGATAATTCAAATCCAAATTACAAATAATCAATCTTTATCTAATAAAACAAAAGATTATCTAAATTTTAACGATTATCTTCTATTTTGGCAAGGATAATCTCCAAATATTGATAATAATCGGATTTTATTAATAAAAACGTTTTAGGTAATTATCCACAGCCAAAACAGGTCAAAATCCCGAAATCAACTCTATCTGACCCTGTAACTCGTCGAGTCTGACTTGGACTCGTCGAGTTCCTAGAAACCAAAAAAATTCGATTTTAAGCATGAATAATCAACTATAGCATCAAACACATCAAACAAACAGCCCTAGGCTCTAATACCACTTATAGGTTTCAAGCAATACATCATTCTTATGGTGTACATGCAAACCCTAATAGCTTTTGGATCTAGTTTGTCTAATCAACATGCAATTGAATATCCAAAGCTATAAACGCTAGATCTAGCATACAATTAATCATATTAACATAAAATAGGGTTTAGATCTAACCTTTGATTGTTATATAGCAATAACAATCTAATCCTTGGGTTCAGAAAGCTTAGTGCCTCAAGTCTTGCACCTCTAATGGAGTCACAAACACCACTAGCAATAAGGATAAAGGAGGAGAAGAGAAGAGGCACCTAAAAACGTTTAGAAACCCTAAGAAATCAGTTACCCCTGTTTTTGGGGCCTAAGGGGTCCTTTATATACTTGTGTGGGCTGCTAGGGTTTCAATCAAAACCCTAATGGACAACTTAAACTCTAAGCAGCCCATGAAACCTTCTGAATAAGGCCATGGATGAAAATATGATGGGCTCCCATCATAATTTCGTTCACCCCTTTTTCCTTTAGCATTCCTTAGCCCAATAACTCAATTATCCAATAATTGCAGTCCAGATCCCTATATTTAATTAATCTCTTTTAGCCACAAAATTAATTATCAATTAAATCTTGACTAATATTAATTAAACAATATGAATTTTCCTTTAATATATTATTCTTATAATATATTAATAAACTTTCTCTCCTTAATTCATCCTACAAGTTGTTATGGTGAAGGCAACCTAAAAGGACCATGTTCATAATCGGGTCAAGTACATACTAAAATAGTTATGGAATTAGAAACTAATCAAATAACAACATCTAATGAAACTCTGGCCTCCCCTAACTGACACCGCAATGCTTGACTCCATGCTATTGGGGCTCCTGTCCTACTCTCATGACCGTCAGTGATCCTTAAAGTAACTGGAGCAGGTGCACTCACTCTTCCACCCCTCAACATCAGACAGTCGACCTTCTTGTGGACCACTTATTTGTAGTGAAAACACATCAGAACCGACCCAAGGGGCCAATCCCTACTAAAATGACCCATCTAACCACAACTAAAACATCATCGGTCTGTCTCCTGGCATCCTCCCTCATGGGTCCTCCCACACTTGACACAATGGCCCCATCCCTGATGGCCTCCCAAAGGTTAATCTCGAGTATTGGGCCTCTTTACCTGGCCCACTGTAATCTGAGTCTGCTCTCACTTTCTCTTCCCGAGGTGCTCCAAATCAATTTCATGCCTTCTGGCTCTAGCAATCATATCATTTAGGGTCTCGCACATTGACAAACTCACAAACTTCCTGATGTCATCCCACAACATGATACCTTATTTCTTCATCTCCTTGTCCACTGCATACTGTGGAACTTTTGGATTATGTGTCTAAGCCCATAACTATAATTGGTATGTACTTAACCCGATAGTAGCATGATCCTTTTGGGTTATCTTCATCGGAGCAATTTGATAGGATGGACATTTGAGAAAGATGTTATTTGTGATTTATTAATATATTATATGAATAATATATTAATTGAGAAATCTTATTTAATTGGTATTGATCAAGAATTAATTTGGAATTAATTTAGTGATCAAAAGAGACTGATTAAGTTTACGGGGACCGATTAAGTAAATCAGTAATACTTATAGTTTGGGCTAATGATCCATGTTGATTAGGGATGGACTAAACCTATATGAGAGTCCAAGAAGGTTTAGTGCAAAGGGCCTATGAAATGTGAAGAGTCATGGTGAATTAGGGTTTACATGTAAGAAACCCTAGGAATTCCACAGTATAAAAGTAATCCCTAACCCCCTAAAATCGGCCACTCTCCTCCAAGGTGGAACCCTAGCCGAATTGTTCTTCCTAACATCTCTCTCATGAACATCCTCTTGCTTTTGGTGTTTGTAACTTATTAGAGGTATCACACTTGAGGTACTAAGCTCTTGAAAGGCCAATAACTACAAGCTACAACAAAGTGGTATTCATCTAACTAGTTTTTATGTAGTATATATCCAATTGCATGCTAGATAGGGTGTATGCTTTGGATAAAATGAAATTGCATGTATAACTTGAGAAAAATTAGATCCAAAGCATCTAGGGTTGTATGTGCACCATAGGATTGTTATAGTGCTCAAAATCCATCAATGGTATTAGAGCCTAGGGTGTTTTCTATTATATTGATGCAATTGTGTTATTTTCAAAGCTGGAAAAACTTTTTTTTTCCTCTGACTGTAGGACTCGATGAGTCCCATAAAGGAACTCGATGAGTTTGATCCCGAGTTGAACGGGCTCGACGAGTTTGATCATCTGTTTGTAGATTTTCGGGTTTCTTAGCCAGAATTGGATTAGGATCATTACCACAAACTGTTTTGTATCATAACATTTGATTTTTCTTATATGGTAGTGATTATCCCCATCCAATTAAAAGACAATTGTCAAATTTTAATATAACTATTTGATTATATGATAAGTTGATTATTTGTATTATTTTATTTGAATTGTCTTACTATATGAGTTTAATTAGGTCAAATTAGTAAAAGATAAAATTGTATGATTATTTTAATAGTTTAAAATTTTTATCTAAAATATTTTGAAGAGTTTTAAAATTTGCCCTCAAATTTTGGAATTTGAAAAGTCTTAATTATGAAACATTAAATTCTAAACTCTAGAATTTTAAAAATCTAAAATTCAACCCTTATACTATTATAATATTAAAAGATTAATACTTATATATATAAATATATATATATATATATATATGTGTGTGTGTGTGTATGTGTGTGTATAAGACAGTCAGTCTTACCGTTAGTAGGCCTCATTCACGAAGTTGGTCTATAGGAGGGTATAAGGAAATTGCCTATAAAATGGCGGTTGAATGGGTGTCCACTCTCACTCACCGCTTCCTTGATTGGTGGAGGGTCGTTAGCCGAACGGGTAGGATAGGACATTAATTCTCATTAAAAATTATAATGATAATTATAAAAGTAACTAAATGTTTTTCAAAATTCCCAATCTTAGTTACTTTAGGAAAAATGTGAAATTTGTACTATTCCATGAATTTGCACTTTGCACTTTGCGAAGTCGTTTGTGGAGCGTATGTGGGTAACCGGCACACTAATTTGGACTTACAAGGGTGGCGACGGGTAGCTGGAGAATTATCATAGATCAATGGAGCGTGTGTGGTTAACCGACATATTGATTAGGTGGTAAATGACTCGAGAGTACCAAGCTAATTTGCATGGTTATTCACACCTTGTTTGTGATCCTCGGTATCCCAATCACAAACTAGAAGGGCATAATCGAGATTTAAACATGTCATTGAAAAGTTCAATGAATCTCAAAGAATCTAGGAATTTCAATTCATTTAAAACTTAATCTCCATTTTCGTTTTTTATGGTGGAAATTGGTAAATCGTCATTTACGTACCTTCAAATATTTTGAAATTGGATTACAACATCCCTCTTCCGAATTGTGAAATATTGTGTTTGGGTCCTAGCCATAATATTTCATTTGGGTGTTATATTAAGGAATTTATATCTAATGAAACTTGTCTTTCTTTTCAGATGTCTGCTTCAAACAATGCTTCAAACTCAAATGCTTCTGGCTCTTTCTCCCCCATGAACTTATGTGGGAGGGTCATTTTCGATGGGTCAAATTTCAATGATTGGATTCAAAACATTCACATAGCCATTATGTTGGATTAGGTGTCTAAGTCCATAACTATAATTGGTATGTACATGACCCGAGAGTAGCATGATCCATTTCGGGTTGCCTTCATCAGTACAATTTGATAGGATGGATATTTGAGTAAGAGTTTATTTGTGATTTATTAATATATTATAAGTATAATATATTATTTGAGAAATCATATTATTTAATTAGTATTGATCAAGAATTGATTTGGAATTAATTTAGTGACCAAAAGAGACTAATTAAATTAATGGGGACTGATTATGTAAATCAGTGAAACATACAGTTTGGGCTAATGATCCATGATTAATTTGTAATCAGCTAAGCTTATGTGAAAGTACATAAATTCTTATTCCATATAAGTTATGGATCATAAGCCTAAGTGTAAGAATTAGAATTACATATAACTCTTGGAATTCTACACTATATATGTGTAACCCCTTTAGCCAAAATCATACCTAAGAGTGACATTGCAAGATTATGGATGATTTTTTGTGCCTAACCTCTCTCTGATTTGTCTTCCAATTGTTCATGATGTTTGTGACTTGTTTGAGGCACAACAATTGGGGTACTAAGCTCTTGAAAGGTTAGGGTTGTATATGCACCATAGGAGTGTTATTGTACCTAAAACCCAACAGTGGTATCAGAGCCATGGGTAGTTTTATGTTATATTGTTGCTTATTAATTGTTCAAAGCTGGAAAACTGAAAAACTATTGTCTGACAGGATGGACTCGATGAGTCCATTCATGAACTCATCGAGTTCATGATGAACTCGACGAGTCCATATGCTAACTCGATGAGTTCGGCAGTTAGTTGACAAGATTTTTGGGTTTTTGGCATGTTTTGGAATAGGATCATCACCACAAAATGTTTTGGTTCATAAAATTTGATTTTGTTGATATGATAATGACTACCCGCATCCAATAACATGATGATTGCCAAAATATTAAGATAATTACTTGATTTTGTGAAAAACTAATTATTTGTAAAATTTGAATCATTTTGCTACAAGAATTGAATTAGATCAATTTAGTAAAAGATAAATTGATATGATTGTTTATTAGTTTAAAGTTTCATCTAAATGTTTTCAAGGAGTTACAAATTTTTTCATCAAATTTGGAACTCAAAAGTTTTTTTAACGAGTTACAAATAAATATTAGTTTAATTGGTCTTAATGTTTTTGAAGAGTTTTATAAGTTATGAAACTTGAAAAGTCTCATCTTCATAAAACAAATTAACTCCTTAAGTTTTGGAGTTCAAAAGTTTTTCAAGAATTACAAAACTTTCCCTCAAGTTTTAAATGTTGAAAAGTTTCGATTAAGAAACATTGAATTCATAGAAACTCTAGTAAATTGAAAAGTTTTCAAAAAATGTAACTCATGGGTTCATAACTTAAAATTAATTAAATAGTTTTAGTTTGATTTAGCATCTTGATGTTTTGAATAGTTCAATTAATTCTTATGGACTTTATTAATAGTTAATTAAATGTTTAATTAAAAGAGTATTATTAAATCCATAATCATATGGTTAAGTTTAATTAAATTAAGAGTATAATTTATTAATAGATTAAACCATCAAGTATTTTAAAAGTTTAAAATACACCCTTATACTATATAAAATTTAAACTTTAATATATTATATATGTATAAGTAATGTCAGTATTACCGTTAGTAGGCCTCATTCATGAAGTCAATCTATAAGCGGGTATAAGGAAACTGCCTATAAAATGGCAGTTGAATGGGTGTCCACTCTCACCCACTGCTTCCTTGATTAGTGGAGGGTCGTTAGCCAAACGGGTAGGATAGGACACAAACTCCCACTTAAAGTATGATGAACATCCCAAGTAACTAAACATGTATAAATTTCCAATCTTAGTTACTTAGGAAAAATGTGAATTTGGTGCTAATCTAATCGAACTTGAGAAGGGAAAGAAGAGGAAGGCTCCCTACAAGAGCCGCAAAGGAAAGTCTCTTGACGGACCCTCTTCAAGTAGGACCAAATTTGGTTCTGCTAATCCCTCCTCCAATCCGAAGGATGCAGAGTGCTTCCATTGTCATGAGAAAGGGCAATGGAAATAAAGTTGCCCCAAGTACTTGCAGGACGGCGAGATCAAGCCCTCCTTTGCAGGTATTTACATTACTCAATCTAATAACTCATCACATGCAAATTCTTGGGTCCTTGATACAGGTTGTGGATTTCACATTTGTTCTTATTTGCAGGGACTAAAAACAAGTATGGATGTGGAGCACATGAAGATAAACTTAATCATGGGAAATAGGAAAGTGTCGCCTGTGACCAAGATTGGAGTTTATTCTTTATTGCTTAGTAATGGTTTAAATTTCGATTTGAATAATTGTTGTTACTTGGCCGATATGGCGAGAAATATTATTTCCTTTCACAGTTTGTATAAACAAGGTTTTACATTTTCTTTTAATAATGAAATTAGTGGTATTAATGCTTATTGTAAAGGTGTATTTTATTTTGAAGCATTAACTTGCAATGGTATATATGAAACTGTGATGGTTGTAGATAACTTAGGAAATAATGTGTTACACATTGATTCTTTCAATGATTTGGATAAGGCATGCTTGTGGCATTGTCGTCTTGGACACGTCAACAAGAAGCGCATAGCCCAACTCCAAAAGGATGGAGTTTTGGAGTCATTTGACATGAAGTCGGATGACACTTGCGGATCTTGTTTACTTTGAAAGATGACCAAGTCACCCTTCACTGGTGTTGGAGCATGAAAATGCTCTACAATGTTGAGTGTTTATTAGGTTAGAATATTCCCTTGTATGAAAAACATATTCCCTCCACTTGTATATAAAGTGGAGGTGATGGTCATTTTTAGTATTAGTGTTCACTATGTAGACTTTGTAGATTAGAGAGAGTGTGGTGGGATCTCTCCCACCATGGGAGAGTTATCTCTCCCAACCCATGAGTACAAACGGGTCTTATAGTATCTTAGTCTAACAATCTACATCTCCTTAAATCTCTCATCATGAATGTACCTTTGTACCACTACGTGTGGTACAAAGAAGCTTAATGGATCAGGTTGGGAAACCTGGTGAGTACATAGGGTTTTCAACCCATAATAATAGACTTACTGTGTTTAATTTTCAAACAATTAACCCAATTATTCATCCCTATTTTCTTCTATATTTATTCTAAGATCCCCTCCTAAGAATCATCACCTACATCGCCATTTCTTATATAATCATCACCTATCATCGCATTTTATATTTTCATCGCTAAGGGCTTCTCTTAATGCTCGTCACTTATCATTACAATTTATATTTTTCATTGCTAAGAGATGTTCCTATGGGTTATCGCATATCATTGCATTGATAGCATTGCTTCGGGGATTCCTCTGAAATACATGTTGGTAGAGTACATCACATGAATACACAGTTACAGGTTGCAATCATGCCGGTGTTCCACTGGATTGTTTTAGATTAGTCCATGGTCGTCATCCATACTTTGGTAGATGACTACATCACAATCATCACAATACATTATCATTATGGGCTAGGGCATCTCTTAATCATGGTTAAAGACCTCTCCTAAACTTTTTTCATCTATCATCTCCCATCTCTCATCACCTATTACTACCCTATATATATATATATATATATATATATATATATATATATATATATATATATATATATATATATATATATATAATATGAAAATACTTATATTATTAAATTGAGTAAAATCATATCACGTAGGATCATCCAACACATATTGCATATAATAGGGACATATAGAATTTCATTATCTAAATACTTCATATTCATGTGTAAGATGAAAGTAACTACGCACTCACTTGAATAACATACTCTTTGTTTATTATTAGTTAATATTGGACCACATAGTGTTGGTGACTTATACAAGTGGGAGACTGTTGAAATAGTGTCGACGGTCACAATAATTAACAATATTAATATTAATGTCGAAGTCCTCTTGGGTTACACACAATAGAAAGTTTAAGCAATTACTCATATGAGAGAATAATAAGGATATAGTTTGTCAATTTGCTAGTGATTAATAAATTAATAGAAACTTGTAGAACTTGAGGGGTTTAAATGGAAAGATTTGAAAGTCAAATCTTATAGACAATTATTTAGTGACCTAGTAATTATCCTATAATAATTCTAAACCCTCCATATGTAAATAGACGAGTCTAGGACCAACTTTAGATGTGTTGTAAACCCTAGAATTCAGTTGCCACTCATCCCACTTTAAAAACTCTCAATCATCTCAAATGACACAATGTATTTTTATACTTGACGCGATAGACACCCTAATCGTTTAGGGTTTAGTGTGTTGTGGTTTCTAGAGGTTGCCAAGGTTATTTTGTTGTTTCCATGAGTGTGACTACCTCAAAGGAATCTTACTTTGAATTCTACACATCCAATCAATTAATGAGAAAAACAAAAGACTTTGAGGTTTTTTTTTAATTTTTTATCTTTCTATGTTATGCTTGTTTTTTTTATTGTATTAGGTGAACTTGGATCTATTTTTAGTTTATGGGATCATTTTATATGTTGCTTCCGTTGTGTCTTTGTGATTTTTGTATCTCTGTAACCCAACATGTATAAGGTGGCGTGTGTATAACAATAGGGAGTATTGGGAATGGTTGGGTGCGTGTGTAGCCGTGTAGGATAGGTGTGGGGAGTGAGCATGCATGAGATGGTTGTTAGGCATGGATAAATATGTGTATAGGGTAGTTAGGGATAGGTGGGTGGGTGTCTATGTGAAAGTTTGAGTGACAGGATAAGTGGTGGGTAGGGATGAATAGATGTGTGGAGATGAGTGTGTGATATGTGTTTATATTTTAGAAAAAATTTGAAAATATAATTTATGAGACGCAAACATGGAAAATAATCAGTGTTATATTTATAACTTATTTGTAATTTTTGAAAATAAAAAATTCTACTTATTTGGAAAAACAAAATTAATATCAACCCGTCAAAAATTTCATTAAATTTTTTTCCTACATAGAATTTCTACAGCCAAACACCCATTTAACTTTTATCTTTTAATAAAAGCAAATAAAAAGACAATTTTAAAATTATGAGTTTAATAATTTTAACTATTATTGAATAAAAAACCTCATAATACAAAAACCAATTTCAATACTTTTAGGATCCAACACACAAATATTGCAGAACTGTTTATATGACTAATTCTATATATACCTCATATACGTGAGTGATTTTTTTATATACGTGAAAACCGTTTATATCAGTGAAATGTTTTTTTTTTTCAAATTAAAAAGGGACCAACTAATCCTAAAAGTGTCAAAATCGAATGAACAATTTGCTATATAATGTTAATATAATTATTCCTAAAACAAAGAAATTACTATTAGATATAAATTCGAAATACTAAATAGTTACTGGTGCGAGTATGTTACGTGGGATGGATATATAATATCAATATTACATCATTAGAGTTGTCGAAATCAGATAAGTTGGTTAACAAAATCAAAATAATAAATAGTTTTGATCGATAAATTACACAAGTTGTTGATTCATCAATTTAATTGTATTATGTAACCCATAAAAAAATAAAATATAATTAAAAAGTCAAAACCATTTTGATCACCGATAGAAACGATGTAAAAAAAAAGCTTTGGTAGCATTAATTGTCTAAGCCTTCTCTCACTCCAACAAAGGAAAAAAAGGAAAAATCATTGACTGACTGACAACCCCATATGATTCCATTCCATCCCCAAATCATATAAATAAAACCCTTACCTGATATGCATATGACATGACCTATTCCGGCCGGCCAACTACCATTTTGTTCGGAAAAATATAACCTTTGACGGTGGAGCTAATCAATTCTTCAATGGCTTCTTGATTTTACTATCACAATCAACCGTCGATCTACACTCCTTCCACCTCCCTCTCCGTTAGAACCCTAATTTATCACCCATACACATACCCAACCTAATAATTTCGCCATTAATAAACCCACTACCGGTGATGACGACCATAGAAGGGCAAGATAGAGTCTTGGCAACGGCTCAACAAATTGTCAAGAGCCTAAACATCAATACCAAAGCAACCGAGGATATGATCTTGATTCTCTCCAGTTTTGATAATCGGTTGTCTAACATCACCGATTTGATGGAGGGAGGTGCCGGTGATCGGTTTGTGTCAGCAGAGAAGATTATCCTCCGGCATGATTCAGGTCTCGGTGAACCTTCGTCCAGGAGCTCTTCGCCATGGGAAGAGTCGTCTACAGAAGCTGCTGAGTATTTGGAAGCTGTTGACACGATTATCCAGTTAACGGAAGACCTCAATATCCAGTCCGATGCCGACAGCGAGATCATGGATCGAGCTGAAAACGCGCTCCAGTTAGCTATGTCGAGGCTGGAAGATGAGTTTCTTCATATTTTGATCCGTAACACAGTCCCTCTTGACATAGATCGACTCTATGGATCGATCCGCAAGGGTTCATTCTCGTTTCCGTCAAACGGGATTGAAATTGGGGACGATTTTGAAAGTTACAGAGAAGATGAAGATGGTGGGAGCGGAAGTGGGTATCATCACGAAAGAGGCCCGAGCTTAGGTGGTGATGTTTTCGTCGATTTGATCCATCCTGAAGCAATCAAGGAGCTGAAAGCCATCGCCGATCGGATGATTAGGTCCGGCTATGAAAAAGAGTGTTGTCAGGTTTACAGTAACGTCCGGCGTGATGTCTTAAACGAGTGTTTATCCATTCTAGGAGTTGAAAGGCTTAGTATCGAAGAAGTACAGAAGATTGAATGGAAAATTTTGGATGAGAAAATGAAGAAATGGATTCAAGCGATTAAAATCGTGGTCAAGGTTCTCCTATTTGGGGAAAAACGATTATGCGAACAAGTATTCAGCGAATCCGAACTTATCAAAGAAATCAGTTTCGTTGAAACAACAAAAGGATGTGTGATGCAGCTGTTGAATTTTGGGGAAGCAGTTGCAATTGGGCAAAGATCTTCAGAAAAACTCTTTCGAATTCTCGACATGTATGACGCAGTTGCAGATGTTTTCCCTGATTTCGAATTTCTTTTCACTTATGAATCTGGAGAATTAGTCTGCAACGAGGTGAAGGTGGTTTTAACCGGATTAGGTGAAGCAGCCATTGGAACATTCATCGAGTTCGAGAACGCTGTAAAGGGTGAAAACTCCAAAAGAGCTTTACTGGGTGGCGAGATTCATCCAGTTACACGTTATGTCATGAACTACATCAAGTTACTGGTGGATTATAGCGATTCTCTAAACACCCTTCTACCCAACACTCAAGAACATGATCCGATTTCAAAAGAACTTGATGACATCGACAGCGGTGATACTCTCTCCCCTATTTCTTGCCGATTACTATCTCTAATCACTACTTTAGAAGCAAATCTTGACGAAAAATCAAAATTATACGATGATATCGCACTTGGATACATATTCTTGATGAACAACATCCTTTACATCGTTCAAAAAGTAAAAAACTCAGAGCTTCGAAACCTTCTTGGGGACAGATGGATTCGGAAACATCGAGGGCAGATTCGTCAATGGCACACAAGCTATCTGAGAGCAGCATGGGGGAAGGCGTTGTTGTGTTTGAAAGACGAAGGCGGGATTGGTGGGGGATCAAGTAGTGCATCGAAGTTGATTTTAAAAGAGAAATTCAAGAACTTTAACGCGTGTTTTGAAGACATTTACAGGGTGCAATCACTTTGGAAAGTTCCAGATGATCAATTACGTGAAGAGCTTCGAATATCGATATCTGAGAAAGTTCTTCCTGCATATCGTGCGTTTGTGGGGAGACATGGTAGTCAATTGGAGAGTGGAAGACATGCAGGGAAATACGTGAAATATAGTCCTGATGATTTGGAGAATCATTTGTTGGATTTGTTTGAAGGGAGGCCTACTGTTTTGAACAACATAAAAAGAAAAGGTACATAAAGACTGTTGTTAACAGGTATGTATGTTACTTTTTACTCTGCTGCTTCTGGTTATATCTTTTGAATCCAGGATGATGATGATGATGATTTGGTGTTAGTTTTTTTTGTTGTTGGTATTATAGGGTTTGGGCTGAAGGTAGTTATTTATATATAGCCCACACCTTGATATACTGTAATAATTTTGTACATGTATTATTATGTTAGATTGTTCTCCTCTATATGTATAACTTATGTATACATTCTCATGAATACATCAGGTGTTGCACTAAAATCATGTTATGAGTTATTGGATTTGGTTTTGGTTTTTTAAATGCAAAGTGAAAGCATGTTCGTATGTTTCGTTCATTCATGATATATATCATGTTTGGTAGATCTTGTAGGGCATTTCTTGTCATATTTGAGACATGAGTTTGATGTTTTTGATGGATTGTTGTTTCATTGTTTAAAATTCCTAATAACTCTGTCTTGAAGCTTAACCTAATTAATTGAAAAAAGTGCTTAGTATAAGATGTGCAGCATGTGTATTGATATGTTGCCACATGCATACCATTACATGTTTTTATAATGTCTTTATGCATATCAACCTTCCATTTTTGTATGGGTTTTGGGCGACCCTGTTATTTGTCATGCTCGGGATCAAACCAGATTGTAGTAGGAGTGTGCACTTTGAATCTCGTAACATGTATTGAGCTTAACTCAAATCTCCTTCGGTCTTATGTAAATCTAAATCATCTAAAATCGTTGATGACACTGAAATCACCAACCATTCAAGCTAAGCTAAGTATTCTAGGTGTCTGACAAGTTAGGTGGATACGAAGGGGGAGCTATTCGAATGGATCTTTTAAGTGGGGATTTGCAAAAGAACTTGAAACCGAATAGTCACATTGAACCGCATTGGAAAAACCCATAGTTTGGTTTTTGGTTTATAGAAAAAAAATTAGTTGTGGTTTGCAATTGCAAACCATAACTAATTTTTTTGTGTTTCATTTATCAAGTATTTTAAAAATTAAAATAAGAATATATATATATATATATATATATATATATATATATATATATATATATATATATATATATATATATAAAGAATAGTCACATTGAACCGCATTGGAAAAACCCATAGTTTGGTTTTTGGTTTATAGAAAAAAAATTAGTTGTGGTTTGCAATTGCAAATCATACCTAATTTTTTTGTGTTTCATTTATCAAGTATTTTAAAAATTAAAATAAGAATATATATATATATATATATATATATATATATATATATATATATATATATATATATATATATATATAACCTCCTCACAATCTTCATCCAACTTTAAGCGGCCACATCACACATCAGAAAAACTTGATTAACATCTTACGCATGTACCCCATAAGTAGGGCATAAAACTAAAAGCAAGACAATGTTTATTTTCCAAATTCACCTAAGTGGGGATTCTATAAGCAAAACACACCAAAGTAAAACATTAAGCTTAATCGGGACCAACTTACACCATCTAGTACCAACATCGGTCGAGCTTAAGGTTACATTATCAATGTAATATCTAACATTGTTGTGTGTGAACACCCCGTCTGGGTTTAACTTCCACTCTCATTTGTCACTACTTACTACCAATACCAAGCTCTACATGACTAAGAAGATCAGTCAAAATCGAGAGTTTCTTAGTAGTGGCACCGCCTCGAATTTCCCTATTCCAATTCCAACTCCAACCACTCTCCCGCCATCTATCAATAATCAAACACTTTTTCTCCACTCCTAATGCATAAAACCTAGGAAACTAGTCCATGAGCCTCAACTCACCCAACCACACTTTCTCCATGAACCGAGTATTACCATCATTCCTTATTCTTTATAATGTAAATTATCAAAGACCTTCACTATAGTCGACCACACCCTTCCTTTTTTCGGTTTAGGACCAAGACTACCCACACCCCCATATATGGCATGTATACTTTTGATTACCTTTACCCACATCAGACTCCCATAAGTAAGAAAGCACCACTTCCATTTTGCAACAAGGCCAAAATAAACGACTTCAAACTACCAATTCTCAATCCACATTTTTCTTTAGAATTCACAGTTTGATCCACTTTATCCAAAACATTTTCTGATTTGTATAATCTCCATCCCAAAAGAAGTGAATCATTAAAGACTCCAACGTTTTACAAACCATCTCAGGGACCTTGAATAAAGACAATAAATTCCAAGACTGGCAAGCACAAACCTAATCAATATAAACCTACCTTCAATAGATAACAACTTAACTTTCCAATTAGCAAGCCTTTTCTTGAATATCTCGATCACCATTTTCTAGTTATCCACACGACTTATACTCGTACCCACCGACAACCTAAGATATGAGAATGGCATATTAGCAATAGAACATCCTGTAATCATCGCAAGAGCTTCAACCTCATGGCTAGCTCTCCCAACCCCAAACAAGTTGGATTTAAGCAGGTTAATTTTCAACCCCAAAAATAAGAAAAAGCAATTCAAAATTGTTACCAAATTAGCGATATTCCTTTCATCCCATTCGCCCATGAACAAAGCGTCATCCACACAAAATAGATGAGACAAAGTCAAACCATCTTCACCTATAACAGCACCACGAAAAAGACCTTGGAGCATTGCATCCTCCATAATAACATGTAACGTTCCATAACAATAACAAACAAAAAGGAAGACAACGGATCTGTGACAACCGTCAATTTCCGATCAAGCCAAAGTCAAATAAAGTCAACAGGTCAAACCAATCAACTCATCCAACCCTTGTATATTAGGGTTTACATTATGTTACTATTGTACAACTCAATATTTTAATAAGAAGTTATCACTTGGAAAGTTCATTCGTTCAGAAAATCTAAACCCTAATAGGGGTAAGTGATGAAACTATTCGATAAAACATTATTCCATACCCCTCGGGGGCATATAACCATCATAACGAAGCTTAACGGGGTGTACGAACCTTGCGTTGCGAAGCTAAACATCTAAAAAGGGCAAAAACGAAGTCTCTCTCAATCTCTCTTTATCAATCTCTCTTTTTCCCAAATCTCTTTCATAACCTCCCTCAACTTTTTATAATAATTTAGGGGCATCCCGACCCTTAGTTTAGTAAAAAACAACTCGAAAACGGAAGTTTACGCGAAAAACAGCTTTAAGGAGTCGAACCCTCTTAGGGAGCCGAACCCTCTTAAGGAGCCGAACCTCTCATTAGAACCGAGACTAGCCTAAGAACCGAACTCATGAGGACTGAAACTAACATGGACCGAGACCTCCACAAGAACTGAACCCGAAGGTCTCATCGGACCGAACTACCCTTCGCTCTCGGTTCCTTCTGATGGCTTCGCCTGCGAGACTCGGACCGAACCCTTCTCTCGGTTCTCATGAATCAACCGAACTTCGGTTCTATTCATCCAAGGACCGAACTTCGGTCCTCCCAACCGAATTTTTGCAGATTTCACTCTTTTTCCCGGTTTTCGACCACTTTCGTGTTTTATGCCCGTTTTTCATGATTTTGACGTGGGATGTTCACCCAAACTCATATTTTGACATATAAGACCCTAAATATTCATAATTTAAACACATTTTTAGGAAAATCTTTATCTAAGAATAAAATCTAGTGGGTAAGATATTGAGGTGGAGTGTTGACTTTACCTTAAAGTTATAACACAAGCAACCCTCCACACCCACTTCATGGCCATACCCAGTCACTATTCATCACTACTTAGTCAATTATTTGTCCTTTCACCATCTTTCTCCAGCATATGAGGGTGATCAAGGCTGGAAATCTTTACTTGTCCTCCCACAGTCTTCACACTTTCACCAAGAATCAAACCCATTTCTCTCTCTAAAAACTCAAATGTGAAGGCTATTCTTGAACATTTCCCTCCAAGCTTGGTAAGTAACTTCATCCTACATCTGATCATCTTTCATTCTTTCACTCAAATCATGGATTCCTTACACAAATATCATCATCATCATTGTTACTAGATCTTCAAATCCTCAAGTATCTCCCAAGTGTTCTTGACTTGGAAACTCCTTTTCTTCATCATCCATCTACAGAAACCACTCAAGGTGAGTTCATACCCCCATATTTTCATGTCTTTTTCAAGTTTTAGGGGGAGAATACAAGTTAAAACAGCAACAACATAACTAAACTCAAACATCAGCTTCCAACAGAAAAGTTAATGTTCATTCACGAACTGTTTTGAACATCTTAAACTTTTTAGTTTTAAAAACTGTATTAGGTGCAAATATTTTTGTTTTATACCTTTAAAATGACTACTTGCACATATCAATCCGATTTTTGTATAAATTATGGTGATTTTTACAAAACTGTCTATCACTATAGCTACGAATTCGGACCTGACTGTGAATATGAGCATTTTCACACCAGTTACGAGCTTCTAAAAATCATAATAAAAATTGTGAATTTAATAGACACATTTTCCAAACTCTCAAAATTTACGGATCTAGTTTTCGATTTCGTATAAATTTTCAGTGATTTTTCTAATTCAGTGCAGAAATGGTAAAAACGAATTTACAGATTACAACTTTATTAACACTTTGTAACATGTTGAGCAAAGTGTAAATCTTTGATGGCTTCATATTTTGCATGTGCTTTCTGTTGGGATATAATTATATTACAGAAAAATGTTCACTAAATTGAAAGAACTCTTTATTATTACACTTAATGCATAGTAAGCATAGTTATGTTTTGCTATATAATCTACTTGCATAGAAAAAGAATACTACACATTACAAACATTTTGATAAACTATAATGGGTGTAGTTTATGTTACATATACATTACGAAGTAGTACATTTCAACAAAGAGGGGTTTTCAATTTCACACTACGTAAATCTGTTAATGAATAAATTTGTGAGACATTCGCTTCACGTTACTTCCAAAGTTGTAACGCCCCAAAATTACCGGTTAAAAATTTCATTTTTAATTTAGGTGAAAACATAAAACATCATTACAAACATTCATGATAAAAATCCATGTTTGAAAAACCGGTGACATCATAATCAGAATTCAGAGTACATCCCAGAAAATCTACAATGCGGAAAACAAAAGGCGTATGTGTGATGTGCTGCTACCGCGCCGGCTCCTTTCCTTTAGCTGAAGAGGTACCTGAAATCAAACTGCAAACCGTAAGCACAAAGCTTAGTGAGCTCCCCCATACCATGCAAGCATATAACAACAACATTCAACTATGAGATACGGGCCCTTGCCCACACTCGTGAAGATACGGGCCCTGCCCACACTTCGCTTTCTGGGAGATACGGACCATGCCCACACTCGTGAAGATACGGGCCTTGCCCACACTTCGCTATCTGGGAGATACGGGCCTAGCCCACACTCCACTCTCGGAGAGATACGGGCCTAGCCCACACTCAACCGCCAACTCATATCATACAAGTATCACACAGACAACAAGTATAGACAGCTCTATCCTACTAGCATATATCGCAATCACTCTATTAAGAGATACGGGCTCGGCCCACACTCTAATACTAACGTCTCGTCTATACGGGCCGACCTTGGTGCCTTAGACCCGTTACTACTGAAAGGAAACTCACCTCGAAATAGTTGTTGGTATGTGTGGGAACCGACTGTCTGCTGCTGTTGCTAATCCGGAAATCCTCCGGCTGTAATTCCCACAACATACTCAATCAATCAATATTTACTGCCTTTTTGGGTGAAATGACCCTTTTACCCCCGGCCATGCCATAAGTCAAAGTCAGAGTCAACTTCCAGTTGACCCGACCCGTCGAGTTGGCTATCCAACTCGTCGAGTCTATGTCCAAACGACTATCCAGGATTCTGTTTCTACTCGTCGAGTTAGGCGTTGACTCGACGAGTTCTCCATCCAAACTGATGTTCAAGTCCTTCATCCTACTCGCCGAGTTGTATGAACAACTCGGCGAGTTCATCTTCATCCGATGAACACTTATACTGCGACTCGTCGAGTTGTATGAACAACTCGCCGAGTCTGATCTTGATCTAAGGAGATTGCCTTGAACTCGGCGAGTTAGGGCATCGACTCGTCGAGTTCCTTTATGGGTGAGTTTTGGCTTCCAACTCACCGAGTCCCTCCTGGACTCACCTCACAACTCGACATAACAAAAAGGGAGCAAACCCGGAGACTCGCGACTGGACTCGCCGAGTCAGATGAGCGACTCAACGAGTCTGTTCCATGCAAGATCTAAAAATGCGATTTTGCTCGAATCCAATCCATGACATTTGTAGATCTGGGCTCCTAGAGCATGAATAACATGTAAAGTTTCCGACTTTACGTGTAAATATCCATCTATGGGGCTTTTAGGGTTTGAAATGCACCAAAAGAGTAGATCTAAGGTTTATGTGCAATATGGGCTCATAAAGGTAGTGGAACTGAGCTCCTGGAGCTCAACTATGCTTGGATCAAGAGACCAATTGGCTTATTTCGGAACATTATGCACATACAAGCTTGGGGAATGGCTCAAGAATGTCTTAAATGAAGCAATAAGCATGGAAACAAGGGAAAAACGAGATATACCTTAATGGAACTGCTGAGAGAACACAATGGTGCTTGGATGGCTTCCCCTTCTTCTGGATCTACTTCCCTTCTTCTTCAAAACCTTCAAAAATACCAACAATTGCTTCAACTCTTCAAAGAACAAGCTTAAACGAGGGTTAGGAGCTCTGGGGGGTGAATGGGGGATGGCTTGGGGCGGATATGTTTCTTAAATAGAGTGCAAACTCCTGAAACTTAGGGTTTCATCCAACAGCGGCGACTCGCCGAGTCCAGGATATGGACTCGCCGAGTCGCCAACTTAAACGTGTCCCGTCTCTCGTCCCTACTCGGCGAGTCGGACCTATGACTCGCCGAGTCCAAGGCTTAAAAAGGAGAAATACTCAATGAAGATTTACATACCAGGAACTAGGCACTACAAATCTCCCCCACTTATTTTAGACTTCGTCCTCGAAGTTTGCTGCTCGATCCTGGAACAGCTCGGGGTAATGCTCCATCATTTCATCCACCGACTCCCAAGTCCACTCCGAACCCTTTCGGTGTTGCCATTGCACCTTCACTAACTCCACCCTTTTGTTCCTCAAATCCTTCGACTTCCTGTCGAGGATCGCAACTGGGCGCTCAATGTAATTCAGGCTGTCGTCAACCTGGATATCCTCCAACGGCACCACTGCTGAATCATCCACTAAACACTTCCGCAGCTGAGAGACATGGAAAGTGTTGTGGATCTGGCTAAGCTCGACTGGCAGCTCTAATCTATACGCCACTTTGCCCACCCTGGCTACCACCCTGAACGGTCCGATAAATCTCGGGCCCAATTTGCCCCGCTTCCTGAATCGAATGACGCCTTTCCAAGGCGACACCTTCAGGAGAACCATATCCCCGACTTGGAACTCCAAGTCGGATCGATGCTTGTCGGCGTAACTTTTCTGCCGACTCTGAGCAGTCTGAAGCCTGCTCCGAACCTGCTGGATCCTCTCGGCCGTCTCGAGCACCACCTCGGTGCTCCCCATGACTCTCTGGCCAACTTCCACCCAACATATCGGGGTTCTGCACCTCCTCCCGTACAACATCTCGAATGAGGGTCGGTCAGTACTCGCGTGGTAGCTGTTGTTGTATGAGAACTCAGCCAAGGGAAGATAGGTATCCCAGCTACCACCGAAATCTAACACACATGCCCGCAACATATCCTCCAAAGTCTGGATGGTCCGCTCGCTATGACCATCCGTCTGCGGGTGAAAAGCGGTGCTAAAATGCAAATGAGTGCCCAACTCGTCATGAAACTTCTTCCAAAATCTGGAAGTGAATCGCACATCTCGGTCTGATATCACTGACACCAGCACCCCGTGCTGCGACACTATTTCCCTGATGTAGATATTGGCCAACTTCTCGGCCGAGATGCTCTCCTGGATCGGAATAAAATGGGCGCTCTTGGTCAATCGATCCACGATGACCCAAATCGAATCTACTCCGCGCGCAGTCCTGGGAAGTTTTGTGATAAAATCCATCGTGATGTCTTCCCATTTCCACAACGGGATGTCCAACGGCTGCATCTTCCCATGCGGTCTCTGATGTTCGGCCTTAACCTTCTTGCAAGTCAAGCACCTCTCGACGTACCATGCCACATCCCGCTTCATGCATGGCCACCAATAATCTAGACGAAGATCCCTATACATCTTCGTCGCCCCGGGATGAATAGAGAATCGGGACTTGTGCGCCTCCTCCATCAAGATCTGGCGTACGCCTCCGTGATACGGCACCCACACCCTGCGGTGCAGTGTCAATAGTCCTCAACTGAAGGAGGAAACCTGACCCACCACATGTTCGCTCTTCCGATGTTCCTCCTTGATAGCCTCCTGTTGAGCCTCCCGGATCTACTCCAACAGGGGAGTCACCACAGTCATCCTCAAGCACATACCCCTGATCGGCGCCGCCTTGCGGCTAAGCGCATCGGCCACCACGTTGGCCTTTCCCGGGTGGTAAAGGATCTCACAATCATAATCCTTCACCACGTCCAACCATCGACGCTGCCTCATGTTTAGATTCGGCTGATCCATAAGGTACCTCAAACTCTTGTGGTCCGTGTAAATGGTACATCGAACCCCGTAGAGGTAATACCGCCAAACCTTGAGGGTGAAAACCACTGCCCCCAACTCCAAATCATGCGTCGGGTAGTTCGCCTCGTGAGGCTTGAGCTGCCTCGAAGCGTAGGCAATGACATGCCCTCTCTGCATCAATACCGCGCCCAACCCTAAAATAGACGCATCACAATAAACCACAAAGTCCTCCACGCCCTATGGCAGGGCTAACATTGGCGCCTCGCACAATCTATGTCTCAGTGTCTCGAATGATGCTTGCTGCTCGGGTCCCCACCGAAAGACCACGACTTTCTTTGTCAACCGTATCAGGGGTACAACTATCTTGGAGAAATCCTGAATGAACCTCCGATAATAGCCCGCCAATCCTAGGAAACTCTGAATCTCAGATGGAGACTTCGGAACCTCCCATCTCATCACTGCCTCGACCTTGGCCGGATCGACCAGAATCCCGTTCTGGTTGACAAGGTGTCCGAGAAATTTCACCTCGCGCAACCAAAACTCACACTTGGAGAACTTGGCATACAAGCTTTCCCTCCTCAGGGTCTCCAAAACCTCCCTCAGATGCTCCTCATGCTCCTCCTGCGTCTTGGAATAAACCAAGATGTCATCGATAAAGACTATCACAGACCGATCCAACATCGGTCTGCATACGCGGTTCATGAGGTCCATGAACGCGGCAGGAGCATTGGTGAGCCCAAACGGCATCACCACGAACTCATAGTGGCCATAGCGCGTCCGAAACGCGGTCTTCTGCGTATCCTCCTCCCTGACCCTCATATGATGATAACTCGAACGCAAATCAATCTTGGAGAACCAAGATGCTCCCTGAAGCTGGTCAAAAAGATCATCAATCCTCGGGAGTGGGTAACGGTTCTTCACCGTTACCTTATTCAACTCTCGATAATCTATACACATCCGGTGCGGCCCGTCCTTCTTTTTCACAAACAGAATCGGGGCTCCCCAGGGTGAACTGCTCGGCCTAATGAATCCCTTGTCTAGCAGCTCCTGCAGCTGCGTAGACAACTCCTGCATCTCAGGAGGAGCCAACCGATATGGTGCCTTGGCTATCGGGGCCGCACCAGGAACGAGGTCAATCCTGAACTCCACCTGTCGCTCGGGAGGTATCCCAGGAAGCTCCTCTGGGAATACATCTGCGAAATCTCGCACCACCGGAACCTCGCTCACGGTCGAATTACCCGCCTCCCGGGTATCCATCACGTACGCAACGTATCCTGCACATCCCTACTGAAGATAACGTCTAGCCCTCGCTGCTGAACATACAGCGGGTCCGCGCTGTGGCTTCTCGCCATGAATCACTAACTCTCCCCCACCTGGGGTCCTGACTCGCACTAGCTGCTGCGCACAATCTATCACCGCCCCATTAGGGCTCAACCAGTCCATGCCTATGATCACCTTGTTCCCACACAACGGAATGGGAACCAAATCCACCAAGTAGTGCTCCTCGAACAACCGCAATACGCAGTCCCGAAATACCATCGATGCTCGCACCGATCGATCATCAGCAATCTCTACTTCCAAAGGGCAATCCAGCATGCCCGAAGACTCAGGAAACTTCTTGCTAAGCGCAAGGGACACAAACGATCGGGATGCACCCGAGTCGAACAACACTTGGACTGGGATACCATTCACATGGAATGATCCTAACACATACACATATACCGGGAACATCTCAATATCATAACATCATATAAGTAAACAGGAAGGAAAAGAATCATACCCGTCACCACATCAGGTGTTGCGCGTGCCTCCTCGGTGGTCCGCTGGAATGCTTGGCTCCTCACCACTGGAGCCTCTGCTTTGCCCTGTCGGCCATCGGTGATCCGTAGGGTCGCTGGGGCTGGCGCCTTTACCGGCGCTGAACCTATCAACTGGGGGCAATTGGCCTTCTTGTGGCCCCTCTGGTTGCAGTGGAAACACAGTAACTCAGATGTCCGTATCGCCGCAACGGGAGCAGTACAATCCCTGCTAAAGTGCCCTGCCTTTCCGCACTTGTAGCAGCCTTCTGATCCCCGCCGACATGCTCCCTCATGTGTCCTGCCGCATTTCCCGCAGCAGCCCGGTCCCCCTTGGCCTTTCGGCCTCCCATCTGATCCCCGGGACTTCTTTCCTGAAGTCCCAATCACCTGACCCGCCTCTGCTTTCCTCTTCCGAATATGCTCTAAATCAATCTCCCTCTCCCTCGCCCTGGCGATCATGGACTCCAGGGTAGGGCAAGCTGAAAAGCTAACATGCTCCCGGATGTCAGCCCGAAGCATATCATGATAACGGGTCCTCCTCATATACTCGTCACCTGCATACTGGGGCACCAACAAGGCCCTCTCCCGGAACTTGGCGGTGATCTCCGCCACGGTCTCAGTCGTCTGCCTCATATCCAAAAACTCCCTGTCCAGCTGCTGAAGCTCGACAGCCGGCGCAAACTCTACCCTGAACCTGGTCACAAAGTCCGACCAGGTTATAGCCTCGATAGCTGAGGCTCCCAACGAGTCACCCACTGACTCCCACCAGTCTCGAGCTCGATCCCGCAAACACCCTGCTGCATACCTCACCTTCGAGCCCTCGGGGCAGAAGCTAGTCAGCTGTGCAGACTCGATGTCTGCAATCCATCGTCTGACGGCAATGGGGTCTTTCACCCCATGGAAATCCAGCGCACCACTGCCCCTGAAGTCCTTCAAGGACAATGTGCGAGATCCCGACTGGCCGGATGCCATGTCGCTCCTAAACGCCCTGAGGCGATCCTCCATCAACTCGATGATCCCTTCCTTGATCGACCCAAAGATAATGGGGGTCGACTCAAGGATACCCCTGGTGATCTCAGACGTGATGAACTCGCACAGCCTCTCATCTACTGACTCGGAACCTGATCCTGAACCCGACCCTTCTCCTGAACTGCCAACTGTTGGCCTCGGGCGTAGTACCACCATTTTGAAATACAAGAAATAACAATTGTTAGCGATACTAATACCCTGGAGGGATCCTACTCACTACAAGTTCCCCGGTCTTATCTTGGCCTTCCTTGGTTCGGGTACGGATCCTCTGCTTTCAGTAGTACGGGCCCATAGTACCTTCCACATCTATCCTTACCTTCTTCAAGGACTGCCTTAACTCCACCAGGTCCCTTCCACTACCGCTAATCACTTCTACTCTTTATCCTAGGCTTACCCTAGGAAACCCTTGACTTCACCCAACCCAGTCCTCAGCTGTTGAAGGCCTCTTGGTGATGCCAATTAACTATTACCTGAATACAATCACATGTGATGAGGCTCGGATAATCCTTCGAGTAAGGGACTCAACCCTACAACGGTTAAGACTCAAACAAGAGCTACGCAATAGGGTCAGATTCAACACTCTGAGTTTATACGACCCTGATCACATGTGACTTTAGCGTATCCACCTAACAGTTAACTCCCATCACTTCAAAGCCCACATATCACAAAGCAAACAACATTTGGACATAAGGAAAACAATCTCAAGCAACTCTATCCTCGCAGAGAGCACTAAACTAGCATACAATTCTTTCATATACTTAAGCACATAAAGCAGGCACATAAGGCATCACTCCTAGATCCTTATTCCTATTCTAGCATGTTGTTCTACAAAAGCTGATAAACATAACATAAACTTGTATGGGTATTTTGGGGAATACTTACTTGAGCTCGGCCAGTTGCGCACATCACACACATTATTCTTTCTTAAAACCCTTTACTTAACCCTTTTTAGAAACATTTTCTCTTTCCAAAACCTTTTAATTCCTCGATTTGAGTTCAAACACCCCCGAAGGTGTGTCCGAATCCCTCAAACCAGGGCTCTGATACCAACTTGTAACGCCCCAAAATTACCGGTTAAAAATTTCATTTTTAATTTAGGTGAAAACATAAAACATCATTACAAACATTCATGATAAAAATCCATGTCTAAAAAACCGGTGACATCATAATCAGAATTCAGAGTACATCCCAGAAAATCTACAATGCGGAAAACAAAAGGCGTATGTGTGATGTGCTGCTACCGCGCCGACTCCTTTCCCTTAGCTGAAGAGGTACTTGAAATCAAACTGCAAACCGTAAGCACAAATCTTAGTGAGTTCCCCCATACCATGCAAGCATATAACAACAACATTCAACTATGAGATACGGGCCCTTGCCCACACTCGTGAAGATACGGGCCCTGCCCACACTTCGCTTTCTGGGAGATACGGGTCATGCCCACACTCGTGAAGATACGTGCCTTGCCGACACTTCGCTATCTGGGAGATACGGTCCTAGCCCACACTCCACTCTCGGAGAGATACGGGCCTAGCCCACACTCAACCGCCAACTCATATCATACAAGTATCACACAGACAACAAGTATAGACAGCTCTATCCTACTAGCATATATCGCAATCACTCTATTAAGAGATACGGGCTCGACCCACACTCTAATACTAACGTCTCGTCTATACGGGCCGACCTTGGTGCCTTAGACCCGTTACTACTGAAAGGAAACTCACCTCGAAATAGTTGCTGGTGTGTGTGGGAACCGATTGTCTGCTGCTGTTGCTACTCCGGAAATCCTCCGGCTGTAATTCCCACAACATACTCAATCAATCAATATTTACTACCTTTTTGGGTGAAATGACCCTTTTACCCCCGGCCATGCCCTAAGTCAAAGTCAGAGTCAACTTCCAGTTGACCCGACTCGTCGAGTTGGCTATCCAACTCGTCAAGTCTATGTCCAAACGACTATCCAGGATTTTGTTTCTACTCGTCGAGTTAGGCGTTGACTCGACGAGTTCTCCATCCAAACGGATGTTCAAGTCCTTCATCCTACTCGCCGAGTTGTATGAACAACTCGGCGAGTTCATCTTCATCCGATGAACACTTATACTGCGACTCGTCGAGTTGTATGAACAACTCGTCGAGTCTGATCTTGATCTAAGGAGATTGCCTTGAACTCGCCGAGTTAGGGCATCGACTCGCCGAGTTCCATTACGGGTGATTTTTGGCTTCCAACTCACCGAGTCCCTCCTGGACTCACCTCACGACTCGACATAACAAAAAGGGAGCAAACCCGGAGACTCGCGACTGGACTCGCCGAGTCAGATGAGCGACTCGCCGAGTCCGTTCCATGCAAGAGCTAAAAATGTGATTTTGCTCAAATCCAATCCATGACATTTGTAGATCTGGGCTCCTAGAGCATGAATAACACGTAAAGTTTCCAACTTTACATGTAAATATCCATCTATGGAGCTTTTAGGGTTTGAAATGCACCAAAAGAGTAGATCTAAGGTTTATGTGCAATATGGGCTCATAAAGGTAGTGGATCTGAGCTCCTGGAGCTCAACTATGCTTGGATCAAGAGACCAATCGGATTATTTCGGAACATTATGCACATACAAGCTTGGGGAATGGCTCAAGAATGTCTTAAATGAAGCAATAAGCATGGAAACAAGGGAAAAATGAGATATACCTCAATGGAACTGCTGAGAGAACACAATGGTGCTTGGATGGCTTCCCTTTCTTCTGGATCTACTTCCCTTCTTATTCAAAACCTTCAAAAATACCAACAATTGCTTCAACTCTTCAAAGAACAAGCTTAAACGAGGGTTAGGAGCTCTGGGGGTGAATGGGGGCTGGCTTGGGGCGCATATGTTGCTTAAATTGGGTGCAAACCCCTGAAACTTAGGGTTTCATCCAACAGCAGTGACTCGCCGAGTCCAGGATATGGACTCGCCGAGTCGCCAACTTAAACGTGTCCCGTGTCTTGTCCCTACTCAGCGAGTCAGACCTATGACTCTGTCACACCCCCAAACCTGAACGGCGGAAACGTTCGGGGGCGGATGACTTCATGTGGTAACGTAACAAATGAATACATAGTAAAGAAAGCAATACAACCATCATATATATATAATTGAAAGTTTACATTTGTCAAAAGTTACATGTTCAAAACTCAATTACAATATGATGTCAAAATACGAGATTAAACTGGCGCCGCAGCATCCCTTCATCAAAAGCGAAATGCATACCTGAAATTACTGATTTCCTGGGACATACAAGTAATTTTGAAAGAGTAGATCAGCATTTAAGCTGGTGAATTTCATAAGTATTTAAATGACAAAGTTTGAATGAAATGAAATGTTTTATCTTTGTTTGTATGTGTTTAGAAAATCCTATATTTTCCACTAGCATAAAAGTAGCCTTTATTCAAGACCAATGTTTGTTTCCAAAATGTGTGTAAATGTAAAATAATCAATGAGTTTGATAACCTTGTAAATCAATGCATTTTTAATACCCCTTGTGAGTTTTATAACCATACTATTGACTCGAAATGCCTATACACAACGTTCTTCAGGCGTTGGAATGTTATGACGTTTGTCACCCCAAACGGTGGACTGCAGCTAACAGTCAGGGCGCGGGTTGTCAAGCCCGTATAGATCTATACACAAACACCATGCTCCCCCTCCAAGGGATTCTGGTATATAATACAGGACTTGAAATGTGTACTCGAACGTACATGAAGTTAGTGTCTCACAAATCCGTGGTATAAAAACAGATCTACTTGTTAAAATGTTACGTTTGTTCTTGTATACAAAAGTAAACTTCTTGAAAATATATGTTTCTAGTACCTAAGAGTTAGAAATCTGTTCGTAAAACTATACCTATTATAGTTTTAAAAGGTGTGCTTTGTTTGTTTAGAAATACTTAGGAAAAGAATAATTTGTTTATGAAAGCATAAATTTTTGGTGTAGAGTCTAAGATAGAACAAAATAATTTAAGAATAGTTTAGTTTTATACATGTATTACAACAACTTTATATTTTTAAAAGATCGAATGCTATTGTAACATATGTTATATATTTATATATAAAAGTTCCTTTAAAAGTTTATAAATCAAATGTGATTTGAATATTTAACATTATATAAAAGAGTTTCTTTATGTAACACACGATAATACTTGTGTGTTTTACTTGTAATCCCCCCCTTGAAAGCATATAAAAGTATTTAGAATAATTAAAACGGTTGATTAAGGGGTATGAAACTCACTTGAAAGTTTTGGAGATAGCGAGATGGAAAACCGGGCAGAGTTTCGTCTCGGGAAACGGATTTTCCTCGGGATTCTCGGGAATCTCGGGGGTAAAATCGACCTTCGGGACTTGAGCCAAGAAGACCAGAGCTTCGGGTTTGAACGGACACGGAAAATGAGGCAAAGTAGAGAGAGAGAGAGAGAAGAGAAATGAGCCCTTTCCTTGCAAACCCTCGTATGCTATTTATAGGGAGGCTGGTCTGCCTCGGTACGCGGGGAGTACGCTCGTACGCAACGCGTACGCGTACGTCATGCGTGACCGAGGCCTCGACTGCCTCGGCTTTGGATGGGACGGGTCGCTGGGTACGCGGGTCGGATGGGACGGGTCGCTGGGTACGCGGGTCGGATGGGACGGCGAGTCGGATGGTGCGATGTGGACGATCAGAGGCTGCTTCTCTCAGTTACGCGGGGCGTACAGGAGTACGCGGCGCGTACCTCGGATGAGGGCGCTGACTCCTCTTCGGATAATATCCGAATTTTGATTAAAATAAATAATTAATTTATTTAATAACTTCAAAAATTCATATATTCTTCATACGAACTCCGTTTTTGATGGTCTTTATATCCTCGCGTAGGTGAGACTACGCTCTACAACTTTCGTTTAGACTCCGTCGGCAAATTCCAAAAAAAAATTTATTATTGTTTTTATTATTTAATAACAATCCATCGTGTTTAAGGGAATTTCTTTGAAAGTTCATAACTTCGCTATATGAAGTCGGATTTGGGCGATCTTTTTACGTACGATCATGGTTCAAAGACATTAAATCATAGAAAGAAATTAAGTAGAACTTATTTATACATTTTATTACGCATAAGTGGTTACAATACTTGACCCATTTTGGTCGTTACAAAGAGTTGAAGTATCGGGTTGTCACAGACTCGCCGAGTCCAAGGCTTAAAAAGGAGAAATACTCAATGAAGATTTACATACCAGGAACTAGGCGCTACAAAAGTAGTGCAACAAAAGTCCTGTAATTATAACTAGAATCTATTGAAGAGAGAACGTGATAGTTGTGTATAAATCTATATTAGGTTTGACAAACCCACACCTTAGTTGCATGCAACAGCTAGACCCGCAGGTCTGGGGTGACAAACGTCATTAACATCCTGACGCCTGAAGAACGTCGTATACAAGGCCCACTAAGTCATAGTATGGTTATAATAACTCACATGGGGTATTAACAAACATAAGATTTACGGGATTTCCATTTAAACTAACAAACTTATGTGAATTTAAACTTGCATGATTCACGATTTTATATGGTAAAATACTAGTACACTATTAGTCTTGGCATTTAAGACTACAATACATTTCAAAAGGGGAAATATTTGATTTTCTGGAACAAACACTACTTTTTCAAGGAATGGTCTTAACATTTCATTCAAAAAGCTTATGAACTCACAAACTTAATTGTTGACACTTTTTCAAAACTACTTGTATTCTCAGGGAATCAGTAAAACAAGTAAACAGTGGCTTTTGAGGATGGAACGCTAAGGCATCAAACATTGTATTTTTGTCAACATAATGTAATTGATTTAGAAACATGTAAGCTTATACTATGATGTAACTTTTTCAATTATATTTATGTTGGTTGTTTGTACTTTGAGCATTATTATACTCGTTGTTGTGAAACTATACATGAAGTCCTCCACCCTCGGACGTTTCCGCCATCCTTGGTTTGGGGGTGTGATAGGATCTCCTTATCTTAGACTTATCTGTAAAGAAAACTCCATGGTCGGGCTCCCATTCACCGATAGCGAAACATGAGAAGAAACTAAGCATGCCTTTATCCACCTTATCCATTTTTGGTCAAAATCCATAATCTTGAACAAGTATTCCCAACAAAAGAATCATACATCTTATCAAAATCAACTTTGAAGATCATCACCTTTTTCTTTTTACTTTTAATTCAATCACTTTGTTCACTTGATCAACCCAAAATTTTCCCAACTTTAATAATAGCAAATTGCTCCGTGACAAAATTACAAAAATGGTCCCTGTGGTTTGTGAAAAGTAACAAACTTAGTCCCTATCTATTTTTTTTTTTTTGATGTATTTGGCCATTGTGGTTTGTAAAAGTTGCATTGGAGGTCCTTTTTCTTAACACCGTCAATTTCAGCCGTTTGGGGTCATTAAGTTGGGGGGTATATTCGTCTTTTTACATTTGGCGCTCATTTAAGATGGATTAGGCAACGATACGTCATTAACTTATCCTCATTAAGCAGATCCAAGAAACCCCATTCTTCTCCTCTTCACCTTAGCCTATTGATCATCTTGACGATCTTCATCCTTCATCCATCCCATCCGATTTTAGGTTTTATCAACTGAAAATGGTACTTTGTATGTGGAATTTACGTGGTCCTCATACGATTGCACCCGACCTTGATAAAGATTACAGTAAGTTGTTTCATCTTTTGTTTGGTGTTTCTTGTTTTATATATTCAAGGCTCATCATTTTTCTTTTTCAGATGGTCACGACAATTTCTTCACTTTAAAAATACATCATGGTGGATTTTTTTCAAAGTTCCCAGGAAGAAAGTACGTTGAGGGAAGGTTGGCATTCTATGACTTTGTTGACACTGATCTTTTTTCAGTTCATGATCTAAATGACATGATTCGTGAGATAGGGTATTCTGCGGATGACACAATGTACTATCATTATAGAATTCCTAATCTAGACTTAGATTTTGGATTGAAGGCTCTAGGAAATGATCAAGACGTTATATCTATGACTCAATTTGTCCCTTAAAACAGAGTGATTAATGTGTACGTTGAACATGGTTCTACAAGACTTCATACTTACTTCATGTCCCCAAGTAAAGTTGTTATTGAGCAACTGGATGATGATCCTTCTCCTGAGCTTAATAGGATTAGGCCTAAGAAGAAGGGAATTGGTTCGTGTAGCAAGAAATTAGACATGAATGTCCCATTTATAGAATCAACTAATCAAGCTCAGAGAGAAGATGGTGTGTATGATTTTTCCATGTCCCTAGTTCCTTTTGAGCCAAACAAACAAGACATGGTTAATGAGTTTAAGGATGATTCGTATTTCCCTGTACCAGAAGAAACTGATACAATGCAAGAAATTACAGGTGATATTAATTGCCATAATCATAGGGAAATGCTAGATGATTTTGAGCCTTTTAGTAGTGATGGATATAAGACTATAGATGAGTTTGAAAGAGAGGTTGAAGCTGAAGAAGAAGAAGATGAAGAAGGGCATGCAGAGGATTCAAAAGATGATACAGAAGAGCATACAGAAGAAGATGATGATTCTGACTACATTGTTGACCCAGAAGCTATTTTAGATGACTGGGAGGTTGATATGAGAGAGTTTCACAGTTGTGTGGATGAGGTTGAATGGTTTGGACAAGGTCCAAACATAGAATTAGATTTAAATCAAGATGATGATTTAGGTGTGATCAACAATGATGAGTTTGACAGTACAGGATATGAGGAAGACCTAAGGAAGAGAATGTTAAAAAACCTGAACAAGAAGGTGCCTTATTCTTCCGGGGTAGTTCATGTTACACCATTTTTTGTGGGTCAAGCTTTTAAAACCAAAAAAGATATACAAGGTCACGTGAAGATGCTTTCAATAAAAACAAGGAGGGCCCTTTACATGGCAAAAAATGAAAAATTAAGAGTAAGAGTCAAGTGTAAAGGGGTGGTTCCAGATTCCACTGATGGTGGGCCCTCCACTGTAAGTAAAGCCACATCGAAGGGCAAAACTGTAATTTCACAAAAAGATTCTTTTCCTTTTGCTATTCAGATATCTAGATCTACGGAAGAGGAACAATGGTTGGTGAAGACAGTTATTGATGAGCATTTATGCTTACAAAGTAGAAATGTGAAGGCATGTACATCTAGATATCTTGCAAGCACTATTCTCCAAAAAGTGGATTCCAACCCTCGCATCCCAGTAACAGCCTTACAAGAAGAGCTTCAAATGGATTTGGAATTAAGCATATCAAGAATGAAGGTGTTCAGGGCTAAATCGATTGCAAAGGAACAACTATATGGTGACTACGAAAGGCAATATAATTTGTTGAGAGATTACTGTTTGGAGTTACAAACCAATAACCCAGGTACAACAGTGAAGCTAGAAGTGTGTAATGAGCCAAATCCTGATGTTCAAACTCGTATTTTCAAGAGGATATACATTTGTCTTGGAGCAGTTAAGTTGGGGTTCAAATCTGGAAAAAGGGAATTATTAGGATTGGATGGATGTTTCTTGAAAGGACCACACCCTGGACAAATTCTAACAGTTGTAGGTCTTGATTCCAACAATGGAATATATCCACTAGCATATGCAGTTGTGGAAGCTGAGACAACAAGTTCATGGACATGGTTCTTAGAATGCCTTGGTGATGATTTGGATTTGGATGCATCATGCAACTTCACTTTTGTATCTGACAGACAAAAGGTATAATACATATAACATAAGTATCTTTTAAAGCTTGTAACAATACTAACTATAATTTACATTATATGTAGGGCATAATACCTGCAATAGCAAAAGTGTTTCCAAATGCAGAGCATAGATGGTGTTTGAGACATATACATGAAAACATGAAGTTGCAATGGAGGGGGAAGAGTTTAGAGATCACTTATGGAGGTGTGCTACACATACAACCATTAGGCACTTTGAAAGGTCAATGGATGAGTTCTAAGATTTCAGTGCAGAGGCTCATGAATGGCTAAGTAAGATTCCTCCAGTTCATTGGGCTAGGTCTCATTTCTCAGGTAGAGCCCATTCAGATTGTCTTTTAAACAATTTATGTGAAGTATTCAACTCTAAGCTAGAGCATGGAAGGGACAAGCCTATAATTACATGTTTGGAGTACATAAGAGTGTACTTGATGAAGAGACATTGCATTGTACAAAAAGAAATTGATAAATGCAAAAGTCTATTAACCCCCACTGCAACTACCATACTTGACACAATCAAAACAGCTGCAAGCAAATATAGGGCACTTTTTTGTGGTTCTGGAAAATATCAAGTGACTGGTATGATGTTTGATCAGTATGTGGTCAAATTGAAAGAGGGTACATGTAGTTGTAGGTATTGGGAGATAACAAGGATAGTCTGCAGACATGGAGTTTGTGCAATATGGGAACATATTCAAAATGGTGAAAAAGCCCAACAACCTGAATATTGGGTGCATCCTTGTTATAAGCTAGAAACATGGAGGGCAATGTACTGTAACAAAATAGATCCAATCAATGGCAGGAGCATGTGGCCAAATTCTAGATGTCCAACCACTCTTATACCACCTACACATCACACACAAGTAAGTTGAATGTTAGTTAACATAGTTTATTATTCATCCAGTTTTAACATTTCCTTAATATTTTTGTAGGTTGGAAGGCCAAAGAAAAAGAGGAGGAGGGCTATAGATGAGGCTAGTAACCAATCAAAAAACCTATCTAGGAAATTCTTGACTGTTACTTGTTCCAAGTGTCATAACAAAGGACATAACTCTAGAACATGTAAGGGGCAAGAGGGTCAAGTCAGAGAGTAGTGGGTGGATCAAGTCAAGGTGGTGTGGGTGGATCAAGTAAAGATGCATTTAGTGGAACAAGTCAAGGTTCAGTGGGTGGATCAAGTGAAGATTTCATGGGTGGGTTAAGAGCAAAGAAGATAGACAAGGGTAAAAAAGCCTCAAGTAGGACCTAAGTGAAGTTGGATACAAATGAAAGCATGACTAATCAAGTTATTTGGCTACCTTTTGTTTAAGATTATAAAATTGTGTTGATGCTTTTGTTAAAACATGTTTAATCTAGATAATTACATCTTTTTGCAACTACCTAAATTAGTGATGTAATCAAGTTGATACTAGCCATATGTCATGCTACATTTCTGGTTATAATGATCTCAGTTATCATGTTTTGATATGGTGTGTTTCTCATTCCATTCCATTGTTTAATAATGACCAAAACTCATTCCATTCCATTGTTTGATAATGTCCAAAACTCATTCCATTCCATTGTTTGATAAATGACCAAAACACATTCCATTCCATTGTTTACTTATAGGGCTTTGATTTTGTATTTTTCTCATTCCATTCCAATCTTTGATAAATGGACACAACTCATTCCATTCCAATCTTTGATAAATGGACACAACTCTTTCCATTCCATTCCAATATTCCTAATCAATAATAAAAAATAAAAAAAAACAATGCTTTTATAATTAACATAAGATAAAATGCCATTAAACTGATTAACTAAAACCATACATTACATTAAGATTCTAATACATGACATCCCATCCCAAAATCAACTGGTAATATCCCATTCCAGTTCTACACACCATCCGACATTACATATCCAAAATACACTGACCAAATACATCCCCAAATCCAACTACTACTTAGTGCATACGTATATAAACGAAAAACAAGAACCAAGACAGAATAAGCATCCACTTGAGCTTCACAACATCTGCACGAGCTTGAATCAACATCATTTGAACATTGTTCATTCTCCTCAGCAAGCCAGGAATCACCTCCACAGCTCTATGGCACATCGGATCATCCACCCACCCAAGAAATGGACAGCTTCGACCATTTCGAGCACAAGACCAGAATCGCCTTCCCGGGTTGAGGTCCGTCCAAGATGTGACTCTCACAGCAACACTTCCACACGTACAAATCACCATTCTTGCAAGAGAGGAGAGCTTCGATCTTTCAGAGATGCTAGCTTGATTTTTGTGAACGTTAGTTAGGGCTTATTAAAGGGGGTGGAGAAGCAAACGTAAAAAGATGAATATACCCCTAACTTAATGACCCCAAACGGCTAAAATTAACAGTGTTATGAAAAAGGGCCTCTAATGCAACTTTTGCAAACCACAATGGCCAAATGCATTAAAAAAAATAGATAGGGACTAAGTTTGTTACTTTTGACAAAACACAGGGACCATTTTTGTAATTTTGTCTTGCTCCGTGCTAATGATACTATCAATAACTATATAGCTAAAATTTTAACAATAATTTTATACTACACACTGGTATAAATTCTAATAGGTCTATAATCTTTGATAACAATTGGATTATCAATCTTCGGATTAACGTGAAAAAGACAAGTTATATGAAAAAGACAAGTTACATGTATACAAAATATAGCTATACAGAATATGACTAGAATCAAATAATTCCTAAACGAAGCTACAAATATCATCTTTAACTTTAATTTTAAGCATGTCCTATAATTTTTTACACCCATACAAACTATGATTGGATTCCTGAACGAAGCTACAAATATCATCTTTATGCATGTACTATAATCTTATAATATCATGGAATCGTCTAATGTAATATATATATATATATATATATATATATATATATATATATATATATATATATATATATATATATATATATATATATATATATATATATACTAGCCGTTTGCCCGTGCAAAGCGGCGGCGGCGAATAGTTTCTTTCAAGCAATTAGTTTCATTCGGAGACATGTTATATTTCTAAGAACACTTGCACCATTATCGATCGGTTTCACAAAAATAAAAAGTACAATACCAAAACCAAAAAATATTGTGGTGGTGGATTCCATGAAGGAAAAGGAGATGAAGATTTGAATTAGTCTCCAGTCAACTATATTTTATGCAAAAAATCAGAGAACTTCAATTTGAATGAGCTTTTAAATTTCAAACGATTTGTCGAAAAGAAGTGTTTCAGATTTCGAATGCACCAGATACCAGAGAGAGAAGAGATATTTTAGGAGTACAAGTTGGGTCAAAATTGATGAAAATATTAATTCAATCCCTAAAAATAAGGAAATACTAATTTAAATGTGTTTTTAATACTTGTATTCCTAGCATTATCATTTGTAAGATATATATTATAATATTATTATATTAATAGTTGGTTGTACTTTAAGCTTAAAGATTTGAACGTCTTAAAAAATATTATTATTATATTGATTCTATTCATAGAAATAGTAAGATTTCTTTTATAAGGTAGTGCGTATATATATATATATATATATATATATATATATATATATATATATATATATATATATATATATATATATATATTATTTAAAATATGTTTTATTGAACGTTGTAGAGTAAGAAGTAAGTTGTATGCAACTCGTGAATGTTGATGTGGCTATTCGTTAAAGTTTATAGAGTTCATGCATTGTGAATGATTTTCAATGAAATTAGTGTGTTCACAATTTATAGTTTAATGAAATTGTTGAATCTGGTATATTGTGTAATTGACATTCTATGGATTAAACTCAACAATAATTGGATGTTACGCTGGTCTGCTGGTTCAATGGATATGAACTTCAATGACTATTAAAATGTTCTATAAGAATAATGGAACTTTTTTTAATATATAATCATTAATAAACAAATGATAATTATAAAATGTTTTATAAAAAATAAGCTTCATGACAGCTGCAATGATTATGTGGCATTCATTTGAATTATATAGAATTTAATGCTTTAAAATAACAAACATGTGTTTACCCGGTTTTTGTATTATTTTTAATAAAGTACATTTATTGTTAAATTTTATAAACATGGTCAATGAAAAGTGAAAATGTAAGTATCTCTATTGGGGGTGTAAGGGAGTCAAGTTAAGTCATCAAGAGTGAGTTTGGCTCGTTTACGATTTTATAGTATCGAAGCAATTAAGGGAGTCAAGTAAAGGCACCGATCAAACTTTCCAATCTCATAACCAACATGAAGAGATAATTCACTCCATTGTGGATTCTTTTTCATAGAAATTAAATTTTTTTTAGTGAAAAGGCAAATTAACTCGTATTTTAGGAGGGAAATTACTATCTCTCAACTTAACGGTTGTAGAATTAGTTAGATACCATGAATACAATCGAATCGATTCACCAAGTATTCTTCATTCTTTCAAATACACAAGATACCAAAAACAAACCAAAAAGACTTACAAATTAACAATAGACTCTTCCCGACAAAAAGGTTTTATTATCTGATCATTTTTTTTCTCTCTCCTAAACCCTCGAGTTTTGAGGTATGGGTAAAATACCATCAAAGAAATCCCCAAAATACCCTCTAGGCTCATGTACTAACCTGGATATAATATCTCTCAGCGTTATCAACCCTTCAAGCTTCCCTTCATTATCCACCACATAAATCCTATGAATCTTTAACGAATCAAGCTTCAAAATCACATCTTTAAGCGTATCATCTTTTCTGCAACTAACCATCTCACTCATCAATGCCGACCCCTTCTGATTCTTCTCCAAGTAGCTTTTCACCGCTGTTATAAAATTCTTAGCCGTAATCGATCTGCAGTAAAAATCTCAACCCTTTCAAACTCCTGTTAAATCATCGACAAAAAAAAAGTTTTTCTTAAAAAAACAAACAAACCTGTAATCTTTATAAATCTCAGGGGCAATTAGAAGGAATTGAATATCTCTAATGCTGATATTACCAACCGCTTTGTTGCCGCCGCCGCTAGCCACCACCGGAACACCACCGACTCCCTTCTCCTGCATGATTTTAAACGCCTGAAGAACGGGTTCATCTTCTTCTACTTTAATAATCCGATTGGATTTCATAAGAGGAAGACCGATTTCATGTAATTTCTTGGATCCCCAGCTTTTGAACCACTGAAGATCAACACATTCTTCCAACATATGAAAAACTGCAGATTGAGTGATGATATTTTCAATCTTTTTATCACCTAAATCAACAACTGGGACACTTTTCATTCTGTACTTTGATAGAAGTAAAAGCATGGTGAGAAAGGAGTTAGATGGTTGTAATGCCAGAAATGGAGCCCAACGAAATGTCCCTGAGATGTCTTTAACCTTTGTATTTTTATAGAAATCGGAAGAAGTTAAGAGTTCGAAGAAGTTCCCGGCGGTTTTAGGAGAACCCGGCTGTGAGCTTCTGTATCTCGGGGAAGACATGCCGCTGGCGGCGGCGGCAACTGCAGGTCCGGTGGATTCCTGTAATGCTCTAGCGAATACTTCGGCTGCATCCAGTCCGTCTTTCTTTTCTGACTGTTGTTGAGATAAGAGTGTGAGATCATATCAAAATATCATATGAACTCTGTTATGATTTACGAAATTTGTGATTTGGGGGAAGAAATTGAAGTATGTGAACCTGATGTAGAATCCAAACGACGATGCCTGCGAACTCGACTATACCAAGATATCGATCGATCCAACTGGAATCTTCTGGTGCATCGACGTCTACAACTGGTGCGCTAAGGAGTTTGTTTTGGGAGAGTAATCGAACAGCTTCACCCAGACTGGCATCCGATCGAATCTCAATTACTGAACAATAGAACATGGAGAAATGAAAATCGTATATAAATTGGGAAAGAAATTGTTGTTTTGAAAGCATCGATCTGATCATTACGTTTTTCCATCACATACAAATTCAACGAATGTACGAATCAGACGCAGTTTAAGATCAAATCATTCGTAAATTCTCACATGCAGTGTGTATTTGGTAGAATCAAATCATATGTAATATGCTACACGAATGTAATCTACTAACATCATCCATTGTAAATTCTGTAAAATCAACAACTAAATCCTTACATCTACTCGGATCATCCATCCATAAACTCCTTAAAATCAACAAAAATCAGAAGCATAAAATCACACCAACAACCGTTGTATAATTTCTGATTGTAAACATGTTCCTGATTATTGTGAATGAGGTCGATCTAGAGCATAAGATCAAAAATACATATAAACAAATACCTTCCGAAGACGAAGTTTGTGGAAACTGGGAAACAGGAATACTTTCGAAACAAGCATTAAGCTTCTCCGTGGGAGATAGCTGTGGCTCTTGTACGTCCCACAGGTCCTCCACTTCCAGCCCTAGCTTCGCCTCTGGACTCTTCGGAGTTCCTTCCTCCACCACCATTTTCAAGTTTCGACGTTACTTCTCTCTCAAAATTTTCGTTTCTGCAAATGGGTTATTTTGGCGCACACATGAATGATGAATCTAATTTCAAAACAGCAATTCTTATTAATTAGTGTTAAATCTGCACCGTTGATGTGTTTGAGATGAAATTTGTGGACTTTGCTTGGTGACACGTGGATGGGAAGACGTGAGTCAAAGGTGTTTCACGAGCTATTCGCTAGACGAACCATGATCCGATATTTATTTAAGGAAACAGTAAACACCCTACTTTTAGGAGAATGTTCATTCATCAAAGGAAACGAGGGTTCGTTACTTATTTACTATTTTATATATATATAAATACAATGATATTTATTTTATAAAAAATATATAATGGTGTTTCAAAATATGATCAGGTTATGTTTTGAGTGATATCAGTGTTATTAAACACTTTAGATAACTGAAATTGAAATTTATGTGTATAATTTTATTCACTATGTTTAAGTAGGAGTCAAGATGTGTTGATGTTAACCTAAATGAAGTATTTGCATAGAACAATATAATCAAAGCACCTTTCCCAAAAGTTGTGTGTTTCATATATTTTTGAACAAGCAAATTATATGAACTCGGAAACTAGGAAGCCATACGGCTTACATAAAAACAGAAGCTGCAATAAGAAAACTGACCCACTAACATTTGACATAAGAATATTACTTGAAGACAAAGTTAAATGACAAAATTGGAAAATAAAGACAATGGCATAAAGGTAAAAGAAAATGTGCATAATGAACCAAGCACCTGGCAGGTGTTGTACTTTAACATTCTCTCTCAACACCTACTTCAATCTTTCCAATTTTCTCATAGAACTCAATCATCTTCCTGCTTGACAATCATTCCGTGAGAAAATCTATAACTTGGTTTGAGGTTTTTGTAACAACCCGAAATTCAGGTAAGCCTTATGACCCTTCTACTCTGGGAGATGTCAAGTTGAGTCCATTTAAGTTATATGTGGATTTGTGAGTACGTTGGGCGTAAAGAAGCATACGCCGTGTGTACTCATGCTCTTAATTTGGACGCGGACTCGCCCGGGTACGCTGGGCGTACCCATGGTTACGGTGGGCGTAATGTGTCCAGGTGCAAACCCTAAATTCTGGCTTGTGCACTATAAAAGGAACGTTTAGTCCCTTGCCTCAGCCACCATACCCACTTGAGTGAGCCTTTAGAGTGCATAAATTCATGTATAAGCTTGTGTGTGTGTTCTTGAGCTTGAAGGTACCTTTTTGGGGTGAAGAAGGAGAAGAGGATGCCATTGTTGGAGCTAGAGGTGGAAGAGCAAGAGTAGATCCGAGTTCTACAGTGGTTGGAGATCCCTTTTGAGGTAAAAAGCTTCAAGCTTTGCATCTTTTCTGTTCATGCTTTGTAGAGAGAAGTTTTAGGGTTTTTGGTCCCCAAGTTCATAGCTTTTGAGTGGTTGAGCTCTTAGAAGCTGATATTTGTCCCATACTAGCTCATTTAGTGTTGTTATGTGATAAAAATCCAGTCTTGGTTGTTAAAAGTTGTTCAGGCATGAGTTATGGACCTTTTAAGGTTGGAAATAGAGTGTTTTGGGTGTTTATGACTTCCACAGTGTCACACCCCAAAACCAATGAACGGCGGAAACGTTCTGGGGCGGAGGACGTCATGTACAGTATCACAACAATGAAAAGTAGTAAACAAGCAACAACATCATCCATTGCATTAATAATATAATTATTATACAAGTGTGTTCTGTCAAATTATAATAGACACTAAAGTATAAACAAAATGAAAGATGAGTCTTGAACGAGCTCCATCTTCTCTAAACCTTGTATCGGTACCTGTCTATGGTTGACCTGAGGATACAAGTTATTTTGAAAGAGAGTATCAGCTTTAAAGCTGGTGAGATCATAAGTATTTTAGTGTCTTAATTTATATGTAAGAAATTGTTTGTATATGAACTGTAAGTATTGAAAATGTATATGAACTGTAAGTATGAAAATGTTTTGAATGATCCTAGGAAACCTTATGTTTCCTACTAATCGTATCCTTCTACCAAGGCATCTAGTGTCTGTGTGTGTGTCTCTTGTAAGAGTGTGTATTTTCTCAAACCCGACTATCATTAACCAAAAATATAGTTCCTACATTACCGTGCATCGTGTGAATGTTCACGAAGTGAATGTAATGGGAAAATGAAATGGTACTATGGTGTAGTGTCGAACTACAACCGTACTAATTACCTTAAGTCTAGGGTAATCTCGTAAGTACTGCAGTATTTGTAATAAGTGATTGCCTCTATACTCTTATTGCCTTATTTGAGGGATAAGGCATAATGTGATGGCTAGATCCTAGGCTAAACGCTCCCATGTCAAAGGGATTTTGGGACCTTTACACGACCACTGCGTATATTCAAGCCCTGAACATCCACATTACTGTGATCATGTATACCCGATATAACTATCACAATGTGTTGCGATTCATCGGTATAGTTAGATCCTGAACTCGTTCCATGCTATAGCACCTAGTGATGTTTGTCCTACTAACGTATATGTAAGCGCACTCATGTAAACATATCTATGTATACGTACTCATGTAAGCGTAATCATGTAAAAGTATATGAACGTATGCCTTTGCTACCCAAAGGTACTGAACTGACTGAGAGGAACTATTATGTCCATATATGTACACATGATATATAACTAATGTTTAAACGACCTTCGGACGGTACCCCATATCCCACCAGACCACATCTTAAGCGCGAAAAGGAAATAGGGTGGATAGCCTTCCTAAGTACTTTAAACATTACTTATATAACTATACATATATAGGCATGCTTATAACAGGATCTCTATGTAAACGTGTCAATGTAAATGTACTTGTGTAAATGTAATCATGTAAACGTACCCATGTAATTGTAAAGTAATGTACTGTAATGTTCTGCGTGTGCTAGCTGTAATGTGTGTTCTCTCTCTATCTAGCAAGTATTGACTCATGAATGAACTGACTCATTGTATGATATTGCGTTCTAGTAATGGTTCTAATATCTTCCTAAACTACCCCTATGGTAGCTTACTAGTAATGTAACTGGTATGTATGAACATGGATGTATACCCTTGCTACCCAAGGGTATTGAATGAACTAGAAGAACCTTTATGACTATATATGTACACATGATATATAACTAATATTTAAACGACCTTCGGACGGGTACCTGATATCCAACCAGACCACATCTCAAGCGCGAAAAGGAAATAGGGTGGATAGCCTTCCTAAGTTCTTTCAACATTTCTTATATAACTATACATATATATAGGCATGCAATTTATAATATAAAAGTATAAAATAAGTTTTGTAAAACCTTTGAACATAATTATTATCTAAGAAAAGATCGACTTGATGTCAATCTATAAAACGGTTTGAAAGCATGGGTTTGATAAAACAGTTTAAGTATAAAGGAACATTTGTTTGAAACACAATTGTAAATGAGTTTGAAATGAAGCGTACAGAGTAAAATGTACAACTTAATAAGGAGTTTTAATCATATAAAATGTTTATGAAAATCATTTGAAGGAACTGTTTGGTAAAACGACTAATGAGTAGCCAATCATTTGAATGTTGCTTACTAATCACATGTGATTGATATAGTAACTAGCATGATTCTACTTGTATCCCCCCCCCCCCCCATAAAACGTTTAAAAACAGTTAAAACATTGATTAAGGGGTATGAACTCACCTGTTGTGGGTGATACGGATGAACTGAAGAGGTAGGACCGCTAGGTGTCAAGTGAAGTCTTGAACACACTCTATGATCCTAGTTACCATATAATTTCACATATATGTAACAAATTAGTCTATAAACAACTAATAAACAAGTCAAGACACCCTAGGACATGGTAAACACCTTTATCAAGTGTTATTAGCCTCTAGGATTGCATCTAAGTGTTTGTAGGGGAAGCTATTGTGTGTAGGGCTCAAGGAAAACTCCATAAGGGAGTTCACGACCCTAAAGACACTACTAAATGAGTTTACGGTCGTAAACTCATGAGTTTACGGACGTGGACTCATACTTATGTGTCCATTTGATGTTTGATGCTATATAAGGCCCTAATAAGCATTTCTACTTAATGGCTTGGTCTATGGAAGAGTTTAGGGCATAATATAACTCCTTTTAGGAGTTTACGGCCCTGGGACCATATCCCTTGTAGATTATGGTCGTAATCTCCCTTGGGAGGATGTTTATGGTGTTTTCAAGTCCCTAAATTGTCACACCCCCGAACCAGACGGCGAAAACGTCTGGGGGCTATTGTGACTCAATTGAATACCATCACAGTGAATATACATGAAACATAACATCATACATCGCCAAGCATTGGAATAATACAACTGGTAGCGTTTACATCCGTTACATGGTTTCAAAATATTACATTCCAAAATACATTGTTCATTGTTACTTAAACAACCGCAAAAACAATCATAGAGTACCGTCCTTTCTTCACTTATCGGTTACCTGAGAATACAAGTATTTTGAAAAACGTCAACATATGAAATGTTGGTGAGTTCATAAGTAATGTTTGAAATCCAATGTTTGTAATGTTTTGAAACACCACCAGAAAATCCGATATTTTCTGAAAATAGAATAGCGTAAAAATATGTGAAGATCCGTGAGTATGCTTGTTTGATTTCTATAGGTGTAAGCGTAAGAGTTGTGAAATTCGACATGTAGTTCATAAGTGTACTTGTTGAAAACCCTAGGAAAACCCGACGTTTTCCTATCACTTTGCTTTACTTAGTTTGTGTACTGTTATTTCGTTGCGTTGGAGGTGTTCGTTGAGCTCCGGAGGCATTGAGTATACAGAGGGTGGTGAATTGTTGTAACGTACGTTAATGAAAACGTCCAGTTGACAACCGTACTAGCGATCCCTTAGGCGTCACTCGCACTTATTCACACAACTCAATCCTCCCGGACTTGTGTAGTCCCACGACCGAGGAGAAAAAGTGAAGGTGCGAAACCCTCAGTATATCCCTACGTCGTTCAAGAACATTGCAATTGCGAAGGGCCCGAAGCCCAACCCGCAATCGTGAGTTCCTGACTGTACTAGCAGCGCCGAAGGGCCCTTGGGGACCAGCAGCATGTTTGCCATTGAAAGTCCTTTTACATGCGGTCGAGTCGTATTAGACCCAACTACATGTAAGCAAGTGTCCTTTGGGCCTAAAGATCATGTCATCGGGCTAGCTAGGCTCGACAAGCATGATTTGCAAATTTTGGGCCTAAGGAGTGTACGTCGACGTATTGAGTAAGTTCCACGAGAGTAAAGAGTTCCGAGAGTTCCATATGTGTATTGAGCGTTGTAGTGTTAGTAGTGTTGGATTTGTTATTGATTCGAGACCGAATCAATTCGTTTGATAACGATTGTTGGTGATATTGTGTATTGTAATTCATCGAGAGTCGTAGTGTTAGCCTTTGCTCACAATGAGTGTATTGAATTGTCATTGAAAATTTTCTGTTTACAACCCCTCTTTATTTTGTAAATTTACTTTTTCACCCCTTTAGATAAATTAATTTCCGGTTTAGTCCTTAAACAAATTTTTCTTGTCATTTAACACCAAAACTTATTACAATTGACATTTTTCAGCATGTACTTAGTTGAAAACAGTTTTAATCCCTGAAAATACAGTTTTCTCGGTTGTAACCCCTCTTTTTCGCAATTTTTACATTTTTGGCCCAAATTGGAAAAATTTTGCAACTTTGGTCCTTTTTAAATTTGAAAAGCATTTTAAACCTTTGAAAAGTACTTGTAACACTAGTAGTCCATTGTTTTACAGAAAAACACAGTTTTGGCCCTCCAAAACAGAAATTTTCACATAATGGGCCCTATTGGGCCGAAATTGTCATTTTTAGCCCATTAAGCTTGAAATTTATGTTTTTAATCCTCCAAATAGTATATTTTCAAAAAATACATTATGGAAACTGTTTTGACTCATCTCACCCATCAGATTTCAAAATATTTCATTTTAGGCCCTTCAACTTTGTATTTTTAACATTTTATGTCAAAAAAATGAGTTTTTAGCCCAAAATAAGTGTTGTCAAGCCATTTGGCTATTTTTCTTGGTATACTTGGCATGTAGTAGTATATTTTATGCTAGTATAAAATATATCTCGGTTTTTAGTACTTCATAACTAGATCTAGCATCATAATCATACAAAACATACATATAAGCATAGAAATCAACCAAAACATACACATAATGATGGATCTACACCTTTGCTTGTATTCTCCCCCACAAAAACTTATAAAAACCGAAAATAAGGGGGTATGAAGCTCACCTTTGGGTGTTGATTCGGTTTTTGAAGAAAGGATGGAAGAAAACTTGGTGATTTTTGGCCCTAGCACCCCTTGATGAAGATCTCGAGTTTATGGAGTTTTCTAGGAGCATGATCACCAAAGAAACTTGTTTAGAATAAGAGATCTCATGTGAGAGGGGAGTTTTGAAGCTTAGACATGGAAAAACTTACCAAAGGATGATGATAATCTTGAAGAATCCTCTTGAAACACAAGCCAAATTTCGAGATTTTGGATGGAGAGGAAGAGAGAAGTCTTGAGTGATCTAGAGAGAGTTTGTGAGAGATTTGTGTGTGTGTGTGTTGCTCACGGCCGAAACAAGAAGAGAGAGAGAGAGAGAGAGAAATAGACATGAAGTGATACATGCATGGAGATATGAGACATGTTACATGGAAAACCAAGAGATAAAAATGAGGTGGCATGGTAATAGTCAACTTCTCCTCTTGGGCTTGTCTTGGGCCGAAAATTTGGGAAGGAAAAAGGTTTTTGGGATTTTTGCCCCTAAGCCCAATATTAGAGTTAGTTTGAGTGAGTTTTAACCTAAAAAAAATATAATATGATTTTTACACTTTGTTGGGCTAGTTTAGGTTAATCATGGTTCATAATTTTGAATTTATTTCATTCTAGGCCCAATATGGCCCAAAATGTTGAAATAAATAGATGTGGGTCCAATTAGAGCCCATTTAAGGGTCCTAAGCCCATGATAGTCAAATTGGAAGCTTATTGGTCCATTTGGGTCCAATAAGGAAGTCCTAGTCCAAAATGGATCTAAGCAAGAACTTCTAGGGTTTCCAATTGCTTGCTGACTATTTGTAATACTTGTATGATGCATTTGATTGAAATTTTTGATGTCATATAATAAGCATCACACATGCTCTTAAGTTTTTGATTCAACCTTTACTTGAGTGTAGTGATTACAAGACACAAAATTTCTAGTTGTGACATCATCCCCCCGTTAAAGGGAATTTCGTCCCGAAATTCTGTTTGAAAGCTAGATTTGAGAATGCTAGAATAGGTGAGGGTACTTTTGCTTCATTTGGTCTTCGCGTTCCCACGTGAATTCTGGCCCACGCTTTGCGTTCCACCGTACTTTCACGATCGGGATGCGACTTTGCTTAGTACGCTTCACCTCCCTGTCCATGATTTCGATTGGTTCCTCAACGAACAGGAGATTCTCATTGATTTCAATTTCGTCAAGAGGAATGATGAGTGTTTCATCTGATAGACACTTCTTCAGATTAGAGACATGAAACACGGGGTGTACACCGTTTAGCTCTGCGGGTAGTTGCAGTCTGTATGCTACCGGACCTATTCGGGCGACGATTTCGAAAGGTCCAATGTATCGTGGGTTTAGTTTTCCCTGCTTCCCAAAACGAATAACTCCTTTCCAGGGCGAGACTTTTAACAGTACTCGATCACCGACCTGAAATTCTAAGGGCTTTCGTCGTTTATCAGCGTAGCTCTTTTGTCGGTCACGCGATGCTTGCAATCGAGCTTTGATTTGAACGATCTTTTCCGTGGTTTCACGGATGATCTCCAGTCCCGTTAGTGCTTTGTCCGACGTGTGTGTTTTTGCTAGCTGGGTGTCACCTACCTCGGCCCAACATAATGGTGGTCTACACTTACGCCCGTACAGTGCTTCGAAAGGAGCCACCTTGATGCTCGAATGATAACTATTGTTATAGGAGAATTCGACTAAGGGTAGGTGGATATCCCAAGACTTTCCAAAGTCTATCACGCATGCACGGAGCATGTCTTCGAGCGTTTGGATGGTTCGCTCGCTTTGACCATCCGTTTGTGGATGATATGCGGTGCCCATGTCGAGGTTTGTTCCCATCGCCTTATGGAGTGATTGCTAAAATCGTGACGTGAACCTACTGTCCCTATCCGAGATGATAGACGTTGGTATTCCGTGGAGTCTCACGACCTCTCGAATGTATAAACGCGTCAATCTCTCCATCTTGTAAGATTCTTTAATTGGTAGGAAATGGGCAGATTTCGTCAGTCGGTCGATTATTACCCATATGGTGTCTAATCCATCCGGCGTTTTGGGTAGCTTGGTCACGAAATCCATAGAAATCCCCTCCCATTTCCACTCAGGGATTGCCGGTTGCTGTAACAATCCTGAGGGTTTCTGGTATTCCACCTTTACTTTGGCGCACATAAGGCACTTACTAACGTAGGTCGCGATTTCAGTCTTCATGTTAGGCCACCAATAGTGTTGTTTAATATCCAAATACATCTTATCGGAACCGGGATGAATGGAGTATCGCGTCTTGTGGGCTTCCTTCATAACAACATCTCTAAACCCTCCAAGTTTAGGGACCCAAATACGGCTCATGAAATAGTATACTCCATTCTCCTTTGCCTCCAAGTTCTTTTCCATTCCGCGCAATGCTTCGTTTGCTCTATTTTCCGTCCTCATGGCCTCTGACTGGACTACTGCAATTTGAGTGGCCAGGTGAGATTGAATGGTTATGGATAGAGTCTTCGTACGACGATTAGAGTACTCCTTTCGGCTTAATGCGTCAGCTACCACGTTGGCCTTTCCTGGGTGGTACTTAATTTCACACTCATAATCGTTTAGTAATTCAACCCATCTTCGTTGCCTCATGTTCAACTCCTTTTGGTTCAAGATGTGTTTGAGACTCTTGTGATCCATGAAGACGGTGCACTTCGTACCGTAAAGGTAATGCCTCCAAATCTTTAGGGCAAAGACTACAGCTCCCAACTCTAGGTCATGGGTCATATAGTTTACTTCATGCGTCTTTAGTTGACGGGATGCGTAGGCTGTCACTCTCCCACGTTGCATGAGAACGCAACCTAAGCCCTGATTTGACGCATCGCAGTAGACTACAAAATCTTCTGTTCCTTCGGGCAGAGATAGTACAGGTGCGCTACAGAGAGCTTGTTTCAAGGTCCGAAACGCAATCTCTTGTTTGTCTGTCCATTCAAATGGTACGCCCTTTTGCGTAAGCGAGGTAAGTGGCTTGGCGATCTTAGAGAAGTTTTGAATGAATCTCCTATAGTAGCCTGCTAGACCCAAGAATTGACGAATTTCTGTGGGCGTTGTCGGGACTGCCCATCCTTCTACAGCTTTGACCTTAGAGGGATCCACATGGATTCCATCTTGGCTGACTATATGACCTAGGAAGTTCACACTTCGCAGCCAGAACTCACACTTGGAGAGTTTGGCGTAAAGTTTTTCTGATCGCAGAGTTTCTAAGACTTGTCGAAGATGTTGGCCATGCTCTTCCTTGCTTCAAGAATAGACGAGGATGTCATCGATAAAAACAATGACAAAGTTGTCTAGGAACGGTCGGCAGATTCGATTCATTAGGTCCATAAATGCGGCAGGGGCATTCGTTAGACCGAAGGGCATTACAACAAATTCATAATGTCCGTAGCGAGTTCGGAAAGCGGTTTTTGGAATATCCTCTTCCCGGACTTTGAGTTGGTGGTATCCGGACCGTAGATCTATTTTAGAAAAATAACTAGCTCCTTGGAGCTGGTCAAATAGGTCATCGATTCGTGGGAGTGGGTAGCGGTTCTTGATTGTGAGTTTATTTAATTCTCTAGTAATCGATGCACATTCTAAAAGATTCGTCCTTCTTTTTGACAAAGAGCACCGGAGCTCCCCATGGCGAGTAACTAGGTTGAATAAATCCCTTGTCCAAGAGTTCGCTGAGTTGGCTGGATAATTCCTGCATCTCGGCAGGAGTTAGCTGGTAGGGTAATTTAGCGAGAGGCGTTGCTCCTGGAATGACGTCGATTCGAAACTCAACCTGTCTCTCTGGGGGTACTCCCGGAAGATCTTTAGGAAACACGTCCGGAAATTCACACGCTACGGGAATGTCTTGAACGTTAATCTCCTCCTTGGTTTTATCCACCACGTGAGCCAGGAACGCCAGATTGTTCCTTCGTAGATATTTTTGTGCCTTGATGCACGAAACGAGGCGAAGGTTCATGCTAGATTTGTCCCCGTAAATCACTAGGGTTTCGTGATTTGGGAGACGAAAACGAACGGCCTTCTCGTGGCACATAAGTTCAGCATGGTGGGGGCTTAACCAGTCCATGCCGATGATCACATCGAAACTCCTAATTGATACTGGCATTAGATCTATTCGGAAGACGTGCTGATTAAGAGTTAGGGTACATCCGGTGTAGACTTCCCCAGTGGATTCGGTTTTCCCATTGTCCATTTCCACCGTATAGGTTTCATTTAGCTTTTGGGGCAGTTGTTTTAATAAATGCTTAAACTTATTGCTTACGAAACTTCGCTCCGCTCCGGTGTCAAATAAGATGCATGCATAAGTGTGGTTTAAGAGAAACGTACCGGTAACAACAGAGGGGTCCTGAATAGCCTCACCCTGACCCATGGTCAGCATCCTTCCTGTTCCTCCGTTTCTTAAATTGTTGTTGTTAGGGCAGTCTCGGCGGATGTGTCCAGTCCTCCCACACCCGAAGCAGGTGTGGCTAGGCCCTGCGTTATTTCCGCCGGCATTGATGTTGTTGTTGCTGCGATGGTTGTTGTTGTTGGTTCCCTGATTTTGGTTTTGGGGAGGGTAAGTCCTGCAGTACCTTGCAGTATGTCCCTTTCGGTTGCAACTGGTGCACTGAAAATTCTTGCATTCCCCATTGTGATGGAACCCGCACTTGTTGCATTTGGGAAGATTACCGGAATAGGGTCTGGAAGCATTTGAAGTGGATGAGGTTGGAGCATGTGGTGCGGCTGGAACCGGTGCGGTAACAGCATTAACCGCCACTGTCTGCTGCTTCTTGGAGGTGTCGGGGCCCTGGCGCCCCTTCCTCTTATTGTTCTTTCCCTTCTTGCCATCACCTTCCTTCGTTTTCTCAGTCTCCACTGGCTTCTCTCCCTTCTTGTTGTTATGATCATACAGCTTCTTTGCCAATCTTTTCGAACTGTCAAATGTTTCGGGGTTTGCAGCTATCACATTCCCTTGAATTGGTGATGTTAGTCCCCAGACGAATCGCTCAATCTTCTTTCCTTCCGAGGTGATCATACCCGGGCACAACAGAGATAGTTCGCTAAATCTCGATATGTAGGCATCGATATTCGCATTCTGCACAGTGAGGTTCCATAGCTCTTGCTCCATCTTCTGTATTTCGCCTCGTGGGCAGTACTCAGCCATTAACATTTCTTTCATCTCTTCCCACGGCATAGAGTTGGCTACAGGGAGCGTCATGGATTCTACATGTCTGTTCCACCAGGTGAGCGCTTGATCTACAAGAGTGCAGGCTGCGAACTTTACTTTCATCTGCTCAGGACAATCGCATATCTCGAATACCGATTCCACCTTCTCGATCCAGCGCTTTAGAGTGATCACCCCTCCAGTGCCGTTAAAAGTTCGTGGTTTGGCGTTTGTGAAGTCCTTGTAGGTACATGTCTTGGTGGGTCCTTGGTTCATTCCGTTGTTCGAACTTCCGGCTCCCTGCCCATTGACTCCTCCATTGTTCCCTTGATGAATTTGCGCAATCGCTGCAGTGACTGCTGCAGATACAGCTGCCTGGAATGCGGCTGAGTCGACTTCAGGCGGGGTTGGTCCTGGGTTTCTGCGAGTAGGTCGGAGAGGCATCTTTCTGTGACAAAACGGAAAGATGTTGAGGGTATGTGGTTTCTGTGAGGTCGTGATCCTACTGACTAGGTGCATGGTGCGAACTTAAACACTACTACTATTGACCATTCGATCATAATTTCTCAACACATAGTAATTCGTAATATCATAACAAAACACGTAAAACTTTATTAATATTATCCGCATTTGATACATGAAAATTTTGCTCGTAAGAGCATACATGAGTGACACTGATTTGACAACATAACGGCTCTATGAGTAGTGTAGTCACTTAAACATAGAGTCGGAGTACATAACATAGTTCCTAACAACCTACTAAGATAAGTCTATCCCTAACCGCGATGAGCTGCGTCCGGAGGGGGTGCCGAGGATGTGGATGCTCCCTGAAGATGAGCCACCAAGCGTTCTGCGTCCCGAAGTCGAGACTCCCACCGAACCTGCCTCATGTGAAACTCTCGAAGGACGTCACGCGTCTCCTGCTCCGCACGCTCGACCCTAGTCCTCAACTGCCGCACCTGATCAGCAGTGTCCTAGGCAAGGTCGCCCGTATTCCGTAACCGTTTCACCATGACTGGAAGGGCTCGATCAGCCGGTCCTCCGTCTCGCAGGTCAAAGAACTCGCATGACATACTGTGCGGGGGTCGCTGTCCCTGCTGTCTGCTCCATCTCCAAATATCAATACCCTAGGGAGGTGTAGGACCAGTGGGGCCTACACGATAGGCAGGCACCCTGATCGGGTAAGGGGGGTTGATGACTTCGGACTCCGCATCCGAATCACCCCCTTCGCTATCATCAGTATCCTCCTCGAGACTTCCTTCATCTTCCTCTGATTCAGCAAGCTCGCCCTCAACTTTGGCCTCCGGTTCCCCGTCAGATTCCTCTTCGGGGTCTTCCTCAGGCTCCTCCTCAGGCTCTTCCTCGGGCTCCTCCTCTAGCCATCCGTTGTTCCCCTGGTTAGGGAAGTAAGGATCTCCGGGGTGATGAAAACCAGCCATGCGGTCTGCGAGAGTGTGTAATTATGCTAATGTTATTCCTAGGGTGCTACAATCATCGCATAGATCAAGTAGGCGTTCTCTTTTTAGTGGTAGAAGGGTATAGTTTTAGGTTCCCTAGCTATCCCGATCTCATCAGGACGTGTGTTAGTTATACTTTGGAGAGAGTGTAGTTGATCAGGCTACATCCACTCATTGGTACCACTAAGAACAGTCTTGAATTTAACCGAGATACTAGTATTGTTTTTGTTTGGTTCGGCGTTATGTTCCTATTCCTAATGCAAGCAAGGGTGTTTTATTTACTTGTTTTGTTCAGAGTTATGTTAGTCCCTCTTTTTGGTTAATAGTTGCATATCAATGTGTGGCTAGATATGCTAGTTCACTATAGACAAAGCTCTGATACCAACCTGTCACACCCCCGAACCAGACGGCGGAAACGTCTGGGGGCTATTGTGACTCAATTGAATACCATCACAGTGAATATACATGAAACATAACATCATACATCGCCAAGCATTGGAATAATACAACTGGTAGCGTTTACATCCGTTACATGGTTTCAAAATATTACATTCCAAAATACATTGTTCATTGTTACTTAAACAACCGCAAAAACAATCATAGAATACCGTCCTTTCTTCACTTATCGGTTACCTGAGAATACAAGTATTTTGAAAAACGTCAACATATGAAATGTTGGTGAGTTCATAAGTAATGTTTGAAATCCAATGTTTGTAATGTTTTGAAAAACCACCAGAAAATCCGATATTTTCTGAAAATAGAATAGCGTAAAAATATGTGAAGATCCGTGAGTATGCTTGTTTGAATTCTATAGGTGTAAGCGTAAGAGTTGTGAAATTCGACATGTAGTTCATAAGTGTACTTGTTGAAAACCCTAGGAAAACCCGACGTTTTCCTATCACTTTGCTTTACTTAGTTTGTGTACTGTTATTTCGTTGCGTTAGAGGTGTTCGTTGAGCTCCGGAGGCATTGAGTATACAGAGGGTGGTGAATTGTTGTAACGTACGTTAATGAAAACGTCCAGTTGACAACCGTACTAGCGATCCCTTAGGCGTCACTCGCACTTATTCACACAACTCAATCCTCCCGGACTTGTGTAGTCCCACGACCGAGGAGAAAAAGTGAAGGTGCGAAACCCTCGGTATATCCCTACGTCGTTCAAGACCATTGCAATTGCGAAGGGCCCGAAGCCCAACCCGCAATCGTGAGTTCCCGACTGTACTAGCAGCGCCGAAGGGCCCTTGGGGACCAGCAGCATGTTTGCCATTGAAAGTCCTTTTACATGCGGTCGAGTCGTATTAGACCCAACTACATGTAAGCAAGTGTCCTTTGGGCCTAAAGATCATGTCATCGGGCTAGCTAGGCTCGACAAGCATGATTTGCAACTTTTGGGCCTAAGGAGTGTACGTCGACGTATTGAGTAAGTTCCACAAGAGTAAAGAGTTCCGAGAGTTCCATATGTGTATTGAGCGTTGTAGTGTTAGTAGTGTTGGATTTGTTATTGATTCGAGACCGAATCAATTCGTTTGATAACGATTGTTGGTGATATTGTGTATTGTAATTCATCGAGAGTCGTAGTGTTAGCCTTTGCTCACAATGAGTGTATTGAATTGTCATTGAAAATTTTCTGTTTACAACCCCTCTTTATTTTGTAAATTTACTTTTTCACCCCTTTAGGTAAATTAATTTCCGGTTTAGTCCTTAAACAAATTTTTCTTGTCATTTAACACCAAAACTTATTACAATTGACATTTTTCAGCATGTACTTAGTTGAAAACAGTTTTAATCCCTGAAAATACAGTTTTCTCGGTTGTAACCCCTCTTTTTCGCAATTTTTACATTTTTGGCCCAAATTGGAAAATTTTTGCAACTTTGGTCCTTTTTAAATTTGAAAAGCATTTTAAACCTTTGAAAAGTACTTGTAACACTAGTAGTCCATTGTTTTACAGAAAAACACAGTTTTGGCCCTCCAAAACAGAAATTTTCACATAATGGGCCCTATTGGGCCGAAATTGTCATTTTTAGCCCATTAAGCTTGAAATTTATGTTTTTAATCCTCCAAATAGTATATTTTCAAAAAATACATTATGGAAACTGTTTTGACTCATCTCACCCATCAGATTTCGAAATATTTCATTTTAGGCCCTTCAACTTTGTATTTTTAACATTTTTATGTCAAAAAAATGAGTTTTTAGCCCAAAATAAGTGTTGTCAAGCCATTTGGCTATTTTTCTTGGTATACTTGGCATGTAGTAGTATATTTTATGCTAGTATAAAATATATCTCGGTTTTTAGTACTTCATAACTAGATCTAGCATCATAATCATACAAAACATACATATAAGCATAGAAATCAACCAAAACATACACATAATGATGGATCTACACCTTTGCTTGTATTCTCCCCCACAAAAACTTATAAAAACCGAAAATAAGGGGGTATGAAGCTCACCTTTGGGTGTTGATTCGGTTTTTGAAGAAAGGATGGAAGAAAACTTGGTGATTTTTGGCCCTAGCACCCCTTGATGAAGATCTCGAGTTTATGGAGTTTTCTAGGAGCATGATCACCAAAGAAACTTGTTTAGAATAAGAGATCTCATGTGAGAGGGGAGTTTTGAAGCTTAGACATGGAAAAACTTACCAAAGGATGATGATAATCTTGAAGAATCCTCTTGAAACACAAGCCAAATTTCGAGATTTTGGATGGAGAGGAAGAGAGAAGTCTTGAGTGATCTAGAGAGAGTTTGTGAGAGATTTGTGTGTGTGTGTGTTGCTCACGGCCGAAACAAGAAGAGAGAGAGAGAGAGAGATAGACATGAAGTGATACATGCATGGAGATATGAGACATGTTACATGGAAAACCAAGAGATAAAAATGAGGTGGCATGGTAATAGTCAACTTCTCCTCTTGGGCTTGTCTTGGGCCGAAAATTTGGGAAGGAAAAAGGTTTTTGGGATTTTTGCCCCTAAGCCCAATATTAGAGTTAGTTTGAGTGAGTTTTAACCTAAAAAAATATAATATGATTTTTACACTTTGTTGGGCTAGTTTAGGTTAATCATGGTTCATAATTTTGAATTTATTTCATTCTAGGCCCAATATGGCCCAAAATGTTGAAATAAATAGATGTGGGTCCAATTAGAGCCCATTTAAGGGTCCTAAGCCCATGATAGTTAAATTGGAAGCTTATTGGTCCATTTTGGTCCAATAAGGAAGTCCTAGTCCAAAATGGATCTAAGCAAGAACTTCTAGGGTTTCCAATTGCTTGCTGACTATTTGTAATACTTGTATGATGCATTTGATTGAAATTTTTGATGTCATATAATAAGCATCACACATGCTCTTAAGTTTTTGATTCAACCTTTACTTGAGTGTAGTGATTACAAGACACAAAATTTATAGTTGTGACATAAATTAACTAGGAACTAAACTAGGCTTTAGGAGGGTTTATGGCACCATTTGGCACCATTTAATGGAGTTTACGGCCCTGGAACATCTTGGGCCGTGAACACCTTTTTCTTGGTGTTCTAAAAGTGTTTGCTAGCCCCAAACACACTAGGGTACTTGTCCTAATTAGTCTATTGGCTTAAGGAGGATTTTTAGGGCATTTTGGCACTTAAACATGGAGTTCACGACCCAAGAACTTCCTTGGCCGTGAACTCACTTTCATCCTTGTTTCTAATTGATTTTGGTGTCCTAAACATGCAATGGTGGCTTCTAGTTTGATTTCCAAGGCTTTGAGGTACATTGGGACACTTTTGGCCCTTAAAATGGAGTTTACTCCCCAAGTGTTCTTGGGCGGTAAACTCCCAAATCTTGGGGTTTTGGTCCGATTTTGATGTTATATAACACAATCTAAGCTATATAATGTAACTAGATCGAAGTACTCACGATTTGGGATAAAAACCCGAAGATCCGTGAGAGAGAATTTGACTTTTCTCTAATTGGAAATGTAACTAATGAATGAATATGGTTTAGATTTCTATATATAGTCTTGAGATTTTTGGCAGAAAATATTTTATTCCCTGAATAAACTCTAATATCATAGAGTATTGGAATAACAGTTTTGCACAAAACCCTAGTGCATCCACTCTCCTAATATCTCCTTAAGTGCTAAACCTGAAATACTCAAACTTATACCCAAAGTCTAGAATTTCACTGTAACTGTTCTAACTTCTATTGGCTTGGTATGGTTTGTTCAGAATGGAAATTTCGGGTTGTCACACACAGCCATACAAAGGCTTAAAGTCAGCAACTTTATGGATTAAGTCGTGTTATAGGAGTCAGATCTGGATTTTGGAAGCAAGACTTAACCGATAAAGACCTAAATGAAGAGGAGAAGAAAACTGGGGGTTACGATGGGCGTAATCCCAGTACGTGCGGCGTAAGGGGCCACGTACCCCGATTCTGTGAAGCCAACGGGTACACTTAGCGTACAGATATGGAATGCACCGCGTACCCCAGATGGTTGATTTTGTTGACTTTTAGGGTTTGGTCAATTTTAGAGTATTTGAGCCTTGAGAAGGGTAAAATTGTCTTTTACCCTCCTGAGAGTGCTAAGAGAGGGAATGGTCTAGCCTTGGGAAATGTGTTAATGGCGAGTGTTTATTTTGTATGATTAGGCGGAGGCTAGATCCCATTTCCACGGAGTCCGAGATTTCCGAGGTACCGAGTTACGCGAGGTGAGTCTTCTCACTATACATTACCTAGAGTGGTATTATGAGTTGACCAGAAGGTCCTATGTGCTATGTATGATATTGTGTGCCATGTATGAGATTATATGATATGTGATGAATGTATGATATTTAATTGTATAGACCGAACCGGAGGGTCCAACGAGACAGACCGGGTCAGAGGGCCCAACGAGCTATGACCGGACCAGAAGGTCCAACAAACTACGAGACCGAAGCGTCCCGCTGAGACACATCGACCGGAGGGTCGTACAGTAGCCTCGAGTGGCGTATATGTTGTATGTGGTATTTTGGGGTCTCACTAAGCATTTATGCTTACAGTTATTGTGTTATGTGTTTCAGGTACTAGCGAGGACCGTGGGAAGGCGCCGGCGTGACCCATACACATTAGAGAAAGGATTTGATTTTTGTGATCTTGGGATATGTTATGTTTTGATAACTATTGTTGAATACTTTTGAGAATATTTTTACATAAATTTGGTTGTTGAAAAATGAATATTTTTTTTTTTGAAAATCTCATCCTTACAGTTTTCAATGGGTTTTCTAGGTTACAAAACAAATAAATTAAGCAGAGAAATTATAAAACCATTTTATAAGCACATGCAACCTAGAAATCTATGACTTTTCTCAAAATAGCAACATAGTATGAAAACTTTAAACTTACCTAGGTATAATCGAAAATCGCATGGATTGGAATACATACCTTGTGTTATAATCGTATTTAACACTCCTTGATCCTCAAGTCTTCTTTGGAAAGCTAGCACCAATAGTGTAGATGTCTCTAATAGCTCACACCCAAAACCCTAAAATGCTAGGAACGAAAATGAGTGAGGATTGAGAAGGAGAATTTTTGGATTCTTCTTCTTAATAGGTTAGGCTGAAAATGCCAAGAGTTAGGGTCCTATTTATAGTTGGTTGATCACCAAGATAAATGTTAATTTTAATAATAAGATATTCCAATTTTATGTAATTCAATGTGGTTATCCTTATCAGCTATGGAAGGCTTTCAGAACCCTGTTGGAACCTCATAGAAACCGCCCAAGCTAGAAAAGTTCTATAATTGTCTTCCTTGTTATTGAACAATTGTAACTCAACCCTTGTACCTTTAAGTAATTATAATTAATCCAAAATTAATTTATAATTAATTATGGTTGGCTAAATTAGTTCTAAACTATTTCTAATTAAATTATTAACCAAATAATAAATTAACAATTTATTTTCTCACTCACCTAAAATTGTTTCTACTTATTTCTAGTTCTTGAGGGCAACCCAAAAATGTATTTGCTTTTACTCCATAAGGTTATATCGGTTTATTTATGACCTTAGACATCTAATCCAACAATCTCTCACTTGGATAAGTCTTCAACTACAATTGCAAGTATGACCCTTGAATAAACAACAAAGTGTGCTTTCCAAAGCCACTATCGGACTCTGAATCATATTAGGCATTGGCCCTAAGATAAGTGATCAACTATTTCTTCGTTCTTCAAGATATCATATGGACACGAGAAATGGATACAAATCAATCTCATACTCCAAGATTTTGTTTCTCGATTTTTGATTTATGACGACCTTATTAGACTACGAATTAAACATATCAATTTAGTCCTAATTGATCTCAGTACTATAATGTCAACATCAAATTACCAAGGGGCCAGAAGATATCAGTTTTCCTTTAATAGGCAAATGGGACAAATAAACATTGACCATATAATCACACCCTTTACTCATCATGCTATACACAGAACTACATTTATAACACCCAGTTACAAACACGTTAATGTAATATTAATGCACAACATAGTCGTAAACTATAACTTATATATCTCTGTTTGAAGAATAGAAGATATTATAGTCTTAGGATTACTCGTGACTAAATCCATGAAGTAATAGTCTAAGAGCAGGTTTAACTAATATTTAAAATCCCTATGTAAGCACTCATAAGTATAGAAACAATCCACATACCATGTCCAATCACTTTGAGCAATTTAATAATACTCCATGATAGTCTTAAACCATTACTTACTCCAAAAGTATGACCGACTATAACATTTTGAATAACTTAATACTCTAAAAGTAAACATGCAAAACAAAATACAAGAATTGTTAAATGTGACTTGGGCATTTGGAGCATTCTCATAGAGCACTTTGGGTCATGTTCATGGAGCATTTAATTTGGGGCACTACTCAATGGAGAACTTGGGGTTCATGGAGCACGTGACAAAGGAACGGATCATCTAAGAAGGGAATGGATCGCCTGAAAAGGAATAGATCAAGTGCCAAAGGAACGAATCATATAAAAGGGTGCTTTGAGCACCTGGAAGAGGTTTGGAGTACTTCGAGAGTGATATGGAACAACAAAGGAACTTATTGCGCCATCTGATAAAGGTTTGGGCCAAGAAGGATGCTTTTACGCCAAGGGAATTCCTTCTTGCGCCAAGCTACTCCCTCTTGCGTCATGGGGTATGTTGTTGTACCAAGCATGGAATTGTTGCGCCATGCATGTTCTTGTTGTGCTAAGATGGTGATGTTTCTCCAACCTAGAAGCTCTTGCACCACACTTGAAGCCTGTTGTGCCAACCATACATTTGTTGTGCCATCATGGCGTAAGATGGACTATCTTGGTCCCTGATGAACCAAGTATGATATGAAGTCCTCTATGACGCTCAAGCTTGTTCCATGATGCTCAGAAGTTCGTATTGCTCGGGGATTACAACATGTTGTGCCACTATGATGGATGTTGGGCCACTGGTGTTCATGATGCGCTACTTGTGCATCGTGATGATCCACTATGGCACAAGGTGCTCTATCATGTGTGTTGTTGATTCAATGGGTTGTATGACATGGAATAATGTTCCAAAAGATGTTACATGGCGGATTGTGATTGGTTGACACCATGTATGGGCCTATGGGCCAATAAGCTTGGCCCATTAGGGTTTTAGGTCTAATCCCTCAAGTATAAAAATGGGTGCATGCTAGGTCATTTTGTATCTTGAATTCTAGAGTGATAGGTGAATCTCTATGTAATTATACTTGTAACCTCTGTTTGAGAGCTCTAAAATAAAGAATACCCCCTCCTGCCCATGGACGTATGTTACCTTGACCGAACCACATAAATAATGTGTCTTGTGTGCTTATAGTTTTGCTTGTTATTCGCTTTTTCTTCCTAATAAGTGCTATCAGAGTTGCGGTTTGTATTCTTGTGATTGAAGATGTCTACTCACAAGTTTTGTTTGGAGAAATTCAATGGTTCATATGAATTCACATTGTGGAAGGTGAAGATGAAGGATATTCTGGTTCAACAAGGATGTGCAGCGACACTGGACGGAGAAGCAACATTGCCTAAAGACATGGTAGCTGAAAAAAAAAGGTGGTCATTCTAACAAAGGCACATAGTGCCATTCTGTTGAGCTTAACAGGTGAAGTATTGAGAGAGGTCGTGGATCAAACAACTACTTCTCGGCTCTAGGATAAACTTTTTGACAAGTACCAGATTAACTCACTTACAGATAGGTTGTAGCAGAAGAAAAGGTTATACACTCTCAGAAAGTTTGAAAGTAGTGAAAGACCATATAGATAACTTCAATCCCATCATCTTGGATTTATAAGGGGTTGATGTGAAGATTGAAGATGAGGACCATGCGCTCATTCTCTTATGTTCTTTTCCAAACGCATATGATAATTTCATTGATACCATGTTCTATGGTAGGACAACGATCACTATGAATGATGTGAAGGACTCTCTAATGTCCAAGGAAATGAAAAGAAATTTTTTAGTTGGAGAGGAAATGTCTGGTTCCGATTTGTTCGCAATGAGAGGAAGGATAGAAGAGAGGAAAGGGGAAACAGAGGGAGATCACATTCAAAATCGAAGTCTAAAGGTTCATCGAACGCAAACTGTTATAACTATAAGGAAAATGGACACTTCAATCAAAATTGTCAACAACTGAAGAATGGGAAGTTCCATAGTGAATCAAGCAGCATTAACATTGCTGCGGTGTTTCAAGAAAGTTCAAATGAAGGGGACGATGGTGATGTACTGACTGTTAGTACATTAAGTTCTGTCGATGCTTAGGTTTTGGATTCTATAGCATCCTATCACATGACATATAATCGTGACTAGTTGGACTCCCTCAAAGAGTGGGATGGCTCAGTCAAGATGGGTGATGATTGGGTGAGCAGTATCAAAGGTAGTGGCTCTGTGCAGATTAAGATGCATGAAGGCATGGTCAGGAAGTAAGATTGTTGGTAGGTTCTAGAAGTTTGGAAGAATTTAATTTCTTTTGGCACATTTAGCTAAGAATGGGATAAGGTATGCTGGTGAAGGTGATTGGGTTAAAGTGACCAAAGGTTCTCTTGTTATAATGAAATGGAAGATAAATCGTGGAGAGATCTATATATTAGAAGGCAATAATGTTATGGGAACGGTAGCTATCTCTCAATCCTTGAATGAAGGTGATGACAAGACGGAGTTGTAGCTTTGCTCGATGTCGGGCGGGGCCCTATGCCGAATTTCGGTCTGATGTCGGACGGGGCCCGATGTTGGACATTGTCCGATGTTGGGTGGGGCTCGATGAAGCGGGCAAGGCCCATGATATGTTATTATGTGATTATGTGTATATTATGTGGTAGTTTGGGGAGACTCACTAAGCTTCGTGCTTACAATTTTCAGTTTTGGTTTCGTACTTCCGGTAGCAAAGGGAAGAGTTCGGGATGACTGCAGTGCACACACCATTATGTTTAGCCTTATGTTTTACTCTGATATCCTGACATGTCTTTTGATATGATACTCTGATTTGATATCATGAATCATGTTTTTGGATGTAATGATTTTGATAACTATGGTTTATTTAATAATTAAAAATGAAATTTTGGTCATGATTTTTGGGATGTTACACCCTAGTCTCTTAACCCATTAAGACCATCTAGCACTTGCATGGAGGGAAACTAGTGACCAAGAACCCAACTTTATGACTTAACACCCCTTAAAACATCTAAAAGGACAACTCAAAGGCCTTAGAGTACCTTCTACTCACAAAGACCAAGTTAGGGACCAAAAAGAAACCAACTTGAGCAAAAGCTAGATCCATGAGATTTCTACATCAATTTTGAAACTTTTTACCTCCACAAGGTGCACAAGGGGACAAGATGTTGGATCCAAAGCCTTGAGTTAAACACCACCACTTCAATGCTCTTCCTTCTACTCTAAAAGCTCTAAATGACACCAAAAATGGCTCAACAAGTTTCAAAATGCACAAACACTCTTTAGGGTTTCGAAAGGAGGAGGGAGGTCGGGAATAATAAGGTACATGAGGCCAAAAATGAATTTAAATAGGATCTAAATCCCAAAATTTAGGATTTACACCTTGGCTGCGTACGCCCTGGGTACCTGCATACATGCAACGTTTTAAGGTGCTTCGTAGTACGCCCTATGTACTTCGGAGAACTTCGGATTTACGAATTTGCCATCAGGGACTATACTTGCAAATTTAACATAACTCAAGGGTTAAAACGAATACCTGAATTTTAGGCGTTACATTTTCATTGTGAATGTTACTATTTAAGCATTATAGTTTCATTAGAGCACTAATTGCATAACCTAAAATTCCATTTTTGCAATGTACTTTCATTGTGAATGTTACCATTAGAGCAAAATGTACTTTCATTAATGCAATAATTAAATAACCATACATTTCATTTCTACAATTTATCATAGCATTGCATTACTTGTAAAATCTACTTTCATTGTAAATGTTCTCATTTAACCATTGTACTTTACCCTTAATACCCTTACCATTAACATGTAAGTAACATTGTTTGGCAAACAATTGCAACAAATACAAGAAATAGGAATCGATTACCATTAATACATTACAAAGAAGTAACAATTATTGATTACCCTTAATACATTGTTGATACATGAAAAAGTCTTCATTACCCGTCATGCATTACCCTTAACAAATTACAAATACATGCAAATTACATCTTAATAACCATTATTACTACCATCATCATTACAACCCTATGATTACTTATACCAATGTCTTGATCTGCTGTGTGTGACACATATCCCTTTTCCCCCTACTTCTTTATTAACTCATTTGAAAAATCACAGTCGCCTCCTTCCATCTACAACAAACAAAAAATATGGAAGAAATGACATAGATTCCTCTATAGGCAGTCCCAAATACAAAAAATAATTAGGTTTTTACATGATAATTATGGCATCCTCAAAAAACATTTCCTGTGTTATTTGGTGTTCGTGAGACCGAGATACCACAAACATCACCACAACCGTATGTAATTATCTTCTTGTTCCTCCTTCTTGAACCACCATTGAAGCTAGATCTTGCTCAGGAAGTTGTAATTTTATTGTTGAAAAAGGGAGAATGTGCGTGACTAACTCTTGGGGACGAAGACTTATAATGGAGATGTGTGTGGTTTCTTGGTTTCCAAATCGGATTAATGAGGTTAAGTGGCATCCACCTAACCTTGGTAATCGTCTGATGTGAGGGAATCCAGTGAAAAGTTATAAACAAATACGAGACATTAATGAATATAAAAACGAATTTGAGCAAAACCGATAAAAAAATTACAAATTTAAAGACTTTTACGACATTTGCCCGAAAATGACAAAACTTCAAAAATAGTCTCTGTGGTTTCTGAAAATCTGAAGTTTGGTCCCTAATTTGCAAAAATCTCACGGATCGTCCCTGTGGTTTCAAAACTTTTAACATTTGGCCCTTCCGCCTAATTCCGTCAGCTATCTACCATTAAGTGAGGGGTATTTTCGTCATTTCAACACCTAGGGACCATTTATGAGGTTAAAAAAAAAAAGAAAAAAAAATTAAGGGGTCCTACCCATCTCTCTCTCTCTCATAAAAAAAGGGATCCCAATGCTTCATCGTCATATTAGAGCAACGTTCACCAAACCAATTGTCATTTCTTCGTCTCAAAGCCTCCAACAACAAAATAATATTTTAGTTTGATAAAGGGAGAAAGTATGGATTCGGATAGAAAAAGGGTGTCAACGAGTTCATCAAAAAATGGGGTGGTGATGGGTTCTGTTTGGGATAGCAGAATGAAAGGTAGCTTCAAATGGAGATTGTTAAAATGGAGAAGGTTGGATCTGAAAACAAAAAAGTATTAGGTGAATTGAGTGTTTCGTTGGATGGAATTGGAATCAAGAAAAGCACAGTTCAAATGAAGAAGGGAAGACAGGAATGGAGTAAGGAACATAGTGCTTCAGAGAAGCCCATTTGTTCCTTCGATCTCGGCTAACTTACGAACAAGGGAAACAATCGACTAAAATAACAAAAGTGGTGGTGACCAATTTACTCACAGTGGCAGCAAAATGGTGGTGGCCGGGCTTTCAATATCGATGACGACAATGGAGTGGGTCGGCGATGGAAGGAGGGTGACGGTGGGGGTAGCGACGACTCTGGCTGCCTCATATCTCTTCTATCCGGCAGCACACGATTCTCAGTGGTTACAACAACAACACCACCACCCTTCGGGGTGGTGGTGTTTCTCGGTAGTAAGGAAAAGGGGAAGGGCAGTAGAAAAACGTAAATGGAAGGCAGTAAGTGGTGGTATTTGAGGGTGGGTTTGAGTGATTAAACGGGATGGAAGATAGGTGATTGGGTTGTGGTTTCCGGTGGGGAAGGAGGTGATGGCAGTGGTGGTTTTATGGCGGAAGGTGTTGCTATCGTGTGGAATTGTAAATGAGAGAGAGATGGGTGGGACCCCTTTAAATTTATTTATTTTCTTTTTTTTTCAAAAAAAAACTTCATAAATGGTCCCTGGGTGTTGAAATGACGAAAATACCTCTAACTTAACGGTAGAAAGCTGACGAAGTTAGACAGAAGGACCAAATGTTAAAAGTTTTGAAACCACAGGGAGATCCATGAGGTTTTTTGTAAATTAAGGACCAAACTTCAGATTTTCGAAATTTATCTCCAAAAATATATCAAAATTATTTTTTTCTAGACAAATTATTTTTTGAACAATTTGCACCATAATAAGGGAGTGTTTGGTTTATCTTTTGAAAGAGTAAAAGTTCTTTTTGGAAAAGATAAATGACAAAAAATGTTTGATAATATATTTTAAAAGTGACTTTTAAATTTGAGATAGAAGGAAAAATAATTTTTTAGAAAAGTTAGGAAACATAACTTTTTATAACTTTTCCAAAAAATTCTTTTACCTCCCAAACACCCCAAACGTGTATTTTGCTCTTACAAATTGACGCGGATTTGCTTCACTTCCCCTTCTCTCCCCATAAACTTTTCCCACCGTCGACCTTAGTATATTTGCTTCTTCAAATACTTTGTAAAAGGGATTTTGTTAGGCACTATGGATGCTTCTGCAACACCGTCGAAGAACCCTAAAGGGGCATTCAAGCTCCTTGCTGATCTTCCCTCCAAAGGCCTTTTCTCATCCACTGTCGTTTCTTCCAATTTGGTAAGTCTCTCTAAACCCTGGATTTTTAATTGTTCATCGTTGGTTTTGGTGTTTATGATTGATGCGATTCCCGATTGTAGCAATTTCACTGATTGTTCATTAGTGTTAAACTCGATTAGAAGAGAATAAATAATTGTAGGGCACACGAACTCCTCAAAATGTAATCGAGTGTGTTCTGATCAGAATCGACTGTTATGATTGTAGTTGTTTACTCATTTTCCCATACACTTTAGACGTTTCTTATCAAGTTCTTAAATTTTTTAAAGTTCATATGCTTGTTAAGTTCTTGCATTCGCATATATCTGGCTGATTGTAATTCGTACAATTCTCTCATGTCATTAGGGTTTGATATGCTAGTGAGATCGCATATTTGCATATTCCAAGAAATGCAAACTATATAAATTGTTTGGTCTTCTCACTCAAGATTCTTTCTATCAATTAGTAACCTAGCGTCAGTTTCTTGATGAACATGAAAAAGAAAATTAGATTCAGGATCTGCATTGCCAGAACATGAAGATTACTAATCCATCAAGAGATAACAACATTCAATATTATCAAATTTGGTGTTAACAGTATGCCCAAACATGGAATGTAATATACTATTTTTTGGTATCATCATCTGTCCCTTTTTTTTTTTTTTTTCCATGAGTTCATGTTAACATTCAAATGCATCTATACAGGGTGGAATGCGTGTCTATATCACTGATCATGATACATCACCTCCAGGTATTTTCCAAAAGTTTATCCTTACAACATGTAAATTAATTGATGATATTAGCACAACTTCTCAGTGTTATTGAATATTATTCTATTCGTCATCATTTAATGACATTTGATAAAGATTTCTTTTCTGTATCCAGAAAACCAGTTAATAAAGACAGATCAAATGAACATACTCATTAGATCTCTTTTGCTTAAGCAACAACAAAAGGCTGAATCAAGTGCAAAAGGTGCAACTGGAAAAGAAAGCTCAAGAAAGCGGTATAGAATTCTTCTTCTTCATCTTCTTCTTTTATTGTTTTTAATGTTTGAGTATTTTGTATTTTTGTTGTCTTTTGCTCTTCCTTTGTCCTATTTAGGGGTTTAGAAAGAGGTGTGGATGGAAGGGCAACAACAAAAAGAGGTGCTTCCAATGGTCAACATGGTTCTCAGCCAGGTGAGCTCACTATATAGTTGTGTGGGTCCCACTCTTCATATATCTAATTGAAGATTTTCGCACATGATATTGATATGATTGATGTATAGAGGGATCAAGGTCACATTCAAATGTACCTGAAAATCTTCAAAGTTTAACTGTAGAGAGAATCCGTGCACTCTTAAAGGAAAGAGGACTTTCCCTAAAAGGAAAGAAGGCAAGTAGTAACTTTTTTGCATTATTGAATTCAAAATATATATATATTTTTATAATCTTTAATTATTGGCAGGATGAACTGATTATGCGGTTGAGGTCTGCAACTGGTTGAGTTAAGCTCCATGACTTTGAGGTTAAGATTAGTAGTTGTACATGTAGATCTGTTATTGAAGGAATTAGGTTTTTAGTATGTAGCAAGTGAAAATGTAATACTCTCTTTATGTTGATGTTTGTTTCTTTATTGCATTTTAGATGTTTGTTGGTTTGTGTGAAAACGGTTTTATATGCAAGAAATGAGAATGTACATTAATAGTAGTGATAATGGTTATGTATTTGGAATTTTGGATGACATGACATAGCTATAATTGGGTAGATTTTTAAAGTAAAATGTTTAATTAGAAAAAAAAAAAAAATGAAAGTATGATACTATAATGGTTCGAATAAACTCCCATCTTGTATTAATTTGGAAGCCAAATGTATCGATAAGCCTTCAGTTCTTTGCTCTTCATGCTTTTTACGTTGTAAAGAGTTCCCATTTTTATTTCTTGTGATTTAGCCTCAACTTTAAATGTTTTTTTTTAGGAAAGTGGTGTGATCTAAATATTTTGAATTTTACAGCGGTGTTTGATGTTGTGTAATGGATTGATACTATTCGCCTGCCTGTTTCTAGATGTCTGGCATTGACGATGATTGTAATTACTATGTGGTTGGTTATTTGGAACTTTAGAATGGTACCATTTTTTATGATAATAGTTTGAAAAGGGATGCTTTGAAGGATTTGATAAGAGAGCATTCATTTTTTTGGTTTGTGTATAGGAATAGGAACCTTGGGTTGAGTGGCTTCTAAACCTTATCATGTATATTCATTTGTAATCCTTTTGTTGGCATTTTGTTAACGTGTTAATATATAATCATTCAGTTGTGCAAAAAAAAAAAGTATGGAGCTAGAACGTAACTTTGATCTTGGCTTCGGTATCACATTAAACAATCTCGGTTGGAGACCCGAGAAAACACTGAAGTTAGTATTTCATAGGAGAATGTGTCTGAGAATCAATGTAAGGGTACTAGGGTTTGTGTATCCTCTCATGTGCATCGTACACCTAGGCTATTTATAAGGCATGGAACAATACATGCTTTATGAAACGGTACCAAGACTTTTGACAACGTATGTGTTTTTTTCGAATAAAGATAATGATCTTGATGACACGGTGCAAAATATATGGATAAATACTTACAACATTGATACGTGCTATATCTGCATACAACGGATAGTATGTGTGCATTGTTGTAAAGATGTAATATATGTAATGAGTTTAGTGTGTAATGTGTGACAAGTGCCTTAGGGCATTGGGTGTGGGCAACAAGGTGCAACACCAAGTTGTGCCACTTCACATGCCGCATAAATAAAAACAAATGGTGTTATAACACAAAGTGGGGAAATGGGCAACAAGATGCAACACCAACTTTTTGAAAATAAATATGTTTTCTTTTTTATTTTATTTTTCACTTTTTTTTTTCTTTTTCGTTTTTTTTTTCTTTTTGCATTTTTTTAATCACTAACATGAATATATTTTTTATAAAACATAAAATTTTAAAAACAAAAAAAGACATAATATTTAAAATATAAAATTACGATTACAATTAAAAAAACATGATTTGAAACCTAATATTATAACTAAAATATCATTCAAATTACTACTAAAATCATATAACAATCATAATTAACCCAAATATTTCTTCATAATTTGTTCATTCATCGCTTGTAGCACCGCTGGATCAACAGGTGTCAAACCCTTCTCGTTCGTCCGAAGAATTTGACAACTGATGTGTCATTAGTTCCCTTTCTTTTTGCTCATGCTTCTTCCGTGTCTGCCTTTCCAGGAACTCCAAATGACGACATTTCAACTCATTTTTCTTTAATTAATAAATTATGCTCGTCGAATTTCGCTCTCATTTCCGCCACCTCTTTTGCTCTCGTCTCCACCTCCTCCGCATGTCTTGCAGCGCGCCTTGCTTTGTCGCGTCCGGGCGGTCGTCGTGGTGGGGATATCTCTTGGATATCATCCGGGATCTCATCGGTGTCGGCGTTAAGGTCGATGTTAGTCCGTGCGTCCGACACGTCGACCGAACTAGAACTGTGAGACCTTTTGGATTGAACCTCCGACGATGTAGGAGTTTTATTCCACTTTGGATATGCTCACAACAATTCCCATGATTTTTCAAAGTCGAAAACATGACCCATTTCAACCCGATATTGTTCCTTAGCAGGTTTGAACAGATCGAAGCCGTTGGTTCCGCTTTGTTGTTGCGCCTCAAGTCGGTTGTAAATATCGTTGAATTTGTTGCACCGCTTAGTTATTTGACCTCATTTGCTGCTCAACATGTCATTGTTGCGATACGGATTTTTCTTTAAAATAGCATGAAACTTGTCGAGCACCGTCCCCCAATAAGCTCATTTTTTCATTCCATTTCCGCGAAGATCGTTTTTTAAAGTAGTACATCAAGCCGCCGTCAAAGTGTATTCCTCCTCCGGTATCCACCATTGTGAAAAGTCTGCATTTTCTTTTTCTACCGCTATCGATTTCCCTTTCGATTTTACTTTCCCTTTCCCTCTCCTACCACCTCTCGCTTCCACTTCAACCGATTGTTGTGTCGTAGGTGATGGTTGGTTGCTTGTTTGTTGCATCGAAGCAAAAGTAGGGAAAAGATTTTGCTGTAAATTTGGGTTTTGACCAAGTTGATTTTGTTGAAGGTAAGGTGAGTTAGAAAACTGTAGTGGCGGTGCAGCGAGATTGAAAGCGGCGCCTTGGTATGGGATTTGCGATGAGCCTTGAGACGATAAAAGGTTGAAATAACCTTCATAATCCGCAAATCTGAGAGGCGAGATTGTGTTTGGGTTTGATGACGGGGGGAGGGGGTTTGCTCCATTTTTTGAGTAAGAAAGTTTATAAAAATATAGAGAGAATGTTAAAAAATGAGTATGTGTGTGTGTGTGTGTGTATATATAGGTAAAAAGGTAATTTTTTTTGTTTGAATGCAGAACGTTTGCAAATGGTCATAATTCACAACGGTAAGTTTTTATGCGTTTCATTTCGTTTCGGTGGCCACGAGAACCAAAGGACGAGATGCAACGAGTTGGGGGGAGGGGCGGTATTCCCTCCGTTGTAACACCGTAAAAATTTGAACAATTTTTCACTTTTGAAAAACCATGAAATATAGTTTGCATTCATAAATAAAAACATTGTATCAATACAAAACCCCAAGATCAAAATATTTAAACTCCAGTGTGCGTGTGTACGAGTCATGTTGGCGCCTTCCCGCGATCATCGCTAGTACCTGAAACACATAACACATAACACTATAAGCATAAATGCTTAGTGAGTTCCCCAAAATACCACATATATCACATACGCCTTTCTAGGCCATAGGACCTTCCGATCCAAGTGTCTCAGGGGATTTCCATCCCAAACTCAGTTGACCTTCCGGTCCGTATCATTTTGACCTTCCGGCCCACATCATGCTTACATCACATAACATATCACATATAACTTACATTGCATATACATCATACACATAAGACCCTTCGGTCACATACAATTACCCCATCGGGTAAGGCATAGTGAGAATACTCACCTCAGACGTCTCGTAAATCTCTAACTCGGTGGAAGTATTGCCTAGCCTCCGTCTAGTCATACAAAGTAAATACCCTCATAAACATAACACTCGAGGCTAGACTCGACTCTCTATTGTCATCCTCAGAAGGGTAAAAGACTATTTTACCCCCCTCTTGACTCAAGGACCTTATTGTTGACCAAACCCTAATAGTCAACAAAAGTCAATGGTCAACTTTGACCCAACTCGCCGAGTGCACTCCGATGACTCGGTGAGTACACACATGTCCACTAACTCTCTGTCCCGCTTGGTACGTCGAGTCCTATCCTATGCTCGGTGAGTCACACCTGTCATGAATCGCGGGGCTACCCCGACTCAACTCACCGAGTCTCAAGAACAGCTCGGCGAGTACCGCCTTGAACTCTAGTCTTTTAACCCCCTTCTGACTCACTGAGTTATCCCTAACTCGGCAAGTCTATTCACTGAGTGATCTGCGTGGACCTTAACCCTACTCGTCGAGTCCCAAGAACAACTCGGCGAGTTCATGCCATGCACAAACTCTATTAATCTCCTGTGGTTAGATCTGTGCCCCTAATCCATAGATCTGGCCTTCCCAAGCATAAATGTCACGTAAAGTCTGAATCTTGATGCTTATAACTCAACCAATAAGCATCAACTGATGATTTTGTCCCAAATACCTTAACCCAAGGTCATGACTTCCATTGTTCTGCATAAAGCTTGAAGAATAAGGCTCTTTGGACCTCTATGGGTCCAGGTACAAATCCTCATCTCCAGAAGGGACTATTTGGACCCCAAATCAACTTAGTCAAGGGTACAAGAAACCCTAAAACCACATATCCTTCCCAAAACAGAAGAAGAGTCGAAATAATACCTCAAATGAATGATCTTAGCTTTTAGTCCTTAGAATATCAACCTCCTTTGCTTTCCCTTGGCTAGAACCTCCTTCTTCTTGCTAAATGACACCACAAAGATCAACAATGGTCACTCCTTGCTTCTCAAACGATCTGAGACTCTCTCTATGGGGGTAGTAGCCACAATGGATGGCCATAAGGGCCTTTAAATAGGTCCCAAGCCCTGGAAATTAGGGCTTCACTAAACAGCGTGGACTCACCGAGTCCACGAATGGACTCGCCGAGTCCGGTCATGAAATAGAATGAATATTCGCGTCCCTACTCGGCGAGTCTTGGCTCCAACTCGCCGAGTTCCTCCACAAACTCCAAAAATTAAATGAATAATAATATATCTGGGAATCCGGATGTTACAATTCTCTCCCACTAGAATCAGATTTCGCCCTCAAAGTCTCACTCTGAAAACAACTCCGGATGCTGCTCATGCATCTCACGCTCCGGTTCCCAAGTAAGCTCCGACCCTTTCCAAGTAAGCTCCGACCCTTGATCTTTAATTAGTTTTTAATTAGTTTGTGAATTGGTTTTCTATGTTTTTAATGTTTTTGTTAATTAATTTTGAATAATTTTAATCAGTGTGTATTTATTTTAAAATTAAAAATTGAGTGAGTTTAATGGGTTGGAAGAATGAGTTTCCATATGTTTTGTGTTTTAGGTTAGGAAATATGAAAGAGAGATAAAGAGAAAAAAAATTGATATGGCATTGATGTGCCTAAGGGAAGGACTCCCTTCACCCTAAGCCTTGGTGGTGCGTTGTGGTCTCCTCTTACATGCTTTTTCATCACCCCATCCACATATAAAATATGTATAATCTCTTGATACTTGGAACCTAATATCATCTCGAGATACTCAGGTGTAATATACTTGTACGCTGCTCGTATTTTCGAGATATTCAAATGAGATAACTCCTTATTAATAAAACATTAACTTTACATTATAAATTAATAGCTTTAGTTACAATAAGTTTAGCCATAAATTCTAAATGTTACAATTTTTATCACCAAAAAATAGTGCTATGTGAATGGTTAAAAAGTCGAATAGAAAAACTAATTGGGCCAGGATGTATACAGCCCAACCCAAATCAGGAGGACATAGAACGCGTTATAGTTAGAAACCCTAGACCCTCCATTAGATTCTTTCTCGGGGTGGCCTTCGCAGAACACACTAAATTTTTATCGGCGACGCCAGCAGCCGCAGCAATGGTAAGTTTTCGCCGCCTGTTTTACTGAAACCATGCGTTCACAGGCACCGGCGCACCTATACACATCTCTTACGATCGAGTTTTTCTATATCGATGTGCTAATTTCTTATTGTCGGCTATGATCTCAGGTGAAGTACTCGAAGGAACCAGAAAACCCCACCAAATGTAAGTCTTTGAGTTATGTTTTGATTCTGGAAAATAAAACCTATCCACTACTTTAGATTCGTAGTTTCAATAGATTTTAAGAACTCAAATTTTGATTTTAGGTGTCTATACATACACTAATTAGATTGTGGTTTTGTTGATTATATTCATCAGCTTGCAAGGCCAGGGGATCTGATCTCAGGTGCCATTTCAAGGTAACATTTCCTTCATTTCCTCAACACAACGTGATTTGATCAACTTTAACCAATGAAATTTTACTGTAATCGTATACTTATTAGGATTGTTAACCTAATTAGCTTTTTTTTTCATCATCTTATTCACTGATACACATGTTGTAATGTAATGTTTCAGAACACTCGTGAAACAGCACATGCTATCCGAAAGCTGCCTTTGTTGAAGGCGAAGAGATACTTGGAGGATGTTTTGGTCCATAAACAAGCGATTCCATTCACTCGTTTTTGCCGTGGAGTTGGACGAACTGCACAAGCCAAGAATCGTCATTCCAATGGACAAGGACGTTGGCCTGCTAAATCTGCAAAGTTCATTCTCGATCTTCTAAAGAACGCCGAGAGTAATGCAGAGGTAAACAATCTCTAACAGTTCATCAACATCCATCTTTACATAATCTTTTCTTAAATTCTAACCTATAAACTTTTATTCTGTTTACAAACTGGTTTTAGGTGAAAGGATTGGATGTCGATGCTCTTCACATCTCCCATATCCAGGTCAACCAAGCCCAAAAACAGAGGCGTCGGACATACCGTGCTCATGGAAGAATCAACCGTAAGTCACCCACCTTCGCCTTCGCCTTCACCTTTTTTCTTTTTTTTGCGTTTATTAGAGTATTTTGGGGTTATATATATTGCGTGAATGAATGATAATGGAAACGTGTGTTTCCTTTTCAGCTTACATGTCTTCTCCTTGCCATATTGAATTGACCTTGTCTGAGAAAGAGGAGCCTGTTAAAAAGGAGGTGGGCTGTCTGGTCTTTTTACTCACTATTTTTGATGTGGATGGTTTTTTCTTGTTCGGTTTTTCTTTTGGCTAATTATGAATAATTTGTGGATGTTGCAGCCTGAGACTCAGTTGGCACCTAGAACCAAGAAGAACCAAGCTTAAGTGAAGTTGAGTAGAAAGGATTCAGTTTTTGTTTTGGTTATTATCTGAAAACTCTGTTTCTGTTTTTAAAGATTTTGTCTTGTGTTCTATTATTATGAGGTGATATGATGATGCTTTATGAAATTAAAACCTTTTGGTTGAGTGCTTTTGATCTTTTTGTGGCTTTTTTGTACACAATGTTGCAAACCCCCTCAAGAATCTTCCATTTACTAAACAGTATATTATTGCTGAATATGACATTTCCCAAAACCTTACTGCAGCTTTGTAATGTAAGAATAACTATTGTCATGTGCCTTTTTTCTGTTTTGTGAAGAAGTTGGAAAGAAGTGCAAAAACATCCAGTCGTTGAACTAGTGAATTTTATATGAATTTAGACAAATTTCATCACGCTATAGTATATCAGTTCTCTAAATCAAGTGTATTATTTAGGAGTACCTTTGTGTACATAAATACACTGAACGCCACCTTGGTTGTATTGTTTTCAAACAAATCCAATGTTGGGCCAAGCGTATGCATTCACCGGTGAAATCATCAATAGAAAAAGAATAGCAAAAACATCTAGTCGTTTGATTTCTTTTTGTATATGATATCAGAGCAAAAACATCTAGTCGTTGGATTTCTTTTTGTATATGGTATCAGAGTGTAATTGAGTACTCATCCTTGAGTACTCATCCTCCACCGACTCAATGGCCAACAATAGTTCACTCCTTGGTCTTGCTACCAGCTCAACGCCCCTCAATTTCCAGATTCCCTCAATAAGTATCAAGCTTGATCGACAAAACTATCCTCTATGGCGATCGACCATAATCTCTACCCTAGAAACCTTCGACCTAGATGAGTTTGTGCTTTCCCCGAATCCACCAGTCGAAGTCATCTCAAAAACAGATGATAAAGGTGTTGTCACCACCACCCCAAACCCAGAATTTCAATTGTGGAAAAAGCGTGATCGCTTTGTCCTTCTATGGTTACGATCAATGCTCTTTGAAATATCTCTTGCAATTGTAGCCCGAACCTCCTCTTCTCAACAGACCTTGTCTGCTATTGACAACATTCCACGCCCAAACTAAGGCTTGACGTATGTTAATGAAGACTGATCTCCAAACGATTGTCAAAGGGTCCATGACCATGCTTGAGTATGTGGAGAAGAAAAGGGCAATTGTTGGCTCCCTTGTTGAGAACTCGTATCTTGTCTCCAATGAAGACCTAATAGGCCTTATTCTTCGTGATCTTGATGTCTCATATGGCCCATTCACCACTGTTGACATGATTCGTTATGAACAAGACTCAGTCGATGATCTTGTAGGACTGCTACTACAGGAAGAATAATCTCGCTTGGAGCAAGAACTCCTCCGTCAAGCCGCTCAAAACCCAACTCGGCCTCCCACTACGAACACCACCCTGGCTCTCAATCTCAATCGTTCCTCACCACGATCCAACTCCAATCTTGGGTCTTTATCAGGATCTTGCTCTAATGACGATCGTCATCGGCCTCGTCCCCAACGTTAGATATGCCAAAAGCCCGGTTATAAGGCCATCGACTGCTGGCAGCGCAGTAATCAAACGGACTATCCGTCCAAAAAGCCCAACCCAAGAGCATCTCAACCTCAGGCTCATTTAGTCCACCTTCACAGTCCATCTACTGTGGATCCCTCGTGGTAATTTGACACTAGAGCTACAGACCATGTTACACTAGACCTTCATAAACTGCATCTCACTGATGAATACAATGGTACGGACAAACTACAAGTCGGGAATGGTAACCATCTTCCTATTATTCATATTGGTTCTTCATCCTTGCATTCACTAAAATTGCTTTAATGTGTATATGGAATTTTGGCCCACTCATTGTAATGTTAAGTCTTTGTAGGGAAAAACTCTACTCAACGAGGACTGCTAAAACCATGGCTCTCACTGGGGTCACAACCACTCTACATGGCTGGCACCAAAGGCCCGCTCATCCACACGCTCTTCTCCTTCGGCGCCTCCTCTCGCACTTCAAGCCTCTTGACTTCTTCAAACATATTTCCCACTGTCTATGAATCATGCCAATTAGGCAAAAGTCACCGCCTCCCTTTTACTCACACTCATGTTTCATCTTCAAAGCCTTTTGACTTGATTTATTCAGATGTGTGGGGTCTTGCACCCTCTTTTTCTATGAATAGAAAATAAATACTTTGTGTTGTTTGTGGATGATTGCACTAAATATGTTTGGATATACTTTCTATCTCACAAATCTCAGGTTTTTGGTATCTTTGTTCAATTTCGCAATATGATTCACACTCAATTCAATTGTACTATTAGAATCCTTTAAAATGACTGGGGTAGGGAATACCGTAATGTTTCGACATATCTACATAATCATGGTATCTCCCATCAAATATCGTAATGTTTCGACATATCTACATAATCATAATCATAGGCTATAGTCCCACACACAAAGGTTATCTATGCTACCATATACCTTCAAGACAGATTTATATACCTCGTCATGTCATCTTTAATGAAGACGTCTTCCCTTTCTCTCAATCATTTCCTCTAGTGTCTACAAATCTACCTTCAGCCCAATCTGATCAGGTGGACACCAACCCAACTCTCTCGGCCCATGTTGCTACAAACCCTTCTGTCTCGCTGCCTCCTACACATGAGTCCACCTCTTCCCCTCTTCCCGAAACTTTCACTGTTCCTACTCCACCAACTTCCCCTCTGCCTTCCATCCCTCATTATCGCAACTCTACTATCATATCTAGAGCCTGTCACTCTCCCACAATCCCTTCTCACTTTCTTAAGGCTGATAGAAGCCATCACTCCATGGTCACTCGTGCTCAAACTAACTCCTTAAAACCCAAAGCATTCTCCTTTATGTTAGTCAATGAGCCTCGTCATCTCACTCAAGCACTTAAACATAAGTGTTGGCAAGATGTTATGCAAGATGAATACGATGCCCTTATGAAAAATAAGACGTGGTCCCTTGTCCCTTGTCCTCCTAATACTAATCTGGTAGGTTGTAAGTGGCTTTACAGGATCAAAAGACAATTGGATGGTACTATTCATCGATACAAAGCACGCATAGTCGCACAAGGGTTCAGTTAGGAGGAAGGTGTGGACTATTTTGACACAGTTAGTCCAAGCATCAAACCTACGACCATCCGCTTGGTCCTCTCACTTTCAATGTCAAACGGTTGGTGCATTCGCCAACTAGACATCAATAACGCCTTTCTAAATGGTGATCTACACTAACACGTTTACATGCGGCAACCTTGTGGTTTTCAAGATGCTACATATCCAACACATGTTTTTTTGACTCCACAATGCTATCTATGGCCTAAAACAAGCTCCAAGAGCTTCGTTTACCAAGCTCAAATCATATCTAGTCACACAAGGCTTTCGTGCATGTCACTCTGATACATCTCTGTTTGGTTACATGTCCAATTTAGAGGTTATTTATGTTCTGGTATATGTGGATGATCCCATCATTACAGGCACAAATGAGTCCCACATCCAAAGGTTTATTTAACAATTGGACCACGTGTTTGCACTCAAAGATTTGGGATCTCTACACTATTTTCTGAGTATCAACATCACACGTTCTCCAACTGCTCTCATTCTCAATCAAGAAAATTACATCAGAGACATCCTTCATAGCACACATATGAGCTCTACCACCACCATCTCTACTCCTGTTGATGCTACATCTCGTCTCACGCTTCATGGAGAACCATTCTGTGATCCCAAGCTCTATAGACAATTAGTTGGCTCATTACAATATGCAACAATTACCCGTCCTGACATCTCATTTGTTGTCAAGCGTGTATGTCAATACATGCATGCTCCCACCACTCTTCATTGGCAAGTTGTCAAACGCATCTTACGATATCTACATGGCACTATCACCCATGTGTTGGGTTTTAGTTCAAAAATAATTTCATAAACTTGAAAAATATGGCAACAGAAGACTTTAATTTTTGAAATAACATAAATCTTCTTGCAAGTTATAGAAAGATTAAAACATCACCACAAAAGAGGTGAAGAAATAACAACATTTGTAATTCTTTGGGTCCTCTTGGGAGGCTTGGAAGTTAATGAAGAATATGGAACCTTTGAGACACCAACAATGACTCAACTTGATGTAGATGCCAGTCCAAAACTCTTAAACCCTTAAGCTTTAAGTTCATAATCAATATGAACTTAAAGACGGCTTGAAGATGCAAGTGTTCTTAAAGAAAAGAAGAACAAAAGGAAGAGAGTAACTTGCACCATGCAAGTTACGGTTTTGAGATGGAGAAAAATGGTGCAAGCCTCTTATTTATATGCATAAAGCGAATGTATTAACCATTAGGTCTTAACACTTTAAGCACATATGTTTCCATATGTCATAAACATGTCTCCCATGTTTGATTTCTTTTCCTTTTAATAATAAAAAACACATCACTAGCATGCAAGTAAGCTGCTCATTGTAAAAGACAACAAGTCATTTTGGTCCAAAATGTTATACATGACTTAATAAATCATATCATATGATATATTATGTTACTTGCTAATTAAAATTATCATCTCCATGAAATAAATAATTTCCAATTTAATTATAAGTGTTTTATTGAATATTTATTAAAATTAATTTCTAATAAATAATCAATTATATCAAGTTGTTGTTAGTGTAACCCTTATGATCATTTGTTAATTAGCAATATCACTTTAATATGATTCTTGACCATACTAGATCCTTCACCATGCTGTACACTTCTCCCCAACTAAAAAACTTCTCTTATTGCCTACTCGGATGCAAGATGCGTTTCAGATAGAGATGACAGTCGCTTTCAATATGGTTTTGCCATTTATCATGGTCCCAACCTCATTTGTTGGACATCTAGAAAACAAAAAGTTGTAACTCGCTCAAGTACAGAATTTGAATACTGAGTCTTAGCTTTCGCTCCAAAGATATTGCTTTAGACTTTCACTTTGTTATAGAACAAGTTAAATCCAAAGCGCTTCACATCAGCTATGTCTCATCTGTTGATCAAACACCGAACATCTTTACAAAACCCTTACATAAAGATGGCTTTCGTCAGATATGTCATAAGCTTCAAGTTCCTCCCGCACATGTGCTTGCCGGGGGGAGAATAACGATTCTCTAAATCAAGTGTATTATTCAGCATGTGCCAATAGACAAAGTCTGATCAAATAGAGAAGTAGTGAAACCTTGTATATAGGAGTACCATTGTATCTTATGTATATATACCTTGTACATTCACCGGTGAAATCATCAATAGAAAAAGAAGTGGAAAAACATTCAGTCGTTAGATTTCGTTTTGTATAATAGGAGAGCTCACCATTATAAGACTGAATTGTAGCATTTTTGTATGATGGAACTAAATCACATATAAAATGATCAAAACAACGAAATAAAATACCTAAATGAGTTGTTATATTTTATTTTCTTGTTTGGTTTATTCAACAAAGTAGAATAAAACTATCTCAAGATCAAGACAGATGTCAAAATCTAAAGAAAATATTAAGAAAGTGAACTAATTGATTATATTTATTTATAAAAATATTATTTTGATGTCTCCTTAAAAAGTTACTCTAAACATATTTTATGTCCCTTTAGGAAGTTACTCTGTTTTTATCACTTTCCCATTCTATGAAATGAAGCACACCCATGAAAAAGCATCGAAATTGATACCAATAAGTAATCAAAGTACAAAATGTGTATAATTGTAAATCAACAAGTCTTTTGGGAAAAAAAATGTCTCACACATTTGACATGAAGCAATTACACATAAAGATCAAGGCTGCACAGCTTCAAGCAGTTTCTCATATACCTGTCTTCCTGTCAAATCTTCCACCTGTTCCACAATATATCCATCAAATTCCGATTCTTATATCCATCTTTTTTATACTACAAAATACTACAACATAAAATTCATAATAAACAAACAGAATTTACAAAAAAAAAAAGTTTGTTTCAACTCACCACAAGAAGCTTAGACTTGCTATTCCACCCTCTCTGAAGTGTCATCTGACTTAGTCTCAAACCCAACACCTAATCCAACACAACAAAATCACATCACATATATCATATTCTTCACCTAACACAGCTCAAAAAACTCAAATATTAAACAATAAAATACAAAAATATAAAAAAGGAAACAAACCTTCCCCATAAATTCTAAAAGCTCATTGTTAGCTTCCCCACGTGCTGCAGGTGCAGCCACAGTAACTCTAACATCATCAGCATTCACTCCTACCAAAAAATTAAAAACAAAAATATGCTCAAAAAAAAACATGTATTATTATAAATTTATAACACAAACCAATTTTGTTAAAAATATAGATTTACTTGTGATTGCTGAGCGTTGTGCTCTGTCCTCCACTTCAATTGCCACCTGGACAAGTCCTCCTTCTAACTGAGAAATGCAAGGTGGCACAGGTGCATCCTGTAACATAAAACAATATAAAAACCCTAAATTGAACATTTAAACAAGATTTCCAATAAGGTCCAATTTCCTAAACCTTATCATTTATACTCTTCTGAGTTGTATTGCAAGAGCCATGGAAATTACAATTACAGTTTACCTGGGGATTAGTTTCTGCAGCAACTGTACTAAGTGCACCATCAACAACGTAAATGAAAGAGGCAGATTCCAAGTCTTCTTCAGAGCGATAGCAAACAAAGAGTCCACAACCTATACAGTTCATACGAAATTGCTTTTCTAATTTCCCTTCACCTCTATAAGAAATTCAGTATTAGTTGTTAATAAATTAAGATATGTTTACGTTTTCACAGGTGCCAAAGGAGTGTAAAAAGCTTACCTCTTTAGGAGAATTTTTCCGGCTTCATTTATGTTCAATCTTGTAAGATGCTTTTTCTTGTCCAAAGCATATGCTTTGTCGGTTTTTCGTTTGGGCATCTTCTGCAATTGCGTATCTACAATCTTACTTTAGTATATGGGAAAATTGTAGAGCCAAATGGTGAAGTAATGCGGAAGATCATATTCAGAACTAGGTCTAAAACAGAGAAAAAAAAGGAGTTGGAATGTAATTTGAAGTAAGCTAAGAGAAGAAAGCCTATGATTTTCGAATTTTCCAGTATAACTTTCGCCGAAAAGCAACAGTTTTTGGTTCGTTTCAAGTTAATTAGGGTTTCCTTTTCGAATTGTGTTGTTTCGATCAAATTGACAATATACACAAAGGAATTTGCATAGAACAATATACTAAAAATAGAATTACGAACTAAGATACATAAATTTTACATAAGAGAAAGAGAGAGGTTCACCAGTAATGAGGACGTGAGAACTACAATGCTTGCAGTAATAGACGAAGAGATCGGAATCTGGTCCATCTGGCGCTGCATCCTCGCTCGAGTATGTGTGAGTCGTCCTCTTCGGCATATTGTTGCTTCCTTGTCGATCTCACACAACGGCTCCGGTGAAGTTCAGAAATCTAGCCGGAGAAAGCAGATATCACCAGGAGAGTGGAGACGTACTCAAGAGAAGGATTCAGCAGCAACTTATAAAAACAATCCTCATTTTATTCTATATAATTACATTTTTCACCCCTCAAGTAACATTATTTTGCAACTTTGATCACTTAAATTATTTAGCATCGTTTCATGTACATAATCATATTTGTAGGGCATCTTTGGATTAGAGGCTTATATTTGTGGTTTCATTTAGTTCGGCTTCATGGTTCGATTTGCAGGATTCAGGATCGAAAGATTGGACTTGAGGAAAAATGGATAAAAAGCTTGGATTATTGAAAAAATAAATAAAAAGGAAGATGCTTTAAAGAAGATAAAAAGACATGAGAAAGAAACTCAACATGCATGGTCATGCACAATACAAAGTGTCATCTATTTTGGATTGTATAACCATGCAAAAATTTGCACCGAGTATGCAGGGTCATACAGAGTTTTGAAAATTTGAAGTCATTTAAATACTTTTAATCGGGAAATTAGGTTTTAATCGATTCCTAAGTCCTAACTTATCTTGTGAGAACTCTCTCTTGGACGAATTTTGGGCTAGAAGACATCATATTTGATATTTTTGAGTAAATTGTGCTACGATTTACTCACTTTTACATTATTGTATAGGAGTAAATTATACGAATGGTCCTTATGATTTGGGGTAATTTTCATGTTTGGTTCTTAATTTATTTTTTTTATTCGGAAGGTCCATATTGTTTGTTTTTGTTACACATTTGGTTTCTATCTTATCTAAAAAGACTATTTTGCCATTGATTTTTTAATTTATTTAAATAAACAAACTCTCAACCCCACTTTCATCTCACTTTAACTTACCTTACCTACACCACGTTATTTAAATAAATTAAAAAATCAAGGGAAAACTAGTATTTTTAAGTAAGATAGGGACCAAACGTACAATAAAAAGAAACTGTAGAGATCTTTCGAGTTAAAAAATAAGTTAGGGATTAAACATGTAAATTAACCCAAACCATAAGGACCATTCATGTAATTTACTCTTGTAGTAGTGATTCACCCGGCCAAATCTCAAAATACTTACTTACTTAGTGATCATTAATCTTTGTTGTTTTGAATTTCTATATTTTTGTGTATATATTATTTTGGAAATTAAATAAGCTAACTATTATTATAAATGAGTTTTTTTTATTTAAATATCTTTTTTTTTTCAGTTTTTTAAAAATAATCATTTTCTCTGGAATGTTTTCATTCCGATCATAGTATTGTTTATATTCCCAAAAAAAATTTCAAAGAAATATTTTTATACTTTTTGGGATTTCGAATGCTACATTTCAAAGTGTTTAATGTCATCATTTTTCAATAAAGTGTTTAATGTCATCATTTTTCGATTGCTACATTTCGAAGTGTTTAATGTCATCATTTTCCAAAATTTTAGTCTGAAATCTGAAAGATTGGTTCGGAATTCAGTCTGAATTACATTTTTTTTGTCATAAAAAATATTTTTTCTTGGTCTAAAATGGATGGTGGTTGTTTTCTTCAAATACATATTTGAATGTGGTTAGATTACTTATATTCTCTATTATTTTTCCATAGAAATCCTGTTGTATAATCTCTAGATTCATGATCATATTGTTAAGGTTTCAATTAAAATGGCCATTTATTTGGATATTTTAGTTAGAAAAAAATTCGTGTATATCCTTGTTAAACAACAAAATATCGTATTTGTCTAACTTAAAACATAAATATTATATTTGTCCTTCTTAACCTTTAAAATATCATATTTATCCAAAATCTTATTTTTAAATATTTTTTAATCAAATGGACGTTTGAAGCCTGCGTAAATTTCTTAAGCACGTCAATCGAGTGGATCAATTTCTTGATCATTTACTTTCATAGATGTAATTTTAAGCCCTAGTTTGGCAAATTTCGTTTTGGTTTGTAATAAGTTATGTGCTTCTTCATCTTGTCTGCATATGATGTTTGGGTTCCTTTTCAGTTCTTATCATGCTTGGTTATGGTTCATATGGTAGTATGGTACCTAATTCTAGAAATAATTATGTTTTTGGTTCAAGATGCAAGTATAATCTAGTAGGTGAACTAATTAACTTATTTCAAGAACAAATGATTGTAGTAATTTGTCTGGAAATTAAGAAGATGGATCATTGTAGCCAAATGATTGGATCAATTATCAAAACTGACAATATCAGTCAATGTTTCACGTTCAATTACTTGATCCAGCTTTAATTCCCTTCCCGCTTCTTTGCTGTACAAATGCTGTTGAAGGCGACGTTGAATGAAGCTTTTTTTTTCCAGCATGTGTCGTGTGTAATTGAAAGGGCAAGTTGGTCAATTAGCCTTTCATTTTAAGTTAAATTGATTATAAATACTAAAAGCGATTAAAAAAATAAATTTAAACAAACATGATATTTTAAAAATACAAATACAATTTTTTGTTCCCATTCAAACCTAGTATTCGTAATTTTTTAAATGTTTATACGGTACAAGTAATTGATATGCATTTTTGTAGAAAAAAAAAGATCTTTTTAATATTAAGAGTAAATTACACGAATGGTCCCTATGCTTTGGGGTAATTTGCACGCTTGGTCCTTAATTTATTTTTTTAACTCGTAAGATCCCTATTGTTTGTTTTTGTTACACGTTTGGTCCCTATCTTACATAAAAATATTATTATTTAAATAAGAAAAATGATAGGGTATCTAAGGTAAGGTGAAGGGTGAGGTTAGGGTGTGTTTATTTAAATAAATTTTAAAAAATCAATGGAAAAATAATCTTTTTAGGTAAGACAGAGACCAAACGCGTAACAAAAACAAACATTAAGGACCTTCCGAGTTAAAAAAATAAATTAAGGACCAAATACGCAAATTACCCTAATCCATAGGGACCATTCGTGTAATTTACTCTAATATTAATGTAACTCAGTCTTGGTTTATTTATGACAGAACTAAAAGTCTGAGTTTTGAGTTAGAATCAATTTCATAACTTTAAAAAATAATCTCGTAACATTTGAAAATCTAATCAACATTGCCTCTGTTTAACTAACAACCAGCCACGATATCAAATCTCATTTATAACTATTTCTATGGATTCAAGAAAACTTCTTGAATAAATTTATAGTTTTCACAAACCTAACATCATACAACATTGGCTTAAATCGGTGCTATTATTCACACCTTTGATTGGATAAAAAAAAAAAAAAAAATCAAATCAAGAGATACACAATAAGAAATTAGAGGGTGCATGTTTAGTAAAATAAATATTAAAAAAAATTAAAATGGAGTTGGAACATTTAGTAGTGGGTTGTAATTGTATCAATAGAATCATCCATTTAAATATGTTCACAATACCTTTTTGAGATTTGATAAAACTTAGATTTTCTTATCGCATTAGCATCAAATATAATTCAACCATAAAGACAAATCCAACAAAAACTTCATTTCTTTCTCAGAATCAACGAGTCTTCCAACAAAAAACCATAGTCACTAAACAAAATCAAAATTGGAAAGATAAAACCGATAGATGGTTTTCCATTTGATAGATCAAAGAAAATCATAAACCATGACCTCACATCTCTGCAATCACAAAAACCAGTCACATTAGCAAATTAATCAATCATCATATAACTTCAAACAATATTTGATATCTAATTAAAACAATAAACTTACAGATCTTGTTGAAGGCAACAATATCACAGCTCTGAACATACTCATTAATGGGCTCCTCACAAAGCCTTTCTTCAATAAGTGTATCAACAGACACCAAATCATCAACAATAGTCATCATGATCTGAAGCTTCTTGATTCCATACCCAACTGGAACAAGCTTTGCTGCAATCATAACAAAAAATATTCCCAAAATCATATCATTAATCATCTATCATTTTCCCATTTTACTAAAAAAAAGAAAAGATGAATAACATACATGCACCCCAAAGCAAGCCATCCAAATGAACACTTCTCACAGCCTCTTCAAGCTTCTTCATGTCAGTTTCATCATCCCATGGTTTCACATCCATCAAAACTGAAGACTTTCCAGCTGATAATCATATAATATAAACAGAAACAAAGTCAGTCAAACTATTAAATGGTAAAATTAAAGATTAAAATGAGAGCACAAAGTATCTTGAACTCACATTCTTTCTTCTTTCCAGATGCTTTTGCTTTTGCTGCACGTTCTTCAGCAGCTTTCTTTTCCTCTTCGGTTTCCTCACCAAAAAGATCCACATCACTGTCATCATCTTCATCAACTGCAGCCTAATAAATGTAATACAAAAGATGAATAAATCAACAAAACCAAATGTATAATCATTAAGCAATTTATGTGAAACTTACTTACCTTTGTTCCATTAACAGGAGGGGTTGCAATGGCTTCTTCAGGGAAAGAAGCAGATCCCTCAACAGTAACGCCACTTCCTTCAGCAGAAACACCACTGGAAAGAAGTGTGATGTGTAAAGATTCTGAATGAAGTGTGAAAGAAAATGAGGATTAAGATGTTAGGAACTTACGAGATTCTTAGAAGTGCATCAATGTGGTTGAACCAACGAGATACATTGACATATTGGGATGATGGTTGTTTTGTGAAAGCAGCATGAACAGTGAGATCATCCTTTGAAGCTAGGTACCTGTGATAACAATGGTGAGAAGTAATCTTCATTGAGAAATGAAGAATCAATCAGATGTTTTTCAGATGGTAATTTTGACTCACCCAGTGATGTAACTACGGGTTAAAAGGTACTCATCGAGCTTCTTGAGACCAGCTTCTGAACCAACATAGAATGTAGGTGCCATTTCTGGATGATTGAGTATTCTCTTCTGCAAGTAATAATTCGTATGGTAAATATATGCAATCTAATAAAAAATGTGAACAAAATTTCATATCGATGTATTTGTATCAAATCCTAGTTCATATTTGCAATTGGATGCCAACAATCATGTCTCTAAACAAGTTTCTCTAATGTTTTAATATATTGACGACATTATCAGCCCTGTTAAATTCGTAACCTAAATGAACTCGGATCTTAACAATAAGATCAAAAATCAAAACTGTCGAATCATGACACAAGAGCAACACAAAATTACTTGGTGAATTGCAACTTCCATTCAATTACGCAACTACTTTTCGAAACCCTAATCACCGTTAGAACTCAATATGACTATACACACTATCTAGAATTAAAAATCATGACGAGCGTACAGATCCGTCAAGTATGTAAACAGTTTGCGCTGGTTTTGAAAGTCTACAGATGCTGATTTCATATGATTAGAAATCAATTAAACAGAAGGAATTACAGAACACTAATTCATCAGTCATACCTTCTTCTGAGAGATCCGATGGCAGCCTCGTTCGTAAGTTCGGCAGTCGGCTGAGACGAAGACTTGAAGTGAAACCCTACTCTAATTTATAGCAAAGATAAATAGGAGCAAAAATGTCGAGGCCTTGGAAAACGAAAATTACAACAAACCCCTACTGTTTGGGGAGTTTAAACTTTTATGACTATCTTCATAATTAATTAATAACAAATCTTCAAAAACGATTCCTATGGTTTTTCAAACAATCAACTTGAGTTTCTTTTTTTTTTCTTTTTTGTCTTATGGAGGGTAAACATTGTTTATAAACCCAAATTAGATTGAGTGTTCAATGACTTGGGTGCTTGATGAAGTTAGCTTGAATAAGTCAACAAGACAGACAAACCTTCTTTCGATCTTTGTTCTTGATTATATTAAATGCGTATTGTTTTGATTGATTTTACCATCAAATAATTGTAAGTTTGGTGAAGATTTGGTGATTTAGGTTTATATATGTTATGTGCCTATTGTTTTCACTATTATGTGCATCCGATACTTTTTAATCACAATGTTTTTCTTGCAAAGTTTCAGTTCGCACTTGTTCAAAACAAATTTATGCTAATTTTGGTTCAAAATGGCAAGAACAAAGCTTCAAGACTATCATTTTTTTTTATCTTTGTTGCTCAAAGCCTCGAACCAAGAGTTTTTAAGTAAATACGTTATTGATTCCGTCTCTTGTGATGGTTAGGATAATTTTCTTAGTTTCTGGTCATGATGTTCATCAATTCGAGCCACCGATAGAAACTAGACCCCAAGAATCGAAGGTATGATCTGGTGCTTTTATTTAGTGTGATTTTTAGACCTTGGTGGGGCTTGGGGGTTTGATTCATTAAAGATCCATCCTTTTCTTGTGCTTCTGGATCTTTGGAGGTCATAAAGTTCTTTGTTTTATTCAAATACATGCTTAGGTCTAGACTTTGGTTTTGTATCGGCCACGTTTGGTCCTTTTTATACTTGATGTTTTTTTTTTAGTTTGAGCAACTCCAGAATCGTGGAATGGATATAAGTTATTTTGAGGTCATTTGAGAATAGGAAAGTGTCTACAAATGGATTCCACTTGAGCCATGTACACTTTTAAGTTAGGGTTATATATTAGGATTATTTGAGCCATTTATATGGATAAAGTTCGAAACTTTATCCATTAAGACACTTAATTACTCATGATACTATGTAGGATACTAGGTTTCATGGTATGCTATATTATCTTTATGAATTTGCATGAAAGATTATGGCGGTACCATATAATTGTATGAAAAACTATGGTTGTACCATAACAGTTGCATGAGCAGGAAAGACTGTGGTGGTAATGTAGCAACAGAAGCAGCGTACGACTATGATGACATCATAACATTCACATGAGTACGTGGTATTTTGGAGAGCCCATTAAGCTTTATGTTTACTTGTTAAAGTTTAAATGTTACAAGTTGCTCTAGTAGCAATGGGTAGTACGTGGTTTGATTGCATAACATCTTTGGATATTTTTTGAGAAATCTATACATTTAATTTCACTATATTTTATTACTCTGATTTTGATTATGGTTGTCAAACTGGAACAAATGATTATTTGTTTATCTTTTGGGAATGGAACTAGGATGAATGCTTTTAATTAAAAATAAAATTTTTGGTTTGAAATTTAGGATGTTACACTTTATTGGATTTACTGTTTCAAAACTATACACATTGTATGTGATTCAAACACACAAGAATATTGTGTATGAAAGTGTAGATAATGGAAATATGAGGATGTTGTTCTCATAAGAAAATAGTTGCAAGATCAGTAGTTACAACCTTTTGGAATCTGCTCGATCAAAACATACATTTTTCAGGCAATTTTGTTGAATCGTCTTATTGTTGCAAAATGTTATTATACCATGTGATGGTGGTGTTTATGTGCAATGTTTATGTGTGGTGATCTTTAGACGCTACAACAACGACTGTCATGGAAACACATGAAATTGTTGGATGATCCAATCATATGTCGTTATAAAATCAGAGGTCAAAATTAATTGTAGACAAATCTTCATAAATGATCCATTTGGTTTGTCAAAAATGATTTTGCCCTCACATGTCTAACATGTGTTGTGAGTTAACAAATCAAAACTAAACGAGCTAGCCAAAATGACTATCTATAAAAAGTTTTTAAACCACATAGACAATTCATTAGACCAAAAAAATTAAGGACTTAACATGATATTCTAGAAAACCACATGGACTATTTATGAAGATTTGTCTTAATTAATTAGTGTTTTGTTTCTAATTTTTTATGTATTTTTAGAGAAAAAAAATGGCAAGTCAACTTTAATCTTTGATCTTGCATGTCGATATGGTTACATTATAAAATTATTTTACCTTGTTTTATGTCAAAACCACTGCATTTTTGTATGTTAAACATCAAATACTGAGGTTACTTGTTAAATCAATACTTTTTGCATATTAGGGGTTTAGTTTTTCATTTTCAAACACTGAAATTTCCTTCAATCAAGGGAAATCAAATACTGAATTTGTTCTTCATTCCTTCACCAATGAAGACAAACATGCTCAATTTTGATATAGGCTTTGCTGGTTCATCTCTTTTTTTCATAGAAAAGTAAAAAAAAAAATGTCTATACAGAACTAGTCCAACTATTTGTGAGAAGAATCAAGAGTTTTGCAAAACTCATCAAAACCTTCGAAACTAAACCAGTCTTTCTTCATCTACAAACACATAAACATACAAAACGAAACAAAATCTAAAATCAAAATCAAACACTCAAAAGATTATTAGTTGGTTCATTCAAATGTATATTAGAACTTTTGTTTTTTACAACTTAGTTTTTTTTTAATAAATTCGGTCGTACAGAAATTGTTTTTTTTTTTTTATAAAAATACTTTTTACAACTTTTTGCCTTAATTTTTTCTACAACTTCAGTTTTTTTACAAATATATAAAAACAAAACGATTTTTTACAGCCTTACATATATGAAAATGGATATGCAAGAAAGTTAGAAAATGAATTTGTAAAAAATTAAAAATTAAAAAAAAAAAAACTAATTTATTGAAAAAGAAAAAATCATACAAAACATGCATAAAAACGAATATGTAAAAAAGAAACTTTTACATGTTTTTCACAACCTTACATGCAGAAAAACAAATATGTAAAACAAAAGTTGTAATACAAGTCCTTTTGTGAAAACTAATTTGTAAAAAAGAAAGTTATAAAAGAGGTTGTATAAATAGTTATTTTGTAAAAAGAACTTAGTTTTAAAAACATGTAAAAACAAACTTGTAGAAAAAGTTAGCAAATTTGTAAAAAAAAAAATGTTTGGACCAAAAATTCATAACAAAATTTAAAAACTCGAGTCAAAATTGTAGAAAAGAAAATTTTATAACCTATAAAATTTCTTGATATAATTAAGTGTGTAAAACGGTGTTTTAGAGACATTTGGAATATGGTGTAAAAGTTATTTTTTAGTTTTTATTATTTTTATAGCTTATTTGGGGTTGAATAACCTTCCATTACATTTTTTTGTAAATAAAATATTCTTAACTACAATTAAAACAACGTAGAAAATAAAGTTAAAAATTACACATTGTATTGTCTATAGAAATTTCATTCCGTTCTACAAGCCAACCAAACATGATCATAGAATGGAATGTCTCATTCCATTCCTTTGTGATTCCATTCCATCATATATACCAAACATACCCTTATGTATTTTCAAGCAAAAAAAAAAAAAGTGGCAAAAGGAACTTACAAAATAAGGGTACCCATTGGATATGCAAAAACTTTCAGGAGCATTCTCAACAAAAAGCTTTATATAATAAAGAGCAAAAAAACCACATTCCTGATTATCTCTCTGTTGTGGAACCTGATAATTCAAAACTCTTTTTTTTTTTTAATATTATCATTCAATAAATCAAATTTTTTAAAAAATCAAGAAATTCTATCAAGTCACCTTAGGAACTAAAAATGGCATTTTAAGCAACAATTTTTTATCCTCTGTCCTCTCTAAATTCCTGTAGATATCAGAAACAAATCTGACATGGCCAAAGTCAGCAATCTGTCATGAGTTTTGTTGGTAGGAATGGAATGGAATCTCGAATTCCAATTCCACCATAACTAATGAACCAAACAAACCCTAGAAACATTAAAAAAAAAAGATGAGTATAAAATTACAAAATCAAACATTACTTTCTTATTACAGGTTCCAGTTGCTTGGAATGATCAGCTTTTGCTAGTGAATCCAGCAATAAAATGCATGGAGTTTTGAATTTTGAGCCTAAGCTTTCACCAAAGTGACAAAATATCAACACACTCCAATGACCCCTGACAAAATCACATTCTGTTTATATCATCCACTTTCCAATAAAAAACATAAGAGAATATGCTAAAATTGATGTGTTTTAATTTTGAAGGATTACTCACCACTGAACAATGGGAAAAACCACATATTTTCTAGAAAATATGTCTTTTTTCTTGATCCAATTCAACACCTTTTCTTTGTTGGAGTCACTAGAGTACAAAGTATACCACAATGGATCAAGATGTGTGAATGAACTCTTTTTATCCTCTGGAATGCTGAGCCATAAATTCCTACATGATATACAAAAACACGTAAAATTAAGGATTTGTTTAGTATGATGGAATGGAATCATAAAGGAATGGAATGGACCATTATCATGTTTGGTTGTCTTGAGGGAATGGAATGAGCCATTCTAATGATTGTTGTTTGTTATGATTAATTAAAAAAGTTAATGGAAGTAAATACTATTGGTTATTGAAAAATACATAAATAAAAATAAGAGTTTAGCTTACTCTAGGTAACTATGAACTTTATCAGAGTTCAACTTCTTAGCTTGATTTACCATATTGCCACGGTTCCCTCTTCTTTGACGAGTAATGGTGGTTGGATGATGGTCATCCTGAGAGTCGCTAAGCTCTTCAATTGCTCTTTTTTTACTTGTTTCTGGAGATGGATGCATCAAGTAATCGATTCTGCGAGTAATTTGTAAGGTAAATATATGCAATCTACCCCTTACCCCATTCTCATGGGTGACGTTACATTGATTTTGCAAAAGGAATTTTCTCAGAAATAGTCGAAATTCGTTGGAATGATCATAAAGTAATTTCGCAAAACTAAAGGGATTTTTGCAAAATGTGTGGTTATTTATGAAATTGGTGGTTATTGTTCCCTCTGTATCAAATCAGGATAGAATCGGAAATTGCACAGCATTACCTGAATCTGAACGTTTACCGATTATGCAACTATTTCTGGAAAGAAGAAAGCACGCATAAAATTAATGACGAGATCAACTACGTTTTGGAAATAACCATATCAGAATTCAGAAGTAGTGATTAGAGAATTGCCCTCGTTATGAAAAGTATAGAAACATATGTTTGACGTGAATTATAGATTCATCGACCGAATGACTTATAAACTGAAATGAAGAACCCTAATTTTGCGATTTAAGAATGGCATACCTGAATGAATCTCGTCTCACTTGTGCGCAACGTGGAGCGATCGGATGGGTCGAAGCAAAAAAATAGAAAGAAAAAAGTATACTGATTTATGTAACAAAAACCATGAACACTCTATTAATATAATTATATAATAATAATAATCAAATCAAATCAAATATTTTAACTCATTTATGGATTTATGGATATTAAATGCGTAAGTTTATGGTTAAAAAGTTTAACTCAAGCTTTTCTTATTTTAATATCTAATTTTTTTATGAATTCTTTAGATAGACTCAAAACCAAATAATAATAATAATAATAATAATAATAATAATAATAATAATAATAATAATCAAATCAAATATTTTAACCCATTTATGGATTTATGAATATTAAATACGTAAGTTTATGGTTAAAAAGTTTAACTCAAGCTTTTATTTTTTTAAATATCTAATCTTTTTGTGAATTCTTTAGATATTCTTAGAAGACACTAAAACGAAATAATAATAATAATAATCAAATCAAATCAAATATTTTAACCCATTATAAATATTAAATGCTTAAGTTTATGGTTAAAAAGTTTAACTCAAGTTTTTATTTTTTTGAATATCTAATCTTTTTGTGAATTCTTTGGATAGTCCTAAAAGACTCAAAACCAAATAATAATAATAATAATAATAATAATAATAATAATAATAATAATAATAATCAAATCAAATATATTTTTTTTCCAAAAAAAAATGCATAAGTTTACGGTTAAAAAGTTTAACTCAAGTTTCTTTTTTTTTTTTTTTTTTTTTAATATCTAATCTTTTTGTGAATTCTTTAGATAGTCTTAGAAGATTCAAAACCAAAACTATATGTAAATAAATAAATAAAATTATGGGTTTAGTTATTTTATAATAGGAAATTGTTAGAAAAATCTCAATGTTTTCAGAAAAATTACACTTTCATTTCAAGATTTTTTTAACATAAAAATCTCCGATTATTTGTACAAACACGATAATATGTCATTTCATGCTAAAAGAAAAAGTGATTTTTTTTTTATAAATTTGAACTAAAATGAAATAATCAGGACTTTTATGTTTAAAAAAATATTGGGACTAACTGTAACTTTCCTGAAAATATTGAAACTTTCTAATAATTTCTCTTTACAATTCGGAAACAGGTTACTCATCTAGGTTAATATTTTATTTTTTGTTTTCTCACAAACTATACAGTCTCTCGACACTACCTACTCCCCATGAACTCGCCCTTCTTCCTCCTTAACTTCTACTATTTCAATTTTGTCCTCTAATCTTTACAATGAATGTGGTAATTTGTCTCCTAACTATTATTTTTCCAATTTTTACATTTTCCTTTTGGTCTATACATTCCTACTATGTTTAGTGTTTCAACATCATATGACAACACAATTTTCAAGGTCCATCCAAACCTAAAACCCGACAATACTCGACGGTAAAATAAAATTGGTGACATGACATGACATAACACGATAATTAAAGGGGTCAGGTCAGAGTCAAGTTCTCAACCCGTTTATTGTTTCGACACGACACATATTTTAAGTTTAATACAAGGTGTTTAATATTTGCCAAAACTAGCGAAAAATTAAGCAAGAATGCAATGATTCTTTCCACACGTTGTAAAATCCCAAAATATGGTCCCAATTTCTTTTTTTCTAATAATAGATAAAATAGTATTTTCAAAATCATCCAAACATTTCAAATAAAAACCAATGTATCAATTGTCATAAAATCAGAGTAAAACATCATAAGCGGAATCCCAATCATGTGTACGATGTAGTCAACCCGAGCTCTTCCCCTTGCAACCGGAAGTACCTGAAACATAACTGAAAACTAGGGGTGAGCAACCAAGAAACTGAGAAACCGACTAAAACCGATGAAACCGAAACCGAAGCAAAACCAACGGTTAGGGTTTGAATTTTTAAAAAACCGAAAAATCGGGTTTGGTTTCGGTTTTTACCCAGAAATCGACCCATCCAACCCGATAAACCAACCTATTCTTAAAACTGACAAACTGCCCCAAGAAACCGAGCCATCCAACCTGAGAAACCGTCCCATTATTGATTGTTTTTTGGTTGTAATAAACTATTTCGGGTTTTGGTTGTAACCTGTAATAGACTATTTGTTGTAAGACTCATGCTTTTTGAAGTATTTAACTTAAATTTTGTGTTTTTTGAAGTATTTAACTTGTTGCTTCATTTATGGAAAATGGGTTAAAACCCAGAACCCATGAATGTATGGGTTGAACCCAAGAAACCGAAAAACCACCCAAACCGACCTCAAAACCCAAGAAACCGAACCGACCAGAAACCGATCCTATTGGGTTCGGAAAATTAGAAACCGACCATTTATGGGTTGGGCTGGGTTTGGGTCCAAAACCGACCCAAACCTACCCATGCACAACCCTACTAAAAACAGCAAGCACAAAGCTTAGTGAGTTCCCAAGCTACCCCATACCATACATAGATAATCACATATTGGGCCTCCTCCCGACCTCGGACCTCGCCTGACATCGAGTCTCACTCGATATACAGATCTGTTATTCTAATGGCTCGTCTATCATTGGCCCTCACCCACTATACACATACAATCAATATCATATAATCTTGGTAACACATATATAAATCATAAACAACAACATATATTCCAACCCTCGGGCCTCGTCTAGCATCGAGCCCCGCTCGGTACGCATAGTAGTACATAACACATGCAAGGATCACGTAGACTCCTAGCATCCTAACATATCAACAAGGGCCGACATTGGTACCTTAACCCGCTAAACCCATGGAGGAAAACTCACCTCGAAAGTTGAATCTCACATCAGAAAACCCTAGTTGCTGCCCTGACGACTCCCCAAGCTATCAGAGAAAATAACACCCAATCAAAACGTGGGTTCCAAACCATACCAATAATCCATACTTTAGGTAAAATGACTATTTTACCCCTAGCCTATCTTGATCCATAACTAAGGTCCAAAACCACAAACCACTAAGGCCCAAAGCTAAATAATATTTCAAAGCTTAATAGTGGCCCACTTATGGCCTAATTTTCCAAATTGGGCCAAAATCATTTTAATCGGCCTTACCTTAAAGCCCAAACATCTCCTTGGCCTAAAACCATGATTGCAGATGGCCCACTATGGCCCAAATCAACAAGCTTCAAGAATATGGCCCAACCCAAGGCCCAAACAACGCCAAGACCAAATTATCAGAGTATGTGGGGCATACCCGACTGTACGCTAAACCATGATTTCTGAGTAAGATTTCAGATGGCCCACTATAGACTCGACGATTGTTTGAAAACTCGGCGAGTCAACTAGGGTTTTCACGATTTCTCGAGTTTTGGAAGGACTCAACGAGTTAGTGAGCTACACTCAACGAGTTGGGTCAACATGGACTGTTGATCTTGATCGTTGACTTTAACTTTGACCAAGGGTTGACCATTTTGACTTTTGGGGGTATTTTTAGTAATTTGAGAATTTTTGGAAGTGGATCATTAGTAGATGTAGGTGTTTGAGTTGGAGTTGTATTTGGAGGAGTTTGACATTATCATCTAAAGCTACTTGTGAGGTGAGTTTTCCTCATTATGTTGGAATAGTGTCCAAGGTCATTAACTATTGGTAATATTTCTAATAATAGCAGGGTCCTTTTTGGTTGCCCTCAAGACCTAATTTGAGTAGAATAAATAAAGGAGAAATTGGTTTATTAATTATTATGGTTAATAATTAATTAGTCTATGGTATTATAATTGAAATAGTTTATACTATGATTCATGAGATAGTTCTGACTTATTTAAATGTGGATCATTCTGACATGTTAAAAGAAAGTCATGAAATCTATGAGTCTAGTCTAGTAGCAATAGTTCAAAATTGATTCGAACATTTGAATAAGGTGTATTATTGTGAATATCTATTGATGTTAGTTCAACTAATGGATCGTTCAGGTTGATCATAATAAGTACTTATTCAAATACATCCAAATGTTTGGGTGAAATGTATTTGTGGAATCATAGTATTGGATACATAAATGAGAAATGCATTACCAAGTATCCAGTTGGATCAGATTTTGGATATCATTTGACCTCGAGTCTTATGATAAATGCAAATCTTGTTTATCAAGATAGATGATGAATGTGTCACTGGGTGATGTGAGTATCTATTGGAATTAGTTCACACTAATGGACCGTTCAGATTAACCATGATACATAGTGAGACCAACTTCGTATGAATGTGAGTCTGGAACCTTTGAGGTGTTCAGAGCTCTCATATAGCGAAGTTAAGAATAAATTGGGCAATAGGATGAGACACTCATAGTGAGAATCTTAGTCTAAACTTTATCGATCATCTAAATGATTGTGAAAGAGTTTCATGATCTATTTTGGCAGGTGTAAAAGCTTGGCTTGGTATGAGAACTGTTTCGCTATGATATACATGGGAGATGCAAGACACATGCATAGTAAGGATCTATGGAGATAGATCAAAGTGATTCATTGGATTAAGCCAAAGTACATGGAATGTTGAGGAAACTCGAAAAGGAGTTTAGGCTTATTACAATATAGCATGACATTGAGCAATGTTAATGTCCTGGTTCTAATATTGAGCTAAAGAAAATGATTTGTGTCCCACATGCTTCTGCTATGGGATCGATCATATATGTCATAACGTGTACCAATTAGTTCAATTTTGGCAAGAATCAATGAATCAAGATCAAGAACATTCTTAAGTGTCCTTGGAGGACAGAAGATATGATCTTGATAGTATAGAAGAGATCACTGTAAGAGTTACATTGATGATAAGTTCCATACTAATAAAGACGTTTCCGTTTGCAGTCGAATTTCATGCTTCTCTGAATGGTAAAGTTTTAGGTTGGAAGAGTACCAAGTATTACACCATAATGGATTTTGCAAACTTAGAGTATGTTGCGGTTGGTTAAATTGCAAAGAAGACAATGTAGCTGAAAGAGATTCATTAGTGACATCTTTGTTGAAATTAAATCATTGATCGTCCTTATGAAGTTTCTTGTGACTTTGGGTGAACTTACCTCGAGTACGGATCCCAAGTCATACAAGCTCACATACTCGGTAAGTACCAACACTTTTGATAGTGAGTCAAATATGAAGACGTCATAGTTAATATGGCATATCGAAAGATAATCCTATCGATCCATTCCTAAGCCGATGTCATTTACCAAGTCTGGTAGTCAAACAAAGTCAAGAGGCATTAGATTTGCAAGTGAATTGGCTTAAAAACTCTTAGTTTGGTTTGTTTTAAAACCCGAGAACTTTAAGCAGTATAAGTTTTAATTTTATTTGGCGATTATTAAGTGGTGATCTTTATATATGATGGATTTCAGTCATTTCAATTAACCTATCACTGTGTTCTCACTTTTTCATGTTTGGAACCCACTTCCCGAGTATTGATTTACTCAAATGTCCACAGTCGATCATACTTTTGGAAGTAGGTAGTGATTCAAGATTGTCATGAGTATTAGTGGATTGTCCATATTGATTGGACATAACATAGAGATTGCGCTAACACTCATGAGTACTTAATAGAGATTTAAGTATTGGACCAAACCACACTTAGATATTACTTCATGGATTTAGTCACGAGTAATTCTAAGACAATAATATCTTCTATTCTTCAAACCTAGGTACATGTGGGGTTTTGCTTTATGATTCCGTTATGCATTGGACTACTACAACACTAATCGTAACTGGTAGTTATAAAGGGTATGTCCATGTATGACATGATGAAATAGACAGAAACTATGTAGTAGAAGTTTATTCGTTCCTTCTACCTTAATAGGAGAAGCGATATCTATGGGCCCCTCGATGATTTGGTGCTGACATCTAAAGTGCTTAGCCGAGCCATGACTGGAATTGATGTGTTCAACTTAGTAGTCAGATGCAGTCATCACAAATCTATATCGAGAAACATAATCTTGAATTCTTGATATTGACCATTATCCATATCTCGAATTCATACATATATCATAGAATGAAGGGATAGTTGATCATTTGTCTAAGGGCTGAATCTTGATTAGATCAAGAGTTCGGTAGTTGCATTGGATGGCTAACTCTCTATTGATTATTGGAGACTTGTCCAAGTGGGAGACTATTGGAATAGTGTCCAATGTTATTAACTATTGGTAATATTTCTAATAATAGCAGGGTCCTTTTAGGTTAAAATTGATGTGTGTTTAACCAACTAGTTTTATTCCTACTTTTAAATTATAAATTAATCACACAAAAGGCAGTGGACCTGTCAATTGGTGGTATAGATCTAGCAAGCAGGGTATCGAAATCAGGGAACGACAATTAAACTAATTACTAAAATTATCTAAAAACAAAATAACAAATAATAAAAGAGGGGTTTTCTCTAGTTTTACAATAATAGAAACTTACTAACAGTTAAACTAAATAACTAACTAACAACTAAGCAAGCAAAGACCAACTAAATTCAATATCTAAAGGGGATTCTGTTCAAGTGATTAGATTCACATTCACTATGCTAATCCTTAGAAAATAAACTAATTCAAGCAGTGACCAAATGTCTAAATTAATTAATTCTATGGGTTATTTATTCGGGTTAAATAAGACTTGTAATGGTTAATCAAATTATCAATTCAATTAGCCTCTTGTTGTTGGTTTATCAAACAAGTTCACGCATTAACTTACCCATTCTCTAATTAATCCTAGCTTCACATTCACCAATCCTAGACACATAATAAAGTGTTCACATAAATCACATGAGGTAAACAATTAAGAGATGTTCATGCAATCTAACTGCTTTTCTATTAACATAAAATAGTTATTGTTAATGCATAAGGATCTTTAACAAGCTTAATCTAACAAAATCACCAATTAAAAGTTAATTCTACCATTAATCAAACCATAGTCTCAAAATTATCTTACCCAAACATAAGCTAGCAAGTTTAGCTCATGATTAAATCAGTAGAAAACTCAAAAATGAATTTCAATAACATAAACATGGTTTAAGTACTAGATCTAGTTAAGAGAAATCAAAGTATGCCTTAGTTGTCCTTCAAAACTTGAATTGGGTTGAATCTTCACTCTTCCAGGTGCCTTTATTCGTTATGAATCGCAACTCGTCCTCTTAGGGTTCTCAGAAGTCTCGTCTATCGATCTGGAGGGTTTCTTTTATAGATTCTACTCCACTCGTCGAGTCCAAGACCGACTCGTCGAGTCCCTCATTAAATTCCAGTGCACGACAAGTCAATGACTCTTTTGCTTCGCGAATCTTCGTGGGAACTCATCGAGTAGACATCCCTACTCGCCGAGCCCTTTGTGTTTTTTGATCCTTTCTTCTTTTGTTCACTCCAAAGCTTCCCGATAGCCGCTCCTGCTTCCTTTTGCTTCCGAGCACTTCTTTTGGACTGAAATTATAATTCAAACATAATTAAGTACCTTTTATCCATAATATGCAATTAATTAGCTAATAAATGATAAAAATATATACTAAATATAGAGCTAAACATGCACAAATCAAAATACCCCACACTTGACTTTTGCTTTCCCCAAGCAAAACTGGATTTTAAACATACTAGCATCACATAAGACAATCCCAATCGAACCCAACCATTATGCCAAGACCGCAACGCATGCATTTGTGTCTAAATTTTTCCTAAGGATCCCCTCAATTCTAAATACTTACAATCTTCATAAACACTCGTCCACTTCTTCCGAACAATGTTCATTTTATGCATCCCTTCGAATCCATCCCCCAAAAAATTTCTTAACCTCAAGGTATTTTTGGTCAAACAACCCAAGAATACATAATCTAGAAAAATACAACTTTTTGATACCACTATGGAGCTCTTTGTAATTCTTCACTTCTTTGATAATTTTGACTTTAATTTCCTCGAATTCACCATCTTTTGATTTTTTTTTGGTATCTTCAACTTTTGAACTTTTGGGATTTTGATCTTCGATCTTCACACTTTATTCTTGATAGCTCCAAAAATTCTAACAACTTTTTATTGTAATTCTTTTTTTTTTCACATGTAACTCACTTTTTTTTCACTCAATTCCTACATGCTTAACCAGGGGCGCTCAACTTCCACCCTTATTGGTTAAAGATAATAATTTTCTTGGATATATTTCAAGTACACGATGCTAAACATATTGCATCCCTCAAACTAAGCGAGATTGTGTTTTTTTCCCATGATTTCACTAGAATAAAGGAGGCCACAAATGCATTATAACGTATAGGCTCAACTAAACATTTGAGTTCTCATAGAATCATTAAACACAATACTTAGCATGAAATCCTAATTGTTTACCAAAATTTTCTAATTTAATCCTAACATTTCTAATGCAAAAATTTCAAAATTTTCACATTTTAACTAATGTAATAAACCAACCCCCTAGGGTTGGCAAAACAGCCCGAACCCGACGGGGAAACCCGAAACCCGATCATTTTGGGTCGGGTAATGAGTTTTTATCGGGTTCGGGGCAGGGAGTGGGTTACCCTCGCCCCGCCCGATTATATATATATATATATATATATATATATATATATATATATATATATATATATATATATATATATATGTTCGAAACCTTATAATGTTAATTGCATGCATTTAAAGATAAAATACTTATTATGAAATATCGTTTTAGTTATTAACGATCTAGTGTTAATGATCATTTTTTTATGTTTTGACGTATTATACTAAACTTAAACCAAATACTCTTTAATATAACGTCATGTTTTTTTTATTAAAGTGATGCATCATATTCTTAATTTAAAAGAGATAGTAGAACATGTATTTTTATAAGATATTGGGGTACCTTAAAACGGAATAAATATTTCGTTATGAATTATTGTAAACCCGATAAAATACCCGAAACCCGACGGAAAAACCCGAAACCCAATGGGGCGCCCCGATAAGATACCCGAAAGATATCGTGTCGGGTTTGGAAAACTATGACCTGCCCCGAACCCGCCCCGTTGTCATTCCTACAACCCCCTACCCCACACTTAAATTAAGCAATGTCCTCATTGCATATTATGCATGATAAAGAACAATAAAACAAAGGGGGAATTGGAACAAACTCCTCTGTGATAGTAGTTGTGAGGTTGATCTTATTCATTTAAAGCTCCATCTTCATTTGACTTTCGACATGCGAATAGTTCATCCATGTATTGGGTGTCAAGTCTCGTGTAGCAACAACTCCAAAAATGCTGGAAAAAACTCTTAGAAATCTCCAGAAATAAATCTTCTTGATAAAAACCAATTGTTGTGGGAATATAATCGTCAATCCTGAAGCTAAGAGATGAAATTCATAAACACTCGTCGAGTAAGTAATCAAACTCGCCGAGTTGAGTCGTGAAAGTGCAGAATTTGTGTGTTTACGCTTGGAATCGTCGAGTCAGTAGATGCACTCGGCAAGTGAGTAGCTAGGTGAAAAAAAAACTGTTTTATGCTCCAAGTCTTTTTGATAAATCTCAACCACTTCATAATTATATTAAATCTACTATCTTTCTTAAGTAATTAAACTTATTTGAATGCTCCTCATTATCGGACTCGATACTTGAACTTCACTCTCGCTTCCGCCTAGACTCGAAACTCCTATTACTCTCCAGGCTCTTTGTAGGCAACCCATTTTCAAATTCTGAAAAGACACTAAACAACCCATGAGAAATTAAAATCCTAATTACTAGAAGTTCCAACAAACAACTAAAAAACAAATTGTTCAACACAAAACACAAATAAAAAAACAAATCAGTCTTCATCTTCTTCCTCATCATCATCATGCATTGCCCCGCTCCCACCGGCTCTGCTTTGCCTTGCGTTCATCCTCTCCTCCCAAGTTGATATATAAGGATATTGGCCCCCGTCCACATGTTGGATGTTGAATTGGTTAAACATTTGGATAAAGGACCGATTGGCAAAATCCACGCCCCTTCCCAAATCATCTTGATATTGTCTTCCTTTAACATTAAACCATTTCGGGGGTATTTCATCCTCCACCGGAATCATCGGTGGATCGGGAGGTGCTTGCCCGCGTCTTTGCCTTCCTATCCTACCCGACTCCTCGGGTCCAATCACAGCATCATCATCTGGAATAGCATAGTGTCCCCCTCCATAATCCTCAATAATTATAGCCCTTCGAAAAAGAATAAGATTAAAGGGAGGGGTCAGAACCATTGTCATTAAGTTCCAAGCGCCACGAGTCATAAACCCATAAGAGTAGGCTAAACGTGTCACAAACATGCCACCATTAAATTTTGAAGTTTTGCGGTCCTTGACCGCCCCTTCAGCTAAGTATGAAGCCACGCACCATGGACTGTTGCAAAAGGTGTTGGGTGTAATGATGCTCCAAAGATAAAAAAACATTAAGGTTAGAAACCTTGTCATCATCTTTTCTTTGCTTGATGGTGTTTGAAATAAGGCGGTGAATAAGGTGATGCGTAGGTGATCGTATGCTCCCCTATTGAGCCGATTTGGGAATGTAAACTTTGCTGGCAATAGTGTTCCACCAACTTGTGCTTGTGACACCATCCGGGAATACTTTGTTGCAATGCTCCAAAAAAGTACGAAATGCATCCGTGTAGATCAATTTTAGGTCATAAATTCCCAACCTCCAAGCTAATTCCATCATAGAGCAATGGCGAACCTCGCCCCCAAGACAAAAGTAATATTCTCGGGGTTATAGTAATCGTCCCCACAATAGTGTTCCACCAACTTGTGCTTGTGACACCATCCGGGAATACTTTGTGGCAATGTTCCAAAAAAGTACGAAATACATCAGTGTAGATCAATTGTAGGTCATAAATTCCCAACCTCCAAGCTAATTCCACCATAGAGCAATGGCGATCCTCTCCCCCAAGACAAAAAGTAGTATTCTTGAGGTTATAGTAATCGTCCCCACCCTAGAAATGTATTGTGGAGAAAAATTCCAAGCACAACTCTTGATAGACCGACTCCTGGATACGAAAGATGCGACTCCATCCATCACACATGATAGACACCCCATTATGCACAAACGTCTTGACTAAATAAGGCACCAACTCCTCTTCGTAACAAACTTTCCCCAGCCATTCCCAATTAATCGCATTGGGAACACAAATCTCCTTTTTTTGGATTTCTGCAAGCTTCTTCTTCCACTTTGTCATCGTAGATTTGGACTCGATTTGTGGAAAATTCAACCAAGGGAAATCCCCTTGGCTTCCTCTTGAGCTTTGGCCCCGTGAAAACATGTTCCTTTCTCGCTTGAGAGAGATAGGGAGAAAGAGAGGGAGAGAGAGGGAGGTGCACCTTGAGTGTCGGCTGGCTGAATTAGGAATGGTTACCAATTAGGGTAAAAAACCCTAATTTAACATATATGTAAACATTAAAAAAGTTTCAGTAAAAACAAACCGACTCTTCGAGTCAGGGTCCGAATCGGCGAGTTTGGTCGCGATTTTGCGATTCCGGCTTTCGAGTTAACTCGTCGAGTAAGTCACCCAACTCGCCGAGTCACTCATTAGTTTTGAAAAATTGATATATATTTTTATAAATTTGATATAATTTTTTTATTCCTTTAGAAATATATCCAACCCACCCCACACTTAGACCATGATTGCCCTCAAGTAGTCATTTTGGACAATTAATAAGATGAAAATAGATAATTCCTAAAAACGAAAATAATTAAAACTAAAGAAAAGGGTAAAAGAAAGCAAACTCTAGTGACGGGTTGCCTCCCATTAAGCGCTTCTTTTTGAGGAGTCGTTAGCTGGACTCCTTCCCGCTCTACGTTTCTTCGTTCTCCTCCATCGGTAATTCACGCTTAATCTTTTGTTGTTTAAACTTTGTCTTGTAAGCATGTATCATTATTTTATATGCCCGTCTTAAGTCTTCTTTCCTTTTCCTTGTACTATCTTCTTCTATTGCATAACTGATCCATTTCACAACCTTCTTATTCTTCACGCCATTCTTTGGACCCATCTTTTGTACTCCTTCTTTGTCAATCTCGATTTCCCGTATAGTTGCCACTTCATCATCACTTGATATTAAGGAGTCCTCCTTACATTCGTCACCTTCTAAAGAATCCGGTGGTTCAAATGCAAATACTTCATAATTAGTAGAAACTCGGGCTCGAGGTTTGGTTCTTTTGATTGTATTTGACTCGATCTCTCGATTGGCCATGAGTGACTCAATGGATGAGTTATTCACATCATCATCCCAAGCCCTTGAATTCTCCTTTTCTCCCAAACTTACCCTCTTGTCAAGTTGAATTGCTTCTTCTTTTATCATCGTGTCAAGGTAAGCCAATTGTGCGTATTGGAAGTTCAAATTTTCAACAATTTCAGTATCTTCTATTGGACTGTCCAGAGGATCAGGAGAAGTGTGCATGTTAAGGCCAGAAAGGGAAATTGTAAGTAGCAAGACAAGATCTTCACGATTTTTGAGGTTCTCGATTGGACTCGTCGAGTCAGTCGATGCTACTCGGCGAGTTGGTGAGGTTTCCATAATTTTTATTGTTTCTTTTGAGCCAGCTTCCTCTAGCAACCTTTCTATCTCCTTTAAATATTCTCTAGTATCGAAATTCCCTCCGAAAGGTAACATAAATTTGTTTGGATTTTCTTCTTGTAAAAGCGCAAACACTCTTTCTAACACTTCATCATCCAAATCTACTAAGGAAACTTCTTCGTTTTTCATCCCTTCATCCTTTTCTCCTTTTCTGCTTTAAACACCACTGAATTGTTCCCTACCCTTAGTGTTAGTGCAGATTCACACACATCTGCTATTGCACAAGCAGTATTCAAAAATGGCCTCCCAAGAATGATTGGAACTTTAGGGGGTGTTTGGTAGAGATAATTTGGAGGAGAGAAATGGAATCAATTCCATTTCTCTTGTTTGGTTTGTATTAAATATGGATAGAAATAGAAGAGAATCAATTCCATTTCCATCAAAATAATTCTCTATAAATAATAGAGAAAAGGTGAGAAAAAGAAAAGCCAACTGTCTGAGAAATAGAAAAAAAGGCGGAGAAGTAAGAAGCCCCGACTTCGAGCCCTACCAACTGCATCCCAAGTTCTAATCAAGCTTCTAATAATCGTTATTTGGGTATCTCATGTGATCGTTTATGAATCGGCCTAGTTCTTCTCTTCCGTCTTCGGTTCCCACCTTACATACAGGTATCATACACTTTTCCCTGCCAAAATCTCGTTTTTTGTTTCTTCTTTTTGGTTGATTTTCAACAAATGTCCAATTTGATCTATTAATCACTTTATTGAATCTCAATTTAAGTTTAATTCATGTTGTGCTTGCAATTATTGATTTGCGTAATTGAATCAAGTATCTTTGCTTACGTTCATATTAATTCGATTTTAGCTTGCTGTGCGAAACTGGAGCCGGTTTTTTTTGGAAACTTCACATTAATTTGACTTTTCGTTTGGTCTTCATCCTATCAACGAACAAAGTTAACAAAGAACTATTCCACTGTAAGTAATTAACTAAACTAAAATTGTTATCCATCCCTCAAAAAGTCAAAGTTAAAGAAAACAAACATGGCGGCTTAAGTTTTTCAAGATATGACCTTTTTACCCTTGGGTCTACATACTACCTGTTGAGATTTTGCTTCAAAGGGATATTGCTTTTTGGGTGTTGTTTAATTCAGCTTTCACGCCATTCTTTGTACACCCTGGTAGTTTTTTATGTTTCTCATATTTTATACATTTTCGCACCTGGTGTTGGTTTGAAGATCCTGGTAGTTTGGTGTGTTGCTGGTGTTTGTTTCAGCAAAGTGTTCAAGACTTCCATACTTGTATCATCTATGTAATCCCTTTTCATTAGTTTTGCATTCTTTTCATTAGATACATTTAACAAGGGCATAAAAATCAATTTGGCTCGGACATGTATCATCTATGTAATCCCTTGTTCTTGTTTTGTAAGCTTACTATTATTATGTTGATTGATTAATTATAAAAAATGTTGTTTAAAAATAAACATGGTAAAAATTTAATTTCCATTTCATTGTTTATTACAACCAAACAAGAGAATTGATTCTCAAGTATATTTCTCTGATGAATTTTCTGTTGTACCAAACATTGGAATCAATTCGTTTTCCTCAACTTAATTCCATTTCTCTGCATTTCCATTCTCTGCTACAATTCCATTTCTTTGTACCAAACGCACCATTAGGGTCTTCTTCCATGTCAATCACTACAAAGTCCACGGGAAACACAAATTTACCGACTTTGATGAGAAGATCTTCGCACACTCCTTTTGGATATATTATTGTCTTATCGGCTAGATGGATCTTCATACGAATCGGCTTTGGCTCCGGTAAAATTAGCTTCTTGAATAAAGAATATGGCATTAGATTAATACTTGCACCCGAATCGGTTAACGCATGAGTAGAAATTATGTTCCCGAATTGACAAGGAATGGAAATGCTTCCCGGATCACCCCTCTTTTCTGGCAGTTCATTCAGCAATACTTCAGCAACTTCTTCCATATTTTGTCTAGTAATGAAGAGGTTTTTATGCAAAGTTTCATACTTAGGCGTTTGAAGTATCGTTTCAACAAATGGAATGTTCACTTGGAGGGTCCTCACTTGCTCCATAAATCTTCTATACCGCTGAATCTGCTCATCTGGTATGGCTCGAATTGGAAATGGCAAAGGGTGCTTGTAAGGTTTCAAAAGAGAACAATTTTTTATCATCAGACCTCGGACTTGTCGAGTCCGTGATGCCGACTCGGCGAGTCGAGTCGGGTTTGCTCGATTTCTATTCATCTGTCTCTTCTGTTTGCTCCTTATTGGGTTTCTTCTGAATAGAGGTCAGAGGAGTGAAAATTTTGTTAGAATTAGTAGTTATCACATTTAGATGCGCAAATTTTGAATTTTTTCGGTATTGTTGGGAAGTTCACCGAGTGTTCTTTGATTGATTTGTTGTGCAAGCTGAACTATCTGTTTTTCAATGTTATGAATGGAGGCTTGCTGATTCCTAAGCAAATTTTGTTGATCTTTCATCATAGCTTGATGATCTTTAAGCATTACTCGTTGCTCCTTCAATTCAATTTCGGTATCATTGTGCCTCTTCTCAGATGCAACTATAAACCTTGTGAACATCTCCTCTAAATCAGCTCTCTTTTCCATAACCGTTTCCTCCTTTTGATAGAAACCCCGTTCTTTTTGCTTGTATTTCTCATCCTTTGCCTTTTTGTACTCATCATACGAGAGCCATTACTTCTTGGGTTTCCACCAATTATCATCAAATCTATCGCCACTTGAATAGAATACTTGAGCTTTCTTGTTTCCATTCTCATCCAAATCACAATCTTTAGTAAGATGAGGTCTGTTACAATTTTCACATCCAACCCGAATAACATGGATTGTTTGATCCATCTTAGTCATCCTCCGATCTAAACTATCTAGTTTAGCCATCATTGCCGCCATGCTATCGCTAACAGTGTTCACCACCCCCCGAATTACTTCATTCCTTGGGTTATGATATTCTCTAGAGTGTTTAGAGAATTCCTCAATTAATTCCTTGATCACCGGGGGTGGATTCTTTGTGAGCGGTCCTTGCGAGTCAAGAAGCTACCTTGCAGTCACATTTACTCCATCATAAAAGATAGATAGTTCTTGTTGGCTATTAAGATCGTGATGTGGGAAATTCCTTAGTAAGCCCTTGTATCTTTCCCATACCTCGTATAAGGATTCTCCAGCTTGTTGTTCAAAATTGGCAATGGCTTTCTTCAATTTGGCTATCTTTGAGGGGGACAAACTTGATCAATGAACTCTTCCTTCATTTTAGCCCATATAATGATAGATCTTGGAGGTAATGATTTGAGCCAATCCTTTGCAGCACCTTTGAATGTAACTGGAAGCATACGAAGCAATTGGGTCTCGCGAGGCACATTTGAAACATTAAAATAATCAGCTACATCGTTGACCTTATCCAAGTGTTTATAGGAATCTTCGTGATCTTTTCCGTAGAAGGGAATCTCCTTTAGTTGAGCAAGTATGTGACCTTTAAGCTCAAAGGTGGCAGTTGCGGGAATTGTGAGTTGCACAAGTCCCGAGACGATATCGTTATGTATTCTCTTCTTCCATTCTCCCATGGGAACTTCATCAATGTTAGCCATGGGGTTAATTGGTTCATCTTCAGAGTTGCTCTCTTCCTCGGTTTCGGATTCGGAGTTGTAGTTGAATTCGGCCTCTTTTGGATTATCTTCAATATTCTATAACTTGCTCTTTTGATTGTTAGTCTCTCCTACCTTCTTGTTCTTTTTCTTCCCAAAAACCGTTTTCAAGCTCTTAAATGGTGATTTCGTCAGTGTATAGAGCCTTCTACCTCCTTGCCTTTATTTTTCCTTAAAGCGGATTTTGGGTCTTCAAATGGAGGAACCAGGGTGTGTTGGATCCTCTGGTCATGTAATGCTTGCAAACAAAACAAGAAAAACGCGTAAAAGGAACAAAAATAAAAATTAGAAACGAAAATAGTTGTTCAGCGATGGACTCGTCGAGTCTGGTTGTAGGGACACGGCGAGTTCAATGCAAAAACAACAAAAATTTTAAACAAACTTCCTAAAAGCTAAAAACTGAAATTAAATTATAATCCTAAATCTACTAAAAGCAGTAACTTTGTGCAAGAGAAATCTCACACAAAGGATCGATAACAATAGTAATCAATTTAAATTTAGAACCGTTCCCCGACAACGACGTCAAAAACTTGATGTGTATTTAACCAACTAGTTTTATTCCTACTTCTAAATTATAAATTAATCACACAAAAGGCAGTGGACCCGTCAATCGGTGGTATAGATCTAGTAAGCAGGGTATCAAACTCAGGGAACGACAATTAAACTAATTACTAAAAGTATCTAAAAACAAAATAACAAATAACAAAAGAGGGTTTTTCTCTAGTTTTACAATACTAGAAACTTACTAACAGTTAAACTAAATAACTAACTAACAACTAAGCAAGCAAAGACCAACTAAATTCAATATCTAAAGGGGCTTATGTTCAGGTTCGACTCAATTGATCCCATGATTGATTTAATGGCAATAGTGCAATGGATTAATCTTTTATTGGCTACCAATTCAGGTGATTAGATTCACATTCGCTACGCTAATCCTTAGAAAATAAAATCATTCAAGCAGTGGTCAGTTGTCTAAATTAATTAATTCTCTAGGTTATTTATTCGGGTTAAATAAGACTTGTAATGGTTAATCAAATTATCAATTCAATTAGCCTCTTGTTGTTGATTTATCAAACAAGTTCACACATTAACTTAGGGATGTTATTCGGGTCGGAACCGAATCGAACCGACCCGAACCCAAATAAACCGAAAACCGAATAAGGATAACTGTATGAACCGAAAACCGAACCAAATAAGCAATACGAGTTCGATTCGGTTTGGGTATTATTCGATTTGGTTCGGTTCCGACCCGAATAACCCAAATAACTTGTACAAGATGATTAAGGAGCCAAATAACCCAAATAATCCAAATAACATTTACAATGTGATTATAAATATTGTATTTTGTATGAATTTTGTAGTTTATGATAAACACGAATTAACTATTATTGATATATAAAATGTAAAATCCAACCACCGCAATCTTAAGATATAGTTACTAAGCAACATATTAAACACTAAACATTAAACATCCAAATATTCCAGGTTATCGCAAGGGCCGTTTTTTTCTTCAGACACAAGGGTCGATTTTTTTTCTTATCGTGAATGGACTTTGAACTTTGAACCAATGATGATCGATCAAAGATTCCAGGTTATCGCAACTCGCAAGGGCAGCAAACGCAACTTGCAAGGATGAGAAAAACCTCAATAGTTCAAAGAGCAATGTCATCGATTTGGTGTAATACGCTACTGTTGATTTGGTGTAATACGTTACTGGATGATCGAATATATATTTCATTGATTTTTTTGGTGTATTCCGTGGGTATTTTGGGTAACGATCGATAGAACACAATACCGAATAAGCAATCGTGCAAGGGAAAAAAATGTGACTTTTCATATTCGGTTTGGTCCTTTTGGATCGAATAAGCCCTTATTCGGGTAACCCGGACCGAATAACCCGAAAACCAAAAAATCCTTATATAGATACCCGAAAATCGAATCGAATTGCTTATTCAGGTCTAATTTGGTTCGGTTCGGTTCGGTTCGGGTTTTCGGTCCAAATTCTCATCCCTACGTTAACTTACCCATTCTCTAATTAATCATAGTTTCACATTCACTAATCTTAGGCACATAATAAAGTGTTCACATAAATCACATGAGGTAAACAATTAAGAGATGTTCATGCAGCCTAACTGCCTTCCTATTAACAGAAAATAGTTATAGTTAATGCATAAGGATCTTTAACAAGCTTAATTTAACAAAATTACCAATTAAAAGTTAATTCTACCATCAATCAAACCATAGTCTCAAAATTGTCCTACCCAAACAGAAGCTAGCAAGTTTAGCTCATGATTAGGGCAATAGAAAACTCAAAAACAAATTTAATAACATAAACATGGCTTAAGTACTAGATTTGGTTAAGATAAATCAAAGTATGCCTTAGTTGTCCTTTAAAACTTGAATTGGGTTGAATCTTCACTCTTCCAGGTGCCTTTCTTCGTTTTGAATCGCAGCTTCTCCTCCCAGGGTTCTCAGAAGTCTCGTCTATCGATATGGAGGGTTTCTTTTATAGATTCGACTCGACTCGTCGAGTCCCTCATTAAATGCCCGTGTACGACAAGTCAAGGACTCTTCTGCTCCGCGAATCTTCGTGGGAACTCGTCAAGTAGACGTCCCTACTCGCCGAATCCTTTGTGTTTTTTGATCATTTCTTCTTTTGTTCACTCTAAAGCTTCCTGATAGCCGCTCTTGCTTCCTTTTGCTTCCGAACACTTCTTTTGGACTGAAATTATAATTCAAACATAATTAAGTACCTTTTGTCCATAGTATTCAATTAATTAGCTAATAAATGATAAAAATCTATACTAAATATAGGGCTAAACATGCACAAATCAGCCCCTAAGACCTAAATTGAGTAGAATAAATAAAGGAGAAATTGATTTATTAATTATTATGGATAATAATTAATTAGAAACTAATTGGAAATATATTTTGGGAATTAATTAACAGATTAATTATTTAAAGGGTTGAATGTTCATTAATCGATAGTTGGTTAATTAGGAATGTTCCAGAACCTTATGGAATTATGGTTGGATGAAAATCACTCCATCCCACATGGGAAAGGAGTGAAATTTCGTGGTTATGCCTCCATCCCACATGGGAAGGAGTACAAAAACCCAGGAGGCATCCAAGGCTATAAATATGGCCTTAGGGATTTCATTCCTCCTTGCACCTTGGCTTGAAGTATTCGCCAACCCTTCTTCCTCCCCCTCTTAGGGACGATTTCTAACCCTTTTAGGTTTGTGAAATTGACCCTTCTCCTAGTTATTTTTATCCCACTCTTTGGTGTCATTGGGTGTAATACCATTAGAGGGATTCTGGTTTGGATCCTTTCATCCAAGCAACTTCATGGAGGTTCAAGATCTCAAGCATGGAGATCAAGGGCTACATAAGAGGTATGTTTTCTTTTTTGTTTTTATGTTTTCTAGGGTTGATGTAATTAGCATGAAGCCATAGATCCATAGGATGTATGTACACTTAGGAACATTGTTGTTTTGATTTTCGCTACCTAGTTTTAGAGTGTATTTGATGCGTAGAAAACCCAACACATTATACTCAAGGGTTGAAGGCACCAAGGCTGACATTTTTTGGATTGTTATCCTGATATGTTATATGCTCGAGTATCGTATGAACCGTTAGATCAATATCTTGGTAGATAGGATGTTATTATGTTGTTATGATTTGTTAGATCAGTCTCCTGGTAGATAGGATGATATTATGCTATTATGATATGCTAGATCGGTATCCTAGTAAATAGGATGTTATTATGCTATTATGATCTGTTAGATCGGTTTGTCTGTCTATATACTTTTATGTGATTATATGATATATGTGCACATGTTTGATTAGTGGTTGAGGCTTATCTGCTTTGTGCAAGAGCCAACAAACAGCATTCCAACCCGATGGATGTAGGTCGTAGGTATTCCATCCCGAGGATGATTGGACTCGTAGTATGTGGGCATTCCAACCCGATGGTTGTGGGCCGGGAGTATAACATCCCGAGGATGACTAGACCGATAGTATGTTGGCATTCCGACCGATGGTTGAGGGTCTGGGGCATTCCAACCCGATGGTTAACTGGGCCCATTGTATGCTGTTATTATATGTGTTACTTGTTGTGCGCGTATATTAGGGGAAACTCACTAAGCTTCGGACTTATAGTTTTGGATTTTGTTTCAGGTACCTCAGATGATCGCGAAAAGGCGAAGAAGTGATCGTGCACCTCCTCTCATTTTTATGATATTGATTTCTGGGATACTCTAATGTCTAAACCATTTTGAAAACATTTTGTAATAACTTAATGGTTTTGAATGATTGAAAATGTTTTAAATTAGCTTGATTTTTATTGATGTTACACTCTACCTAGTTGAAATCATCAAGCTACGACGTTAAGTCCCAAACACATATCACAACACTTCCACACCCCTTAATATAAATAAATAATCTATATATATTTCATTGCATGACTTTTATTTCCGATTTAAGATAAAGCAAGCTCAAAGATTTTTTTAAGATATTTGATTATATTTCCAAAATTATTGTATATATAGTTGAAAATTTGACGTTTCACAAATGGCTTGCTAAACCTAAAATTGACATTTGTTGGTGTTGTTAGGAAAAGAAATTTGCAAAATTGACAGTGTTTTTTGAAAGGATAGTGAAACCTTATTGTGTTGTTATGCAATTCATACCTCCATTCAAAAAATATGATTCATATCGCAAAGTAAGTGCTTTCGCAATGTACCAAACATTACGCCAAATATGTATTCATATCTTCCACCATCTTTGTCGTACACATGCATTTTGAGTTTATTATGAATTAATCTTGCTTATATCCTTTCATTACATTTGATTATCTTCATCTCTTATTTTGAACGATGCACCAGAGCTTTAGACTTCTAAACACTAAACAAAATCATTGGTTGTGAATGTAAAACTTAGAAATGGCATGTAAAATCATTGGTTCTCAATATAAAACTTATAAACACAACATAAAATGTAAAATACTAGTTATTCGTGTATGAAAATAAAAATATAACACATAGCCAAACAAAGTATAACTTCGAAAAAAAATAAAAAAAAAAATGTTTTACAAAATTCTTATAATGATTATGTCTTAATACAATAACCCAATTTAGTGAGAGTTGTGAAAAACAATATAATAATTAATATTTATTCCAAAACTCGGCAATTCTATTTAACGACATTCGACTACAAATAAGTTTAAATGTTTTTATTTTAAACAATATAATTGCTCTTTATGTAATCAAGTTACTATAATTTCGCTAAAGTAAAAAAATAAGTGAAAATTTGTCAGTAAAATCTAATTCCCGTTAAACAATAAAATTCCAATCAAAATTCTCATAAAGTACCACTTAGCAACATAAGTAAGAAGAGTAAACAATAAAATTCCAATCAAAATTCTCATAAAATATCACTTAGCAACATAAGTAAGAGGGAAAATAATCTAAAAGGGTAATATAGTTCTTATTTTATACACGTTTAGTCATTCTTATTTATTTGTTATAAAATAAACCCTATAACTTATTGAATATGTACGCATTTAACCTTTATGACTGACTACTTCAGTTTAAGTTATTTGTTTGTACACATTTAGTCATCATTATTATTATTATTTTTGCAAAATAAGTCATTATTGTTTTTATACATATTCAGTCATTATGACGAGTTTCTTCAGGTTTTTCTCATGTGACATTCTACCTGAGATAATCATTAATGATGTATTCTTATACGTGGCTCGTATGTGCAATGGAATCATGTGTTACTTTGTCTTGGTTTTGATAATAACATTGTCTTTTTGATATTCGTAACTATTATAATACAATACTAACCATATTTAATACCAATACAAACTTCATTTAATAGCAACACAACAACATTACATAAGATGAATAAAATAAATTAGCGATAGTGATTTCAATTGTAGGAAATAGTGTTTATATTTATAATAGTTCGTAATATTATTGTTAATAACAAAGTCATTTTGGGTTACACATAATAACAAATTTAAGCAATTATTGTCATGAGATTTTTATTAGGGATCCAATTTGTTTAATTTATTAGTGATTAATTAATCAATAGAAGTTCACGACGCGTCTCCTATGTCCTCACGACTGAACCCTAATTGTTATAGGGCTTTAGTATTCTACGATTCAATGTGGTTGAGGCATAAAATCTCATATTTAACAGCTGCAAGCTCATCTTCAAAATTCGGTTCAACTTGAAAAGAACATAAAACCAGTATGTTGAAAATAGTCAAAATCGACATACTAAGAAATTAGGAAAACTCTAAACTCTTTTAAGGTGTTATTTTGCCTTGGAAGTGCAAATTCGAGTTCGGAGAAAGCAACCACAAAGAATCTCGTTGTATGACACAAACATTATTTGACAGATTCGTGAATTCTATTAATAATATAAGTGATGGACGAACCACTTATATGAACATCTCATTAATGATTGTCCCATATAAAATATCACACGAGCAAAACCTAGATAAAACTTATCATAAAGAAAACTAAATGGTTACAAACCGATAACTTAATCTGGAGTAGCCAGTAACAATCATTTGATATGTATAAAACAATAAATTAAAATGCTTATTTTACAAGAAAAAAAATCAATAATAACTAAATACATACAAAATAAATACTGTATTATTCTTTTAGCTAATTCCTAAGTAATACTTCACAATGATCGAATGGTTATAGATGGAAACTAATATGGTTATTTTGTTACAATTTTTTTTTTTTTTTTTCATTCATATTTTTGTGATTACCACCCTTAGATAAACAAACTTTAACTCGATGATCAAAGATTAATATAAATAAAATTTTGTATGAGGGTAGGAGTAAGGCTCACCCATTGGATCTGTTCTTCTCCCCTTTGCGGTTTTACTTCACAATCTGCACAAAGGGTACAGACAGCTAAATCTCTCCCTCTCCGATGGGGATCCAGCAAGAACAGCCACCGGTAACGTCACATCAACTATCTACTCAACCGCGTACCGCCACCGCTGACCTCTTCGGCGATCCAATCGACTCCCATCCCTTATGGTTTAAACAATCCTCATTCCTCAGCCCTGATTTCGACTCGGAATCATACATCTCCGATCTACGAACCTTTGTGCCCTTTGAAACCCTAAGATCGGAGCTGCAATCTCATCTTTCATCCCTTAAACATGAACTAGTAGAGCTAATTAACCGAGATTATGCTGACTTCGTGAATCTCAGCACCAAACTTGTAGATGTCGATGCCGCTGTTTTGCGTATGAGGGCACCACTCATTGAGATCCGTGAGAAAATATTGGGGTTCCGAGGGGCGGTTGAAGGGTCGCTTGTATCATTACAGGGTGGACTTAGACAAAGAGCGGAGGCTTCTGCTGCTAGAGAGATCTTGGAACTTTTGATTGATACTTCTCATGTCGTCTCCAAGGTAATGTGAACCTCTTGGAGCTTAATCAACTTCACAAATTTCGATTCATTAGTCTATTTCACGCGGATTTAGTTGATCTTTGAGCAATAGTGCTTAACTTAACTGCTCTCCCATGGTTTACATCGAGTAAAACATCTGGATCCCCAAGCTACACTTTTAGAAGCTGCATCTTAATTTAGGGATTTACGAAGTTTTGTTATTGCGATTGCAGGTTGAGAAACTAATAAAGGAGCTACATAATGTACCTGCTGATGGATCAAATGGAGATCTACACACTACAGAAAAGGGTCATTTAAGCAACGGTGTCTCTGTACAGCATGCTGAAATTGGAATCAATCTCAGGGAAACTCAAAGCATGCTTTTGGAAAGAATTGCTAGTGAAATGAACAGGCTAAAGTTCTACTTTGCTCATGCCAAGGTCTTTCCACTTTAATATACACAAAAATTTACTCCTCTTTCTTGATCAATCCTGTCTTAGTAACTTACACACATTCTTTCTGTCTTAACGGCAGTACAGAACCTGCCTTTTATTGAGAACATGGAAAAGAGGATACAAAATGCCAGCTTATTGCTGGACACAAGTTTGGGACACTGTTTTGTAGATGGATTGATACACAAAGATGAAAATGCAGTATACAATTGCTTACGTGCTTATGCTTCTGTTGACAACACCCATAATGCAGAAGAGATATTCAGATCAACAGTGGTTGCACCATTAGTTCAGAAAGTGATTCCCTACACTTCATCTGGAATGGTTGGTGGGTCCACTGGTGATGAGCTTGAAGAAGACTTTAAACAAATCAAGAATCTCATTGCTCAAGATTGTACATTTTTGTTGGAGATTTCTTCTACAGGTATAAATATGCTCAATTCTTTATTCCTATACCATTAACAATATAAAGAGCTTTTTGGTGGAGACCTTTACTATATAATTGTGCCTTACTATTGCAGAAAATTCGGGTTTGCATGTTTTTAGTTTTCTTGCGAATTCAATTCTTAAGGAGGTTCTTTGGGCAATTCAGCAGGGAAAGCCAGGGGCTTTTTCTCCTGGAAGACCTACAGAGTTCTTGAAAAATTACAAGTCAAGTCTTGGTTTTTTGGCTGATTTAGAAGGTAATAGAATAAATTCTTATTTCCTTTATCTGGATTTGTATTTGAGTTGCTTATTGTTTGGATTTAACTTTGTATTGTTATTTAAGGATACTGTCCTTCAAGATCTGCTGTTGCCAACTTTCGAGCTGAAGCTGTATATGTAGATTTCCTTAAACAATGGAACATTGGGGTGTATTTCTCATTGAGGTACTTCCAATTCCCTAAATTGGAAAGTAATTAATATAATTAAAATATTCTAGTGAGTAGAGTTAAATGTATTGGATTTACAATTTTACATATAAATCATGGAATGTAATAACCCATTCCATTCTTTTGTGATTCAATTCCATGATCCATCCAAATCCAACCAAACACACCTAATTCACATGCATCTTACTTGTAGGTTTCAGGAAATAGCAGGTTCATTAGATTCTGCATTTGTTGGTTCAAGTCTAACTCCAATTCCGAAGTCAGATTCCGATTCCGATTCCGACCAGGGAAGTTCTCAGCACGTGACTTTAAAGCAAAGTCTTACTCTTTTAGAATGCCTCAATTCCTGTTGGCGAGAAGACGTTCTTGTCCTTTCTATCTCTGATAAATTTCTTCGCTTAACTCTGCAACTGATATCTAGGTTGATTTTCCAATCAAATTTTAACCAATTTATAGTTGTTTTTTTTTTTAAATTAATAATAATATTGCTGACGTGGCAAAAAATTGATGCACAGATATGCAAATTGGTTGTCAGCTGGACTCTCTGCTCGTAGTACCCGTAACTCAGGCTTTGAATGGGCACTTGCTGCTGCCCCAGATGATTTTGTTTATGTATGTTTTTTCCCTTTCTTCTTCATTTTTTTTTTAAAATAAGTTTTATATTCTGTTTTTTCCCCAGATTAATTTTGTTTTGTTTTGCAGATAATTCATGATTTAGATCATCTAGCCACAGAGATTTGTGGGAAGTACATTGAACACGTGTTAAAGATTCTAAATTCCTGCTCTACCCAAGTTGTTGACACTGTTAAAAACAGCATTCTACAAGGGGGTCAATCTCTTAAAGATCTTGTCCCTTCTGTCATTGATTCAATCATTGAAACATTAGTTGAAAAGTCAAACGAGGTACATATTTTAATTTTTTTTTTTTTGTAACATCATCCATTGCTAATAAAAAAATATAATTACAGGAACTGAAACAACTACACGGGATAGTTGCTGCTTACAGAATGACCAAAAAACCACCTCCTGTGAGACATTCCCATTATGTGTCAGGGGTGTTGCGCCCCTTGAAGGTATGTATCTTTTTTTTTTATTGAAAAATTGAGGGTGTATACTATAGGGATTAATAAGAAAGTGGACAGGTTTTTGTGGAGGGTGAAAGAGCTATGACATATTTAAGAGAGGATAGAAGAGGTAAACTGATAGAAGGAGCTGCAGTGAAGATTACTGGGCGTTATAATGACCTGGCTGCTGATATTGTCAACACAGCAAGAAAAACAGAGACTTCACTTCAGAGAATACGTTTAGGTGCCCAGAGACGAGCTGGCGCCACATCAGATGTCTCTGATCATAATGTTTCTGAAACCGATAGAATTTGCATGCAGTTATTTCTCGACATTCAGGTATTTTCATTTTCATTTTCATTTTCATTTTCATCCCAAACCAAAAATATCAACAGGGACTAAAAATGTTACATAAACCTCAAGTAAGGACCTAAAATGAAAGTATGGTGTTAATGTACAGGAATATGGGCGCAACCTTGCGGGTCTTGGGGTGGAAGCAGCTAAAATTCCAGCGTATGGCTCTTTGTGGCAGTTGGTTGCTCCTCAAGATAGACAAGGTGAAATAAGGTTTTAGTTTTCAGAGTTTTTGACACAGGTTTTTGAGGCATTTCTCTCGCTGTTTTTTTAGCTTTTCTTGTTATATTTTTTTTATCGACATATATAGGTTTTTGTTGATCATTTTTACTAATAATGTATCCAAGACGATTTTGTAACTAGTGTTGTGATTTATATCAATGACAATTTTATATGTGTATTTCTGGTATACCTTAAGTGGGCTTTGAGACGATATAGAGAAAATATGAACAAAATAAATGCTATGAACCAGAAGAGGAACTTAATAAGAAACGATCCATGATCATTAATGTCATTATTGATGTTCACATAAAATGCTTTACTTGACTCAAAATCCAAAAAAATAAATATAGAGAACTGCAAATTTGGTCTCTGTTGTTGCTAATTCCTTTGGTTAGGATCTGGTGACTTTCGAATTTGTGATGGTTCTTTAACCTTATCCAATTTTTGGATACACAAGTAAATATATACTCATTCACCTATTTGGAACTTTGATAAAATCTAAAAATCCATATCAGTTCTCACGAATTATCCCATTATAAGGGAGAAATAAATATCAAAATGGAAAGTGACCATACACAATCCAGGAAATATCCAAATTTGATCACCAAACCCCGGTTTTCATCCCCAAATTTCTAACAATGACAACTTTAAAACAACAGTTAAACATTGTTCCGAACTGCATTAAAAAGCATCTAAATTACCAAAAAAAAAAAAAAATCATCAAATTAGAGTTCAGTGTGTCCAGGGAACCAAGGCAAGCCAGGCTGAGCACATTGTTTGGCATCCAAAATAGGAACAATCGGCCCCAAAAAAAGTCGCCACAAGTCAAGTATTATCGTAACAAGCATAGCCGCCCCTAAAGCATCAACAGCCACCCGCGGTAGGTCCCATGGATCTCCCACTTTCTCATCAATCCTATAAACATCAATAACACAATCAAACAATGTAAGTGACATAGTGGCCTTTCTACCATAATCCACTGAGATTCATCACTGCGTTACTCACATTCAAATATCAACTTCTTACCTTAGAAACATTGGAAAGCTTACGAGAAAGTAGATCGCATAAAACAATGAACCAACTTTGTACATTAATGTTCGGTCCACAAATGTATAATAAGGGAACTGCACAAAAAAAATCATTATTTCAATAAATATAACAAAAACATAGATTTCAAAATTTACTTACATTTGAAATAGCCACAGTCTCTAGGTATGCAATAAAGTAAGAAAGAGCTAGAATCCATGCAGATTTAATAATCCACTGTGTTTTCATTGGCAAGTGAGCAATAGCATGTTGTAGTCTACGGAGTGTTAAATTTGATGTCACATGGTAAAATAAAAAACAAACATTTGTTAAGAGAAAGGTCGTGTGGGGTACCTGAAAAAAATAATTTAATAATCATTTTTCTTTTTCTTTATAATCACATAGCAAACAGAAAAGGCAAATAGCAATGTAGTATAAGTATGTTGCTAATTCCTGAAATTTGTGCATAATAATGGCTTACATTGTTCATCTTCCATGATGGAAAGGTGTAGGAGGCACCCAGGACTGTGAAAAAATAATGGGTCCAAAAGTAATTCCCAACATAGCTAAATATAATTATCCATAAACTTGCCTGAATCAATATTATAAATTATATGTTAAGTAGGAAAACTTGTGTAAATTATATATAATATTAATAATAATTAAAAACGATTACTTGCCTTCACCCAATACCTATCTTTCCAGTTGAGACTACGATCTGCCTGGAAAAGAAAACATGAAGTAAAAGGACTGTAAATAATAAATATGTCTGATTCTTCATGTTACAGATTCCATTGTTGAGATATTCATATACTCTTTTGGTGATATGAAATCACTGATGAGGATTGAAGTAAACAAACGCACTCACCTTTCCAACCACAAATATTGGTATAAGAAAAGCAGGAAGCACAGAAATGAGCCCTAGAAGCAAATACTCCAACTCCTTGAAATCCTGTTAATGGAATCATACAAAGTAGAATGAGATATTTATTAGCTCAAAATCAATGGTGGTTTTGACCTTTTCAACAACATTTGATGACCACAACAAAGTTCTATAAGAATCATTCGAATCTAAAAATGTTGGTGGAAAAGTGACATCAATATTCCATAATCATAAGATATACCAAAAGGTAGGTTTAAATTTGAGTTATGAACTGTAGAAGTCAACTTCCATGTCCCCCCATCATTCAAATCAAACGAACTAGTTTAATTTCGGATTATAATCATTTCGGCGAATACGTGTTTCCAATTTTCAAGTTCTTCACATTTTGCATAATGTTATAATCCATGAATCTATCAAAGACCAATTCGAAATCTGAAACAATAATTCAGATATTCTACTGATCCAGCTTCATAACAGCGGATTCGATTGATGAACACAAGTGCGAAGATACGAAAATCATGAAGTTAAAAAGGGTTACCTCGTAGAGCTTGTAAGGAACGACAATACCGAGACAAAGCGTGAGCCAAAAGGGTGTGTAAAGAAGGAAGAACAGTTCTCCCCATCTCTTGCTTGGATTTGTTGCTAGCCATAAACTCGAACTAAATTCTCCTGCTACTGCTTTTTCACTCCCTACATCGCCAAATTCATCCAAACAATGAAGAAGATTTGGGATAATTCATTATAGTTTTGTAAATTGACATCTGAAGACTACTGTGGGAGATTGAATTGAACTTACCGCCCATATTTGCAGTCGGATCGTAAAGGTATGTTTGATTCTCCATTGGTGTGGTATCAGTTGGAGCTTGATAGTGGAGTAAACTTCAAATTATGTCCCTGAACTATGTACAACCTTACATGTTTAGTCCATAAAGATTTGTTTTTCCATTTGGTATTCAAAATTGCCTCTTATGTCTCATTTCGGGTCCGAAAAGGCTACAAGTGTTAGCATAAGTTCGTTAAAATAATCACATTTATGGGTAAAGACTAAAGAGGTAATGTTTTCGTATATCATTTTCATTTTCTATCCATCTTAATCTCGATATTTTATGTTAATGTCATTAATTATTAATGAATTAACTTTTTTACAAATACAATTACCTTTATACAAAAGATGCTATAACCATGTTAAAAAAGTTTGTTATTTTACCGTAAGATATCATTGGTTTATTATAAAGAAAAAAAGTTAGTTTGTTACACATTTATAACATTAACTAACATTTACTTGTTTTTCTATAAAGTGAGGAACGAAGAACACAAAATATTTTTAGCCAGAAGAAGAGAAAGCAGTTTGTTTAGATTTAGTTTAGGATTCGAGCTTTTGATTTATGATGTGCTTTATGTATTTGATAATATGAATATAATATCGATCCAAATTAATGATTACATTGTATGTTTTAAACCTTCATATAAAATTTAACAAAAAAAAAAAAAAAAAACGTAGTCAAAATGGATGAAGTTGAAAAAATTAATGTAGATCGACAAAAGTGACTTTAAAGGTCTATGCCTTGTGTACATGGATTACGACATAGTTATGTTTAGCACTCCTAGTGAGATGAAATCGATTATTTTGAACAAAAGGTGTAAAAGAAATCTTTATTGACTTAATATGTATCATGAAGTATAGTTTAGGGACTAAAGTTGTAACTACGTTTGTTTAGATCTTGTTTTATTATTATATAATAATTTAAAATTATTGTACTCAATAAAATGACAAATTATCCAATACAAGGAAATCTACAACACTTTTGTTGGTATTTTCTATTAAATTACAAATTTATAATCTTCTTTTAGTTTTATAAAATTACAATTTGTTTCGTTATTTTATCAGTGTCATGTGATCTACGACACTTTTGTTGGTATTTTCTACTATAATATAAATTTATAATCTTCTTTTAGTTTTACAAAATTACATTTTGATTCGTTATTCTATCAATGACATCGATGACTTTAATATTGTTATTCATATGTATTCTATCGACTATCATCCCATCTTTGCACATCATCCTTGCCACTAACCAACCATCTTTCAATTCTTATTTTTAATTTGTATGCGTTCACAAAACCCAATGTCCGAAAAAACTTCGTGTGACATGATCTATTAGTAATTTAGTAAGTGAGTTCAGTTATAGTCGGGCTCATAACTTAGAGTCAGGCCCATTCGTTAGTTATAGTCATACTCATTACGTAGATACATGCCCATTACTTATGCTTAATGTTTCCATGCATTGTTTTTGTGTTTGTATATATACATGTTCATTGTATCAAGGAAATATACTTACTATTATAAGATCACATCCTTCAAATCTCTCCATGTGATATACTGATATCTCTATTTTCCCCTTCTTTCTCTTTCTCCTTCTAGGTCGGTTAACTATAGGGGTAAGCAAAAAATACACAACAACTAAAATTAACCGTAAAAATCACAACCGATAAACCGCAATCGCAATAAAAACCAATGGTGAGGTTTTCTGTTTTTTAAAAACCGCAAATTTGCGGTGCGGTTATTAGTTTTTAAAAACCGCAAAAAAACCGCACCGAACCGCATATATTATAATTTTTTCTTATTAATTATTAATATATTAAATATTAAAAATAAGATAAGTTTCATGGATGAACGAACGATAAAATTCTAGGAGACAAAGTGTTGATTTTTTGTTATGTTTAACTTTAGAAAGTAGGGATGAGCAAAGGAACCGGGGAACCGGCTAGAACTGATACCAGAACCCGATGTAACCGGTCAGGCCGGGATCGATACTATAATATTGTCAAGTTTTGGAACCAGGAACCGATCATTGGAACCGGCCCAAAATCGGGAACTGAACCACACAATCTTTTTCCTATATGTAGTTTAAGTTTTGTAGATAAGTTTAGACTTTAAAAACGTTTGATTTGGTTAAAAACTGAATGGGTTACAAGCCCCGCAAGGAAGCGTGTCAAATCAGAATTATTATTATTATTATTATTTTTTAATGTTTCAGCATTTAAACGTAATATGACTTTGTTGTTCAAATGTGCATAACTCACTCAATTTAAGTTGTATTCACCTGAATCTTTTTCCAACATGTAGTTTAGGTTTTGTAGATAAGTTTAGACTCTAAAAACACTTCATTTGGTTAAAAATTGAATGAGTTACAAGCCCAAAAAGTAGGAATGACAACGGGGCGGGGTGACATATCCCATACCCGAACCCGATATTTATATTTGTTCCCGAACCCGACCCAAAACCCGACGAGTTTCTTATTGGGGCGCCCCGTCAAGGCTAAAAATATCCCTGAACCCGACCCAAAACCTGAAAATGGTGGCATAAAAAATTAGGAAAATTACAATGAAACAATTGAAAAATTAAAACCTTACAAAGGCTTAAAATACAAATAAGTTCTTAACATAAGTGAACCAAATAGAAATTACTAAAGTCTAATATCGTAACTAAATTCATCACAATAGTGGGAAATTGGGAATACGGGATGGGATTTAAGGTGAGACCCGAACACGAACTAAAAACCCGATAATGACCCGATACCCGATAAGAGTGATCCGACTCGCCCCAAAATCTTCGGGGTTCGTTTTTTTTTTTTTTTTTTTTTTTTTTTTTTTTTTTTGCAATCTCTACCCAAAAGGAAGCGTGTCAAATTAAAGTTTTTTTTATTTTATCTTATTTTATTTTATTTTATTTATTTTATTATTATTTTTTTATTTTTTATGTTTCAACAATTAAATGTAATATGACTTTGTTGTTCAAATGTGCATAACTCACTCAATTTAAGTAGTTTTGACCTGAGTCGATTTCCTACATGTACTTTAGGTTCTGTAGATAAATTTAGACTCTAAAAAGACAAAACTGCACAAATGGTCCCTGTGGTTTGTCAAAAATTACCACTTTGGTCCAAAAAAGTTTGGGCTAGTACCAGAGGTCCAAAGTTTTCATTTTGTTGTTTGTTTGGTCCAATCTATTATGATTTTTTTTCAAAATGATAGATTTGCCCTTGTGAATATGATTTTTTGTTTTTTTCTTAATTGTTTTTCTGATTTTCAGATTTTTTAAAAAAATTAAAATTAAATCTCTCTCTCTCTCTCTCTCTCTCTTCTCTATTCTCTCTCTCTCTTTCTCTCTCTCTCTCTCTCTCTCATCTATCTCTTTCTTTCTTTCTTTCTTTCTTTCTTTCTCTCTCTCTCTCTCTCTCTCTCAATTTTATACAATCAAAATCAATTTTACCATGAATTAATACTGAATCTTCATTTAGAACAAATAGGGAAAACCATACAAAGAAAAAACCCAGAAGAAACTCTTAGCTCTCACCACCATCGTCTCCATCGTGGTCCTCCTTCTCTGCCACCCCTTTTCTCGTTGAAACCCACCTCCAACGCCAATATCATTTTAGCAGCGACATCAATCTTCATCGCCCTCTCCCTCGTTCTTCAACTTAGCTTCTCACCGGTGCTTGTTAGCAAGAAGCGTGCTCCAATCTAAATGTATTGACTGGATTGTGTTTGTAATTAACAGGGAAGCAAAGTAAGAAAGGTGATAGATCTGGTCGACTTCAAGTAGCAAGGGCTCAATAACATTGTGTCAAATTATCTCAAATCTTGGGTTCTAAAGCACCTAACTATCGACGGAGGCAGAGATGGGTGGTGGTGTTGGTTGGAATATGAAGAGAGGAAGAAGATGATGATGTTCATGAGGAAGAAGACGGGTGCACTCCGGGTGCTCGACCTTATGTCTAGCTTAGTCTTCGGTCCAATTCCTCCATTAATTGGCTCTCTAAATCAACTCAATCTTCTATAGCAGTACATAGTCGGAGTATACAGTTAGTTGTAGATAGTTGGTAAACCTAGTACCCAACATAGTAGGTGAAGATCCGTTCAAGTTGTAGGGTCGGTGCCGAATCACAGCAGCACCTAGCCGGAGAATCATGTGCCGGGGCTCATTAACAGTCTGATTTCCAGACCGCAGGGTTGAACGGAGCCATGGTGTTCGGCCGTCGGTTTGTGAATGATATTGGAATCGGTGGTTCAGTTGGTATTTGGGAGTCGAAGAAAAAAGGAGTGACGAGAAGGAAGATCGAAGAAAGAGATAGAGGAGAGAGGAGAGAGAAAGAAATAGAGAGAAAGAGAGAGAGAGAGAGAGAGAGAGAGGAGAGAGAGAGAGAGAGAGAGAGAGATTTAATTTTATTTTTATTTTTTTTTTAAATCTGAAAATCGGAAAAACAATTAAGAAAAAAAGAAAAAAAAATCATATTAACAGGGGCAAATCCGTCATTTTGAAAAAAAATCATAATAGATTGGACCAAACAAGCAACAAAATGAAAACTTTGGACCTCTGGTGCTAGCCCAAACTTTTTTGGACCAAAGTGGCAATTTTTGACAAACCACAGGGACCATTTGTGCAGTTTTGTCCTCTAAAAACGCTTGATTTGATTAAAAATTGAATGAGTTACAAGCTCCGCAAGGAGGTGTGTTAAATCAGAATTTTTTTTATGTTTCAACAATTAAACGTATTATGACTTTGTTGTTCAAATGTGCATAACTCACCCAATTTAAGTTGTATTGACCTGAATCTTTTTCCTACATGTATTTTAGGCTTTGTAGATAATCTTAAACTATAAAAATAATTCATTTGGTTAAAAAATGAATGAGTTACAAGCCCCGCAAATAAGTGTGTCAAATCATAATTTTTGTATGTTTCGACAATTGAACGTAATATGACTTTGTTGTTCAAATGTGCATTACTCACTCAGGTTAAGTAGTTTTGACTTGAATATTTTTCCTACATGTAGTTTAGGTATTTTAGATAAGTTTAGACTCTAAAAACGCTTCATTTGGTTAAAAATTGAATGTGTTACAACCCCCTCAAGGAAGCTTGTCAAATCAGATTTTTTATTTTTATTTTGAAAGCCGGTTCCAACATCGAAGACCCGACAAAAACCGGAACCGGTAGAATCGACGGTCCAATTCGGTTCTTGATTTTGGTCGCATTCGATTCCCACGTCGGGCCGGTTACGGCCGGTTCCGTGCTTTGCTCATCCTTATTGGAAAGTGATGAAATTTGACAATTTTAAGATGTTTATTGTTAATTACTAGTGATTTGATGTTTTTAAGATATTAGTATTTTATGATTTAATTTAATTGTCTTATACCTTATGGTTTTTTTGTTGGGTTATGAGCAATACATCAATCATATGGTGTACATGCAAACCCTAATATTGGATATAGTTTTCTAGTTGTACGTCCAATAATTATCCAAGGTTTGCAAACCCTAATCTAGCATACAACAAAATTGATTTCTATAACTAAAACCAAGTTAGAAACATACCTTTGATTGTAGCTTGAAGATCTTGAGCTTTTGAGAACCTTAACACCTCAAATGTTGTGCCTCTAATATATCACAAACACCAAAGCAAATTGGAGAATCTTGGAGAGAGAGGGGAAGGTAATTTCGGCTCTTGGAACTCTTCTTAGGGTTGGTGTAGCCGAAAACTTGAAGCCTACGGACCCTTTGTATAGGTGAGGAATTAGGGTTTCAGTCAAAGTCCTTATCTGGTTGCTTAGGCTCTAAACTGTCCACAAGAACCTTCCATAATCAACCTCTTGGATGAAATCTTATGGGATATCCATAATGATTTCATCCACCCTATCTTTAGGGTTCCTCAGCCCATTTTGCAATTATCCAATAATTAAAAGTTTAGTCCCTTTAATTCACTTAACCTCTTCTGACCACAAAATTAATTCTAAATTAATTCTTGAGCAATGTTAATTAAATAACATGATTTCTCCTTTAATATATTATTCAAATAATATATTAATAAACCATAATAACCTCTTTCTCCATTATTCTTCTAGTCAAGTTGTTATGATGAAGGTAATCCAAAATGACCATGCTACAACCAGGTCAAGTACATACCAAATATAGCTATGAGCTTAGACACTAATCCAATATTTTTATTATTACAAGTAATATATTTGAACTCTTAAAACTGTTTGAAGTCTAAACTGCGATTAAAAACCACAAAAAATAACCGCACCAAATCCATGCGGTTATAATTCTTATCAAGTAATATATAACACAAATAAAAATATTTAAGGTTAAAGTTGAAGAAAAAAGACTTCAAAAGTCAAAAGCGGATTACCAATTTGGGACGGAGGGAGTATATTATTATATATTTAGAAAGTACACATCATCCCGATCCCGAAATATAAATTTCGTAGAAACAGAACTTCGTATGAATTAGATATGATTTTTATAATATATAAAAGTCAGATGCGCACAAAGAATATGTGACCTAAAAATCTACGGAGAGAATTGTTAACTTTTAGCTAAAGTAACCAAAAGGAAAATTGTAGTACTCTTTAAGATAGAAATTTTAAGAAAAAAGAATGCCAAAAACGAAGTTCATACGAGAGAGTTATGATTTTAACAAAATCATTTAATCATATAAAAAATAAGGACAAAAAATAAAAGTTAGAATTAGCCGATGGAGTTTAAAGGAAAGTTGTAGATCTCGTCGATAGCTTTCTATGGATGTAAAGAACGTTGAAAACAGAGTTTGAATGCAGAAGTTACGGAATTTACAAAATTTGCATTTTGCGCAGGGAAGTGCTAGGTGTGCGGCACATGTGACATCCCCAAAATCACGGCCAGAAAAGACCGGTTTTGTTTATACTTTATTTCAAAATCAGAGTTATCTTTTAATAAAAGGGTTGCGGAATTTGTCCCAAAACAATAATATGATAAAGATTTATCAAAAGCATTTCCATAGAAATGTATTTCATTAAAAGACTCGGGATGTCATGTTCGTACAGATCAAAAGTATAAACAGTACAATATAAGCCTTACTACATTATTTCATATCTACAGGCCTATATCCGTAATCCCTCGTCCAAAACATCACACCTATGCTCATGCGCCACTACCTGTAATGCATAAAACTGAGTGGGTCAGGCTTGGGAGCCTGGTGAGCACATAGGGTTTTCAACCCACAATAAGTTTATTAATTTCATCAATCAACAATAACCCGATTACCCGTTCCCGTTATCCTCACTTTACGTCCCTAAACACCTATCATAAGGGACCTAGCCTAAGGATCATCATCGGGACGGACACTACTGCTAAGGGGATTCCTCAGCAATAAATGTCCTAATAGGCAACCATGTGGGGGATGGAGTACACCGGTGAACACATCGTTCACAACACCTACAGGTTGCGAACCTGCTAGTGTTCCACTGGACTGTCTAGAAGAGTCCGTGGTCGTCATCTATACTCCGCTAGATGACTGGATCAACAACAACAACATCGAGGCCTCTCATCATTTTATCACACATCACCTATTACATCTACCCATGTTTTACCCCAACATTTTCGTAGATATAAAATACATATACAGTTTAAATCATTGAAAACATGTATAACAACGTTCATCTAGCATAGATAGCAAGTATTCAGATAATATGCACACATAGCACGTAATTTATATAAAATACTTCATATCTATGTGTAAGTTGAAGGTAACTATGCACTCACCGGAAAAGGTGGTGATTCCGAACTCAGACAGCGCTTCGCTTCTTAAAAAGAATTTTTCTTCGACGAAACCTAGTATTATTACCACTAGAGTTTAGTTTATTATTCGTCGAGACTAATTAATAGTCTAGCTATTATTATTATTATTATATAAGCGTCAAAAAAATACTTATATAACCCATAATAATAGCCCAAGTATTTATTATAAGTTCCTAATAACGTTACTATAATTAAATAAAAGTTATATTAAAAATAGCGTAGGCGTAGCTCACTTACAGCGGGTTTTATAGAAAACCGGGCTTTGCTTGGAGCAGCGTTCCCGAGCCGAAAAGCTCTTCTTCTCAGAGCCTTCGAGCACTCCGGGGCTTCCGCCTCGTGCTAGGGAGGTTCCCTAGGCTTTTCGGGGGATTTCGGGGCTAGAGAGAGGTTCTAGAGAGAGAGAGAGTAAAGAGAAGAAAGAATGGGAAAGGTGTGAAGAAAATGAGGGTGGGAGAGGTGGTATTTATAGGGTGAAATGTGGCTGAACTTGGTGCCACATGTCACCATCTGGTGGCAAGCCTTGGGGAGAAAGCAATGGCCAAGATTGTGCCACATCACCCATTTTCGCACAGCACACTTCCGACTTCTAAAATCCGTAACTTTCACATACGACCTCCGTTTTTGACGTTCTTTATATCCACGCGTAGGTAATAATAAGATCTACAACTTTCATTTTGACACTGTCAGCTAATTCTCGACCGATCTTAAATTTAACAGTACAAGGAGATTATACTGTTAAACGTCTGCGTAAAATTAATAACTTCTACATACGGACTCTGTTTTTTTCTGTCTTTTTACCGTTGATTTCCTATTAATGAGATCTTCAACTCTCATTTATGTTGCGTAAGCCAAAAACCGCTCGAACTAAAATTCGAGTTTCAGGCCGTGCACTGCTAAGCCGAATCTTAGAAAAATCACAACTTCTTCATACGAAGTCAGATTTGGGCGTTCTTTTTATCGATGTTCTTAGTTTAACATATTCTACGACTTTTGTTTAGATTGCTAAGGCTAAAAAGTCTTCTATCGTAAATTCACTATTTACGTTTCCCGGTGTCGTGCCGGTTTTGTCGTAAAACTTCGGCGGGCCATAACTTCTTCTTTATAGCTCGGATTTCGGCATTCTTTATATGCACGGAAACCTTGAGACATATTCTACAACTTTATGTAGAGATATTGGGATTATCTCACACTTTAATTTTGACGCTCATTTTTATTCTTTATTAATTATACAATAATAAACACATAAACACACATAATTCACATAATACTCAAATATTTCTTATTTATTACTTCAAAAAGAGTTACAATAGTTGACCTAGACTATTACATTGACAAAAATGCTTAGCCCTGAAAACCCGGGCGTTACAATTCTCACCCCCTTAGGATGATTCCGTCCCGGAATCATGCATCAGCAAACAGATGTGGATAGCGACTCATCATTTCATCCTCTGTTTCCCAAGTGAGATTCGGCCCATTCGAATGTTTCCATCGGACTAGCACCAAGTCGACCATCTTGCGTCGTAACTTCTTAGTCTTACGGTCAATAATTGCCTCAGGCTCTTCGATCAGCCTTTTATTCTCATCCATCCTTAATTCCAAGATTGGAATTATGTCGGGAACATCTCCCATGAATTTCCTCAAATAACACACATGGAAGGTGTTATGAATACCATTGAGTTCTTCGGGCAATTCCAGCTTGTAAGCTTGGTTCCCAATCCTCTGAAGAACTTTGAATGGTCCAATAAACCTTGGACTCAACTTTCCTCGTTTCCCAAATCGTATAAGTCCCTTCCACGGTGAGACTTTAAGTAAAACGGAATCCCCAACTTCGAAGGTTATCGGTCGTCTTTTCTTGTCGGCATAGCTCTTCTGACGATCCTGAGCTGCTAACATTCTTTCCCTAATCACCTTCAATTTCTCAGCAGTCTCATGGACTATCTCGGGGCCCATAAACTGCTTCTCTCCGGCTTCAAGCCAACAAGACGGCGTACGACACTTCTGCCCATACAAGGCTTGATAAGGAGCCATCTTGATGCTCGAGTGAAAACTATTGTTGTAGGAAAATTCTACCAGAGGTAAGTTCTCGTCCCAATTCCCTTGGAATTCGAGGGTACATGCTCTCAGCATATCTTCCAACGTCTGAATCGTTCTTTCACTCTGACCATCAGTTTGCGGATGGTAAGCAGTACTCAAACACAACTTTGTACCCAACTCCTCTTGTAGACTCCTCCAAAACCTCGATGTGAAACGACTATCACGATCTGACACAATAGTAAGAGGGACACCGTGAAGTCTTACAATTTCCTTCACGTAAGCATTTGCGAGCTTATCCATAGACCACTTCTCGTTGGCTGCTATGAAGTGTGCACTCTTGGTGAAACGATCCACGACTACCCAAATCATGTCGTGACCATTCTTCGTTCTGGGCAGTTTAGTCACAAAATCCATGGTGATGTCTTCCCATTTACCCATGGGTACAGGTAAGGGTTCTAAACTCCCATACGGTTTTTGATGTTGTGCCTTAACCCTCGCACATGTTACGCACTCAGCCACATACTTCGCAACATCGAGCTTCATCGTCGGCCACCAGTAGTAGGGTTTTAGGTCCCTATACATTTTAGTGCTACTGGGATGAATCGAGTACATGGTCTTGTGTGCTTCTTCCATTAGAAGATCTCTTATTCCTCCCGTCTTAGGTACCCAAATTCGATGTTGGAATACCTTCAGTCCTCGACTGTTCGTACCGAACACTAACGTTTTTCCCAAACGTTCTTCCTTTCGGTCATTCTTTTCTAAGGCTTCTTCTTGAGCTTTCCTGATACTTTCCACAATCGTCGAGACGACTTCAATTCTTAACGCTCTCGGCCTTCTTCTTTCAAGATTGACTTTCCGACTGAGAGCATCAGCAACAATATTTGCTTTACCTGGGTGGTAAAGTATCTCACAGTCGTAGTCCTTGAGAAGTTCTAGCCAGCGTCGTTGCCTCATGTTCAACTCCTTCTGATTAAAGAGATACTGGAGACTCTTATGATTAGTGAAGAGCTTGCACTTCGTGCCGTAGAGGTAATGCCTCCATATCTTTAAGGCGAATACTACCGCTGCCAACTCCAGATCATGAGTGGGGTAGTTCTTTTCGTGCTCTTTCAATTGTCGAGATGCGTATGCTATCACCTTTTCTCTTTGGGTCAGAACACAACCTAACCCGACTCCAGATGCATCACTATAAACTGCGAAATCTTCGACTCCATCGGGTAGAGAAAGTATCGGCGCTTCACATAACTTCTTCTTTAGCTTCTCGAACGCCTCATCATGTTTCTCACTCCATGTATACGTAGCTCCTTTATGGGTCAAAGCTGTTAATGGAGCAGCTATCGAAGAAAAGCCTTGGATAAATCGTCGGTAATATCCGGCTAATCCTAGAAAGCTTCGAATCTCCGTGGGATTCTTCGGACGTTCCCACTTCATTACAGCCTCGATCTTGGCGGGATCAACCATTATTCCCTCTTGGTTAACAACATGACCCAAGAATTGGACTTCCCGTATCCAAAAGTCGCATTTGGAGAACTTTGCAAAAAGCTTCTCCTTCTTTAACACCTCCAACACTTCTCGTAGATGCTTGTCGTGCTCCTCCTGGCTTTTCGAGTATATGAGAATGTCATCGATGAACACTATCACGGATTTATCGAGGAATGGTTTACAAACCCTGTTCATCAAATCCATGAATGCTGTGGGAGCATTGGTTAGTCCGAATGACATAACCAAGAACTCGTAGTGTCCATATCTTGTTCTGAATGCAGTCTTCTCAATATCCTGCTCTCTCACTTTCAGCTGATGATATCCTGACCTAAGATCGATCTTTGAGAAGTAGCTCGAACCTTGCAGCTGATCGAATAGGTCATCAATCCTCGGCAATGGATACTTGTTCTTCACCGTTGCCTTATTCAGCTCTCGGTAGTCTATGCACATCCTCATGCTTCCATCCTTCTTCTTCACGAATAACACCGGAGCTCCCCAGGGTGATGAACTAGGTCGAATGAAACCGCTGTCCAACAGCTCCTGAAGTTGCGTCATGAGCTCCTTCATCTCCGTTGGTGCTAATCGGTAAGGTGCCTTTGCTATCGGTGTTGTTCCTGGTAATAAGTCTATACGAAACTCTACTTGCCTATCAGGTGGTAATCCGGGAAGATCTTCGGGAAAGACTTCTGGATAATCGCACACAACCGGTATATTCTGCACCTCTTTCTTTTCCTTCTTAGCATCAATTACGAATGCCAAGTATGATGCACATCCTTTGGCTTTCATCAGGGAGATGATTCCAGAATTTACTCTGCGTTTGTCCCCGTACACCATAAATGATTCCTTTCCGGGTGGGTTTATCCTAACTATCTTCTTTCGGCATAATATCTCGGCATCGTTGGCGCTAAGCCAATCCATACCCAAAACGATGTCGAAACCGTTTAACTCTATGGGTAATAGTTCCTCATGGAATTCGTTTCCGTTTAGGTTAATGACGATGTTCCTAATACGATTACTAACAGGTACGAATTTGCCACTGGCAACTTCTACAATCAGGGCATTATCTAGTTTTTCTACAGGCAATGCTAATCTTCCACCAAATTTATGCGATACAAAGGAGTAATTGGCTCCGGAATCAAATAGTATATTTGCAGGTAAACCATTTACAAGAAAGGTACCTGAAGCGACGTCTGCTGCCTCCTTCGCAGCCTCGAGCGTCATCTGGAAGGCTCTCGCCTTCGGCTTTGGTGGTATGTTGGGTCTTCCTGCCTCCTTCTTCTTTGGGCAGTCCTTCAAAATGTGCCCTTCTTCATTACATCCATAACAGGCCTTCTGGTTGAGGGTGCATTCGTTGGCATAGTGCCCAGGCTTTCCGCATTTATAACAAGTGACTCCTCCATCACACTTCCCAAAGTGCTTCTTCTTGCACTTGTCACACCACTTTGCTTCTGATCCTCCTCCTCTCGAACCAGACTTCGAGAATCTTCCTTTCTTACCGGACCTCGAGGATCCGTCAAATTTCCGTTTCTCTCCCACTTCCGCTCTCTCCAGACCCTTTTCTCGTATCTGGGTCTCCACATTCTTAGCAGCCCAGATGGCAGCTTTCAGAGTGGTAGTTTGCTTGACCATTGGACCGAAGTCCGCTGGTAATCCGAGGGCAAATTTGTTAACCTTAGAGAGTTCAGTTGGGACGAGGTGAGGAACAAGCTTCATTTTCTCAGTAAAGCTTGCAGCGTATTCAGTAACGCTCATTCTTCCCTTCTTCAGATTCTAGAATTCGTTGTTGATCTCCAGAAGATCCTGCTCAGAGCAGTATTGCATCTTCAACTGTACCAGAAAATCCTCCCACGACATTTTGCTTGCTTCACCTTTGGGCATTGAATCAGCTAATAGCTTCCACCAGCTTAGTACTCCAGATTTCAATAGAGGAACTGCAAGAGCAGTCTTCTGCCTATTGCTACACTCGCAACTCTCAAACATTGTCTCCATCTCAGAGATCCAGTTCATGACTTCCACCGGCGTCGGGCTTCCGGATAGACTCGGTGGCTTGGATGCCATGAAATCCTTGTATTTGCATCCACGTCCATCATTTCCTCCATCCTGGTGGTTTTGCCTAACTATCGGTGGGTTGGCTTGACCAATAGTCCCACTGTAGTTTCCTTCTTCAGTCTGCCCTTCGTTCAACTCGGGCTGTTCGAGCTGAATAGTCGCTTCCTCTCGATTTTGCTGGAGCAAACGCCTGGTTTCCTCCATTTGACGATCCAACATTGCCTGGATCATCGCTTGCACTCCGGCCATCGTTATTGGTCCGGCAGCGGCTTCCACAACTGGTATTTGCTCGATCACGGGGGGTTGGTGTCCGTTCCCATTTGCGTTTACGTTTCCGCTACGGGTCCTTACCATCTTGATCCATACACCGAATAAGGTGAATTCAGATCTTTATTTAGGAGAGACGTTTTAAATCGTCCTTATCACTCCGAAATGTTTACATGCTAGTTCTAATAGCGTAGTCGTACGTTTAGAATCCTAAACACATAAGGTTTCCAGATCCGGTCGGCAACAGACCATAGATCCGAACAAAATAACGGCATATCATGCATAAAGCATTTAGCACATAAAAGCATTTTAGGCACAATTCCTAAAATAAGCTAGTACTCACACCTCACAATCATCGCTTAGCATTCTAAGTTTAAGTCTAGAAATCCTACAAATTCCTAGTTCGCTTAAACTAATGCTCTGATACCAACTGTGACATCCCCAAAATCACGGCCAGAAAAGACCGGTTTTGTTTATACTTTATTTCAAAATCAGAGTTATCTTTTAATAAAAGGGTTGCGGAATTTGTCCCAAAACAATAATATGATAAAGATTTATCAAAAGCATTTCCATAGAAATGTATTTCATTAAAAGACTCGGGATGTCATGTTCGTACAGATCAAAAGCATAAACAGTACAATATAAGCCTTACTACATTATTTCATATCTACAGGCCTATATCCGTAATCCCTCGTCCAAAACATCACACCTATGCTCATGCGCCACTACCTGTAATGCATAAAACTGAGTGGGTCAGGCTTGGGAGCCTGGTGAGCACATAGGGTTTTCAACCCACAATAAGTTTATTAATTTCATCAATCAACAATAACCCGATTACCCGTTCCCGTTATCCTCACTTTACGTCCCTAAACACCTATCATAAGGGACCTAGCCTAAGGATCATCATCGGGACGGACACTACTGCTAAGGGGATTCCTCAGCAATAAATGTCCTAATAGGCAACCATGTGGGGGATGGAGTACACCGGTGAACACATCGTTCACAACACCTACAGGTTGCGAACCTGCTAGTGTTCCACTGGACTGTCTAGAAGAGTCCGTGGTCGTCATCTATACTCCGCTAGATGACTGGATCAACAACAACAACATCGAGGCCTCTCATCATTTTATCACACATCACCTATTACATCTACCCATGTTTTACCCCAACATTTTCGTAGATATAAAATACATATACAGTTTAAATCATTGAAAACATGTATAACAACGTTCATCTAGCATAGATAGCAAGTATTCAGATAATATGCACACATAGCACGTAATTTATATAAAATACTTCATATCTATGTGTAAGTTGAAGGTAACTATGCACTCACCGGAAAAGGTGGTGATTCCGAACTCAGACAGCGCTTCGCTTCTTAAAAAGAATTTTTCTTCGACGAAACCTAGTATTATTACCACTAGAGTTTAGTTTATTATTCGTCGAGACTAATTAATAGTCTAGCTATTATTATTATTATTATATAAGCGTCAAAAAAATACTTATATAACCCATAATAATAGCCCAAGTATTTATTATAAGTTCCTAATAACGTTACTATAATTAAATAAAAGTTATATTAAAAATAGCGTAGGCGTAGCTCACTTACAGCGGGTTTTATAGAAAACCGGGCTTTGCTTGGAGCAGCGTTCCCGAGCCGAAAAGCTCTTCTTCTCAGAGCCTTCGAGCACTCCGGGGCTTCCGCCTCGTGCTAGGGAGGTTCCCTAGGCTTTTCGGGGGATTTCGGGGCTAGAGAGAGGTTCTAGAGAGAGAGAGAGAGTAAAGAGAAGAAAGAATGGGAAAGGTGTGAAGAAAATGAGGGTGAGAGAGGTGGTATTTATAGGGTGAAATGTGGCTGAACTTGGTGCCACATGTCACCATCTGGTGGCAAGCCTTGGGGAGAAAGCAATGGCCAAGATTGTGCCACATCACCCATTTTCGCACAGCACACTTCCGACTTCTAAAATTCGTAACTTTCACATACGACCTCCGTTTTTGACGTTCTTTATATCCACGCGTAGGTAATAATAAGATCTACAACTTTCATTTTGACACTGTCAGCTAATTCTCGACCGATCTTAAATTTAACAGTACAAGGGATTATACTTTTAAACGTCTGCGTAAAATTAATAACTTCTACATACGGACTCTGTTTTTGTCTGTCTTTTTACTGTTGATTTCCTATTAATGAGATCTTCAACTCTCATTTATGTTGCGTAAGCCAAAAACCGCTCGAACTAAAATTCGAGTTTCAGGCCGTGCACTGCTAAGCCGAATCTTAGAAAAATCATAACTTCTTCATACGAAGTCAGATTTGGGCGTTCTTTTTATCGATGTTCTTAGTTTAACATATTCTACGACTTTTGTTTAGATTGCTAAGGCTAAAAAGTCTTCTATCGTAAATTCACTATTTACGTTTCCCGGTGTCGTGCCGGTTTTGTCGTAAAACTTCGGCGGGCCATAACTTCTTCTTTATAGCTCGGATTTCGGCATTCTTTATATGCACGGAAACCTTGAGACATATTCTACAACTTTATGTAGAGATATTGGGATTATCTCACACTTTAATTTTGACGCTCATTTTTATTCTTTATTAATTATACAATAATAAACACATAAACACACATAATTCACATAATACTCAAATATTTCTTATTTATTACTTCAAAAAGAGTTACAATAGTTGACCTAGACTATTACATTGACAAAAATGCTTAGCCCTGAAAACCCGGGCGTTACAGCACACGCTTCTAGAAGGTGAAAATGTGGACCACAGGGAGGCTGACAAGTGGCACAAAAAAGGTTGGGGAGATGCTGCCTTAAAATGCATGACGTGCACCCCATTTGCACGTCGTACACCCCAAAAATCCGCCTATAAAAGGGTTTTCAACCCTCGTTTCTCCAACACATTTCTCCTAATCTTTCTCTCTCTCTCTCTCTCTCTCTCAACTTATAAATTCGATTTTCAGTAGTTCCTTCAAGATTTCCAAGTATTTTAGCATTATCGTGGCTCTAGGTATCTAGGCTTGGCCAGCAAAATCCCCCGATATCAACGTTCTGCCAACGCAAATCCCGATTTTCGCTAGAAACTCTTTGTATGCTAAGCTACTTTTACTAGGCTCTTAAGTGTAACTTATATTTCTATTCATAGCTGTTATTATGAGTGTGTAGATACGATTTATCAGTAATCCCTATCATAATACTGATTAATCTACTTATGAGAGAGGTGTCTAGAATAGTCACGTTGGATTGGTTGTTGGATTTTAGAAGGGCTATACACCGAAATGGTCCTACCTCCCAAGAGTCTGTCCCAATTGATCCTTATTTGATTGAGCTATCATTGTTCATTCGGATTAGTGATAGGTCTAGTCAACATCACAGATTCCAATAGGAACTAATAAACTATAGTAATATAGATAGATCCTCCTCGAGAGTATAAATAGCCAAGAATCAAACAATTAATGCCTCAAAACTTTATTGTAGTTGTATCTTAGAAATTGGCAACGATAGTTTCCCAATAAACCTTATTCACATTCCTATGCAAGAGATGAGCATAATAGTAGGCATGGATTGGCTAAACCGGTTTAAGGCTCTAATCGACTGTAGGTAGAAGATAGTACGATTTTAGATTTTAAGTGATGGAGAACTTACTATCTGAGGTAAGAGTACCGCAAGTAAGTTGACATGTTGTTCTGCTGTGAAGGCCAAAAATACCTACATCATGGATGCGAGAGATTCTTGGCATATATAATCGACACCCGAGAGGAGGAGGATGGAACCTTTGTTGGATTAGGTGTATAAGCTAATAACTGAATTAGTATATATTTGAATTATTAGCAAAATCAATTTGGATTGCCTCAGTCCTAGTAATTGAATATGATGACTTTAAGAGAGAGAGAGAGAGAGAGAGTCTGATTAGAAATAGTATTATTTAATTAACAATTAATCATAAAATAATTGGAATTAAATTTGGAATTAATTAAAAGTGCAAGGGCTGAAGTGTAATTGTTGAATTTTTGAACAAATTAGGGTTCCAAAACCTTCCTTGGAAGGATGGACAAAATTAGGGATATTACAGAGTTTCTGGAATATTCCCTACATATAAATAGGAAGCTGGATAATTACCAATATGAATTAATATTATTTTATTCAAATTAGGATTATCTAGGGTTCCCTAAGTCTATTATATAAAGACCCCTCAACCTATGATTTTCGACCATCTCTTAATTCCTAAGGATAACCGAAATTTCTCCATCCCTTATCCTGTCTCTTTAATCCTCCTTGTTGCTAGGGTTGGGTGTGAACCATCAGAGGCACAAGATTTTTGGTGCTAGCTTCCAAGTAACTTCAGGAAAGATTGTGATTGATTATCTACTAGTATAATCAATAGGTATGTAATTCTAAACCCTTTTGCTATTTTTGAAATACCTAGGGTTCTTATAGGGTTCTTGATATTCAATTGGTTATTGCATTCAATACTGAAAACATAGATCCTTTTAGGTTGCATGCAAACTTAGGGTTTAAGTTTTTCCGCAAAAATATGATTTTTATAACCTATAAATCCCATCATTGGTATCAGAGCCATTGTTTTCAATTGAATATGCATAATAGTTGAATATATAAAGATTAGGATTTATTGAAATTAAACTCTAAGGGATATAAAATTTCGACTTCGGCTAGGGTTCTTGAAACCATAGCCCCCACCCACTAATTTCGAAATTTCTATGGTTTCCTTATTTGATAATTATTACTTTTAAATTGTTTAAAATAGGATAATTAAAAATGGATAACCCCTTATCCCTTGATTATCAAAAAATTTAGATGGAGTTTAAATTATTTGATGAATAGCTAATGGTAAATAATTATTTAATCCTCATAAGATTTAAATTAATATAATTAATTTTTAATTAAAAGATAAAGAATAAATCTTAATTGGTTTATTTTAAATTAAATTAATTATTTTAATCTCAAAAATTTAAATTTATATATTATATGTATAGGACAAAGCCACTCAAATCAATAGTAGACCTCATTCACTAAGCCATATTATAAGGGGAGTTTAAGGAAACCGCCTATAAAAATGACCACCATTGAGTATCTATTCTTACCTGCCGCTCTCTTGCATGGTGGAGTGTCGTTAGTTGAACGAGTTTGATATGACATAATCTCATTAATAAGTATAATGATATAAAGTAACTAAACTATTTTTATAAAATCTCATTCTTAATTACTTTAGGAAAAATGTGAAAAGTATGCTAATCCTTAAAATTCTACATTATACTTTATAAGTAGTTAATGGAGTGCGTGTGTTTAACCGACATACTAATAGTGACTATAAAGAGTTATAATGGGCATTTTGAAAATTATCATTGTTGATGGAGCGTGTGTGGTTAACTGACACATTAATAAGAGATGATAAATGACATCGAGAGTGCCAACCGTATTTGTATGGTTATTCACTTATTGTTTGTGATCCTCGGTATACGAGTCAAAAATGAAAGAGCATAATCTAAAATTAAACATGATATTGATAGATTCAATAAATCTCAAAAAATCTAGGAGTTTCATAGTTCAAAACTGGTAAATTGCTTTTACCAATCTTTATAAATTCACGATAAGATTACGACATCCCTCTTCTTAGTTGTGAATTGTTATTTTGGATCATGACCGTAATTATTTATTATGGGTTAAAATAGGGATTATTTTCGTCTAACTAAAACTACTTTTTCTTTATAGATGTCTACTCCTGGTGATGCTTCTGCTCCTTCGTTGTCTACCCACCACTCGGGTTTCTCCCTACTATCGATCGTGTCCAAGGTGACATTTGATGGCACGACGTGGTGCCTGGAGGTTTCGGGACCGTTTTGGATGGACCTTATTACGACGTGGTAGCTTGAGTTCCACGACGTGTACATGGATTTATTTGCGACTGGGATTTTGGAATGGGGCTGAGTTCAACAACCACGACGTGGAAGTCTGTTGAAGTCAATGTTGACCGTTGACTTTTGGTCAAATTCCTAGTTCTAGAGTATAGACTAAGGTGAGACCTTATGTGATTCGACGAGTGGGTTATAGCACCTATTTCGTGACGTTGAGTTGGGATTTGTCTGATTTTTTGAGAAAGGTGAGTCTTCTCACTATACTATGTAGGATTATAGCTATTTTTTTACTCTTGCGTTGTATGTTGTGGTGGGGCCCATTATGATGGGTGAGATCCGATATGATGTTTGGGGTCTGATATGTGGGCAGGGCCTGATGTTATGTATGATATATGGTATTTTGGGAAACTCATCAAACTTTGTGCTTACGAATTTGTGGTTTAAACATTTCAGGTACTTCTGGTTCCAAATGGAAGGGTACGGTGTGACCACACAACATCCTCTCAATTTTTATTCCGCATTGTTATTTAGATTTACTCTCATGTTGAGAATATTTATATCGTGGTTGGTTTTTGGAACAATTGGTTGTATCTTTTTGGGTGTTTTGAAAATGAAATTTTTACTAGTATTTTTAGGACGTTATAGTAACACCAATGAAATTGTGAGACCATATCTGAAAACACATACTACTCTTGGGACCCAAAGAGTAATAAAGTTGCAAACCTTATTCTCAATCTTACTAAAAACTCTCAAAACTGGCCAAACTTGCTTAGAACTCTAAATCCTAAAGAAATAAATCATAAAGATATGGCTTTGAAGACTTATAAGAGTCCGGAGAATGCTCTAAAAAGGTTGTGATAAACTTTCTTTGATGCTTCCCCCCCCCCCCCCCCCATGATTTCTTCTTTCCTTCAAGGTGTGAAACAACTCAAGAATGGTGCAAAATGCAAAAGAGTTGAGATTAGGGTTTAGGTAGGGGTTCTTTGGAATGATGGAGGCCGAAGTTGGATGAAACCCTAGCCTTACATCCTTTAAATAGAGCTTAAGGCCCAAAACCTAGGGGTTTGTGCGCATTGCGGCACCGCATCGTGAACATTAAATGACCACCACGCCTATGGAGATGTGGAAACACCACGTTGTGGCGTCACAACCACCGCGCTGAGGAGAGGCAAACTCCTAAAACTCAAAATAGATTTAACCTATGCACAAAATTGACTTATACCAAAACCGAGCGTTTCACTATTTGAATATGTTATATTGTTCTTTATGTGTATGTCTTAATCACACCATGATCATGTGCATTCTCTTTTTTCTAATGTTGTATTGTGTTGCCAAAGGAAACATCGTTTGTTCTTTATTATGTTTTGATTCTAAATTGTATTTTTGTTTTTGGGTTATGAATTTTTCTAATTATTTATATGTATATAGTTAAACAGACAAAAAGCCTTTCGTGGCTACCACTACATTATTGAAACTTTATCCTCGTGATGTATGCTTTTTTTAGCTTCATTTTTAATTAAGTATGTATATGTAAATGGGTTTTCATATTTTGGTAGAATAAAAACCTGCACTCTAGGTGTTTGATCTTATTGGCAATTAGAAAACATAAAATACCTACTTCCACTTTATTCATTTTGTTCCTAATATTAGTAAAGAGATATGTTTACAATTTCAGGTGGAACAACACAAAGATGTGAAGATGAAGTTGAATTTGTTAATATGGTTGGTTGTTAGGTGGATGTAGGGTGGTTGTCAAAATAATAGAAGGAAGACGAGGGAGTAGAAATAGCATTCCGATGAAGAGGGAGAAGAAAGAACATTCCGGTGAAAATGGAGAAAAAAGTAGTGGAATTAGGCCACATCATCTCAATAATTCTAAGTGGAGTCCATGTGAACAACCAACAAGATTTACGTGCTATTTGACATAATCTGAATTTTTCGAATTGAAAAGAGAGATGATCGTATAAAATAAAAAAAAGAAGAGGGAAAAAGATTTGCTGAAAAATTAGAGTATTTTGAGAACACGATCCTTGTTTTTATTCATATACAACTATTTCTCTAGAAATTTAGAGGATGAAAGATTTAAGAGATTATCAAAGCTTTGAATCTAAAAATTTAAAATGTCTTAATTAAAAAATTAGGAGACTTCCAACCAACCATTAAGCCAAATCATTTAGCTGCTAACTTGTTATAATGACTTGGCTTAATAGGTTATTTTGATATGGGACACAAAAAAAAAAAAAAAATTATGGGCAATTTAAAACATAAAACCTAAAGCGTTACGCAATTTAGAATGTGATTGAGTGCATGGCGATCACCATCGTCGATTGCATAGATTGTCAAAATCGTATGCACTAAACATCAAAATTTGTGTGGGATACTCGTAATCCTTCTCCAGCTTTCACGCATTCCACCTTTACAGTTTTCACACCTGACATGGCGTACCACCATTGGCACGCAAACGGACAGGGGATTGCGGTAACAACAGATATCCCTGCTACCCGATCACTAAAACCCCTAAATTCTCCTTCCAAATCACAGCATTCAAACTGGGTTTCACTGGGAGTGGAAAGAGAGAGACATGAAGGAAGCATTGGTGGTTTGCGGAGACAAGAATTTAACGGTGGGACTCACGATTTGGGACATAGAAACAGGGGATCATCTTCTTCACATACCCACATGCGCTTCACACTTCCATGGACTCACTTGTTTGAGAAATCAGTACTTGGTCGCCTCTCAAATTCACCTCCCTGGCTCCGTCGCTGGCGGCGTCATCTTCACCTGGCCTTTCTCTAAGGTACTACTTCTACGATCAATTCAATTTAGGATATTTTCCCACAATTCCAATGATCCATTTGAGGGTTTTACCAAATTCTTACGTTGATTCGTACTAAATGATTTCAGCCTCGTTCATCATTACGGAGCTATACCATTGAAGCCATTGGGCCGATTTCAAGCACGAAAGATGGTATATATTTGGCAGGTGGAGCCATTTCTGGAAATCTCTACATTTGGGAGGTATATAATCTTCTACTACACTACATCAAGGTTATTTTTCCCCCAAATATCATCTTGATTGAATTTTTTCACAGGTTATTAGTGGTAAATTGCTCAAAACTTGGCATGCACATAATTCGCCAATAACTTGTTTGGCTTTTTCTAATGATGCCTCTCTACTTATATCTGGATCCGAAGATGGAATGATAGTTGTTTGGCCAATGATAAGGTAACAACATCTATGGTTTATTTAAAGGTTTATGACATATGCACAACAAACTATCTGAAAATTTGCTTATTCATTTTCGTGCCAGTTTACTAGATGATAAAAATTTAGAATCCTCTGATTTATCGCTAAGTGTTTCAACTGAGCATAAATCCTTCATAACTGGACTCTTACCATCTTCATCTGTCTCTCAATCAGTTTTTGTATCAAGCTCACTTGATGGCACATGCAAGGTGAATTTAGTATCATGTTTGATATTAATATAATGGTATTTGTGTGCATCTTTGATATATTAAATGTTTCCAAATTATGTCTTTTATAAATAGGTATGGGAGCTTGTAAAAGGGACACTTTTGCAAACTTGGTCTTTTCCACAACCGATAACTGCAACAGTTCTTGACCCTTTGGAGAGATTTCTGTTTTCTGGAAGTGCAGATGGAAGGATCTTTATGACCCCATTTGATGTTGGATTGATGAAGGAGGCTTCCTTTGATTCAGAGGATCAAAAATTGGAATTGAATGGACATAAGTATGTGTTTACTTTTTAATTGTTGGTTATGTTATATAAATTGATGTTAGATTGTGAACAACTTGTATAATTTGATTCGATTGGAATTGTAGGGAATCTATTACAACATTGACTTTTTGTAAATCCGGTCTTATTTCTGCTTCTGAGGATTGTACTGTTTGCTTGTGGAATGTTATTGAGGGTGTGATCATTCGACGATTTAATCATCACAAAGGTAATTAACTAACTGCTATTACTTTATATTAGTTAAAGAAAGTTCATGATATAGTTGTTAAGAAAATAGGAAAATTAGTTCTGTGATCGATGGAATTTCTATGCTTTCCTTTTCGGATATACCATGAAAACTGAAATATTTTCTGTTGAAAATTTTCTTGTTATTTTTACCTATTTGTACATTCGTAACTATTACGAATAAATTATTGGTACCAATTTGGGTGTATAAGATTTCTTTATTGGAAGATATAGTGTTAGAAACCCGAATTAATAGGCAATAAATGACCTTATTTTTCTAGTGAATATTGTTAATTCTTATAGAATTAACCCATCTATAAGTTCTTTTTGTTTTAGGACAACTCGATGAAGGTTAACTTAACTGATAGTGACAAGGGGTTTGCAAAAGTACCTATGATCGGTGTTCTCTATTTTGAGCATGTTTGAGAACGTCTAATAATCTAATTCTTCAATGCGATTGGAAACAAGATTAGCAATCAATTATTATATTATATATAAAGAAGTTCTCACCGAATCAATTGATTTCATAGAATTGATTTTAGTAAATCAATTATTTATTTCATAATTAGAATTTATTTCATAGAATTAATTTCACCGGGGTAACTATCTCTATATATACATGACCGATTTCTCTTGTCCAACGCACATTCTTCTTCATAGGAATAATAAAACAGTTACAAAGCATAGCAAAAAGTAAACATCATTTATAATTATTAAAAAACAATCTTCCCTTATTTTAATAAACCGGTTGAAGATACATTTGGTGTAAAGGAGAGAAACGTTGTTGACTTTAAGAGTATGAGAGGTCTTTGTGCAAATGGAAATTTTGAAAACGCGTTTGGTTTATTCAGTTTTCCAAAAAATTTCAAGAAAATGAAAATTTTCAGTTTTCCAAGTTGTATGTAAATTATAAAAGTGATTTTTACAGTTTTCCAAAGTTTTCCAAATTTCTAAGATGAAAAATGAAAACTCCGTTCGGTTTTTACCAAACGCGTTTTCTAAAATTTTCATTGAAAATTGAAAATGAAAACTCAATTCTATTTTCTGAAAACATTTTCTTAGAAAATGAAAACAATTTTCTACAACCAAACGCACTCTTACTAGTTATAAACTTCCATCAAACTATAAAGCAAAAGCCTAAACAATGAAAAGCTTTAGCTAACAAGATTTTCTCATTTCGAGATCACAAAATTTGATCAACAAGAAAAGTCGTTTTGTTAGAGCTAAAATGCTTTCAACGTCCTCCCAAAATTCTTCACTTTTGATGGTGTAACAATCGTTGTTCCGATAATCTAAAGTTTTTTTTCATCACCTTGATCGACTAAATCCATCCAATACTTAAACACAATGGTTATAGAAAAAATCTCTCTACAATCCATTAACCATTTCAATAAAATGTAATTAGATGCAAATATTGTCGTTGCCACTTTTATTGTCGCTGCCATTTCCGCTGGCTATGTGATTTGTCAAAATTACCCATAATGAAATTGTCAAATTCAATCCATCCAAGAAACCAACATTTCATAGATTCCTGTAGCTGGAGATGCTCAATAACTAGGCCCCAACTCCATTATTACTTTCTGAATTATTTCTTACGTAACCTATAATAATTTGAGTTCCTATGGCCTATATATTGTGGGTGGTTATGGATGCTCGGTAAGTAGGGACAGGGAGTAGTTAGTAGTTAGTATGCAATAAATTAGGAGAAAAAAAATAACAACCTTATTTTGTTAATTTATTTACAAATCCTAAAAAACACGACATTCTTGATATTATTATCCATACATGCAGGTTTTATTACTAATATGGTTGTGATCCCACACTCCTCACTCCTCCCCTTGCCACATCATCATCGCCAATTTACGAATTTGCCCGTATCATTACTCCAAAAGTATCCTCACCAAGACGATCCATCTAATTCAAGTATTACCCTTCTTCTACCATCTTCTTCTACGCAACAACAAATTACTCATGAGTATCAAAGTGCCAACTTACTGGAACAACAGAGTATTGATTTAGAGGTTTACTCTCACTTGATGATGCATTACCTTTTTTTTTTTAAAAGAAAAATGAAGTGAAATTACTTATGTGCCCTTGTTTTATTTTTTTATTTGTGCACTGCAGGTAGAAAGGACACCGGAAGCCTTACAGTTGAAAGTGGAAACGAACGTTGAGAATAGATTATTGATCACTAACATGACAAAGCATGTGATAGAGATGAACAGTCACTTACAATCACGTTTGCTTGATTTAACTCAACTTCGTCTTCTACAAAATGAAACTCATACAAAAAGTAACACCACACATAAATCATAAATTTAATCAAACAAACAAATATATATTTTTTTAAAATGTTGTATGGATGAACAGCTAAGTAGATAAATGACTGTAAGAATAATGGATATATGATGAATGTGTGGAGTAAGTTGACAAAGAAGGTTTCTCTTACATAATCCATTATTGTCATCGTTGTATATTAAGTCCCATCAAGATACATGATAAAGTGAATATATACAATTACATTCATAAAAGTCAAAATTATTTAATACATGAAAAAGAAAGAGTAATATTGGAATAAAGGTCTCTAATAGCTTATTTTATATACAATTACTACAAGGCAAAATATCAACACCCCATGAATAAAACTTTTTCAGCAGATTGTTGGGTCCCAGCTTGAATTTGAGCAGCATACTGCAAGTGCCAAAGCACGTCTTCAAAAGAGGGTCTTGCCCATGAATCACCACAAAAGCATTTTTTGGTTATGGAGATTATAACCGAAAGTGATTCCTGTGAGCAGGAATCAAGTACAACAGGGTCCACTACTTTCTTCCGTTCCTCTTCACTTCCAAAAGAAGCCTGTAAATATATCAAAATATATCAAAACAAACAACAATACCCAAATCCCATAACAAAGATTTTTTCAAAGTATCATATCTTAATAAGAAAAACAATATAAAACACAACTTGTGTTTTTCTTATTAACATATTATACTTTGAAAAATCTATCCAATTATAGTGATGAACATTGCTTTTTATATAGATGGCATTGCTATAAATGGGTAGATTTTTTAAAGTAATACCAAGAAATGGAAATACATAATTCTTTCTTGTATTTAACATTTTTTTTATTATAATTAAGAAAATACCATCTCATTCATCAAAAATTCATCTTTTCTAGATGCGGCAGAAGGTCCAACAAGGGACTCAAGTAGAATGAATCCAAAGCTGTAGACATCATCCTCTAAGTTCTTCATTTGCCTACAAAAATACACACATTCTCTCTCAAAATCCACAAGAAAGTCAAAAGTTAACGTTTTTTCCTTTTTGTTTTTTTTCCCCTTACCATGATTCTACACCTTCCCCATTCGCCTACAAAACAACAAACATTAAAAAAAGGTCAGATCTTGCAATTAAATGCTCAAGTAAAAGGTAATTATGATAAAACATTTCTTTTTTCATACATCTTGTTTAATATCTTCCGCTATAATCGAAAGCCCATAGTCACTCAGTTTTCCCATCCCATCTTCATTCAACAAAATATTATTTGCTTTCAATCGATTACTAAAAAAACCAGGAATGAGTCCAGTGTGAAGAAAATGCACAGCTTTAGCCACACCAGTTAAAATCCTCAATCTATCTCCCCATTTAAGAACAACATTCTCACTTCCATTCCCTGCATAAAACGCTAAAACTTCAATCACACATCTCAAATTTACAAATTCAACAAGGGAATTTATTTAAGTTTGTCCTCTTTATACCATTATGACATATTAGAGCCATTCATAGTGGTATAAAAAGGAATCACCAATTTCACAATTTATATACCAAAAAAAAAACTTACCAGAAAGAAGCGAACGATAATTCCCATTATGCACATATTCATACACAAGATACACTTTATTTGATTCACCATTATCTTGCCCTTCACCACTAATACAATGCCCCAAAAGGCAAACCAAATGTGGGTGTCGAAGCCTTGCGAGCAAATCCAACCTTAATTTAAGGTTTCTAATCGTGTACTTTTTAGACACTGTCAAATGTCTTATTGCAATGTCTGTCCCATTTTCAAGCTTCCCTTTGTAGATCTGGATAAAAGTATATATGTATAATAAGTGATCTTAAATTTGTCGAGAATGCATACATTGTGCTTTAAGATTTGTACCTTGCCCGTTGAACCTTCCCCTATTAAGGTAGATCTGTGGAAGTTGTTAGTAGCTTCCTTTAACTCTTCAAAAGAAAACAATCTGTGAACTGGGATTCCTTCTGTTCCTAACTTTGCAGCCTCTGAAACCAATCCTAATTAACAAAATAAACCAATCAAAATTCAATTCATGATTATGGGTGTTTGGCATTGTTTTTTGAACTCTGCTTTTGACAAACTAACTTATTGACTTATGATTTTTTCGAAAGGAGTTTTTCAAAAATGTATGGATTAGTTTTCGTGGTAGAAAAGTCAATAAGTTAAAAAATATATGGCTAGCTTATACATATAAAATAAAATAAAAATAATTTATTGACTTGTGACTTTTTCAAAAATGAGATATGTCTAACTTTTCAAAAGCTATTTTTTGAAGGTGTTTTTAACTTTTCAAGAAGCTTATCATTGCCAAAATTTATTTTTGACTTAGTAACTTTTGAAAAACTAATAAATCAATGAGCAGTTTTTTTTTAAGAGAAATTAAATATCCTTTTACTTTTTGTTTTTATAAAATCTTCCTATCCTAACATTTAATGTAAATTTAATGATATTTTAATATATACTAATATCACACCTATTATCATTTAATTGGATAAAAGATTTGTAAGAATAAAAATAGAAGAATATTTAATCGTTTTTAAATGAAATCTCATCGAAAATCACAAAAATAAACACATTTAATGAAGTGGCCACCTTTTGTCCATTTACATAAACTTACAATCAATTTAGCAACGACATTAATTGCGGTCACCTTTACTCACAAAAGGCCGCAAAAAACTTTAAAAGAAAATCTTTTCCAAATAACATCATTTCCTAAAAATATGAGTGGTGGGGACCATTTATAAAAAAAATAATGTGAGATTTGCAAAATGCAAATGATGTCATTATGTTTAAAGGGTCAAAAAGTCCACTTCGTTTATTGGACTATGGCATTTTGGTAATTTTCGTGTTCCCAAAAATTAATTTTGACATGTTTAATGCATTGAGAATGTTTTTTTAAACTTAATACTCATCAAGACATTCTCAATGCATTATCTATAAACATTCTCAATGCATTAAGTTTAAAAAAACATTTTGTATTATGCATTAAGACTATGTTTGGTGTACTAACTGAAAAGTTGGCTGATAGCTGAAAAGTTAGCTGATAATTGAAAAACTAGTTGATAAAAAATAACGGTTGGTAAAAATAGCTGAAAAATATAAAATTACATAAAAAGATATGTAAAAGTATGTGTTTCTATAATTAATTAAGGGATGTATGGAAATTTTTAAAAAAACTCATAAAAAGCTAGTCTAAGGGGGTGTTTGGTTTAGCTTTTCACAACCAAAAGTCTTTTTTGGAAAAGAAAAAGAAGCAAAAGATGTTTGGCAAATTAGTTTTAAAAGCCACTTTTGAATTTTTACATAAGGAAAATGAATTTTTTGGAAAAGTCAGATATCCTAACTTTTTATAACTTTTCCAAAAAGGATTTTTGGGGTTTGAAAAGCTAAGCCAAACACCTCCAAGTAGCTTTTCAAAAAGCTAGCTTTTCAAAAAGCTAGCTTATAATTTACTTTTTAGACTATGACACCCAAACAATGCCTAAAGAAACACTCTGCTTACTTGCACTGGTTAAAAGTTCAGATGGGTAGCCCGTAACAGAGTAATCTTGGACCGATTTATGCAGCAATTTCTGTTCAGATACTCCTCGAGCACAAAGCTTCTTAGAAAGAATCACAAACCCTAATACCAAAAGCACAAGAAACATAATACTCCCTAAAATCACTCCAATAATTATCACTGGATTCCTTCTATGTCCAGAATCTTTCAAATCTTTAGTTTCCACTTCTACCCCTCGAGCTTCTTCTACACAATACGATGCTGGATGCTGACGTGTCACATCAATCATGAGGCAATTCCCGTCATATTTAACGGTTTTATTGTTGGATTCGTTCGTTAAGCATAACGGCAAGGAGCCTGTAAATCGGTTTTGTGAAATGTCGACGTTTGCGAGTTTGTTTCCACATTGTAAGTGAACCGGAAGTGAACCGGACAACTTATTTGATGTTAGATTTAAGTAAGTAATGGATGAAGATGAGAATAGAGAAAACGGGGGAACACCAGAGAGTGAATTGAATGAAAGATCGAGTTCTTGAAGGTGGTTGAGTTGACTGTATTTGACCGGGATTTGACCAGAAAACGAGTTGTTATTCAGATACAAAATGATCAAACTGTTTGGCAAATCTTGTAGATCTGGTAAATCACCAGAAAACCCATTTTCGCTCAAGCTTAAACTGGTCAAACTTGATAACAAGTCAACGCCTTTAGGAAAACTACCATTCAAGAAATTCCCATCAAGATTCACACTTTGAAGACTCACCATTCTTGAAAGAGTTGGAGGAATTGAGCCATACAAGAAATTATAACTCAAATCAATGTATTGGAGTGTGTTTAATCTTTGAATTTTGTTAGGAAGTGGGCCCCAGATTCCTAAAGACACCAGACTAAGAACTTTCAAGCTTGTTAATCTTGATAAAGTGGCAATCAAAGAGTCGATTGAGAAGTTTTGAGATAGTGTTTGTGAAGGAATCGGAAACCCATGAAAAGAACCCGAATTTACCTTCTTTGGCGTTTGATCGGAAGCAAATCCCATGATTTTAAGCTCTGAAACAAAGTTGTTTTCGCATGTGACATTGACTTGTGGTGATGACACGTAGCAGAAATCAGTACTTGTGTCGAGCCAAATATCCAATTGCTTCGGGTACTCCAGTTGTTTTCGGAGCTGCAGGAGGACTTGTTTTTGCGAAGGTTGGATTGCATTCGCGAAGAAGAAACTCCATGAAATTGTCAAGAACAGAAGGGAATAAAACCTGCAAATCGCCATTAAAATGCTCCGTTCTTTTGTTTGAGTTTCTTGATAGTAGCCCAACAAGATAAACCGAATCTTTAGGAAGTAGAAGTCAAGAATGGAGTATTTTAAAGAAAGAGAACAGACAAATGTTCTCCCCTGTTTTTATTTGAAATCAAGATTTGGTTTTTTAAATGAATTTGGAGGAATCGAAAGAAGAAAGTAGAAAACAAAGGATGAAATCTGATGTGGGTAGTTGAAATTTAATGTCAGTATGTGAGAGAAATTTTCAGAAATTGGAAGTTCCAATGCATTTAGTGCTGTCCACATGGGGTTTTGCTGCCATTGAAGAAGACAGAGATCAAGAAATTAAAGAGGTGTGCTTTTTAGGACTTTTTCTTTCTTCCATACCATACATAGATATAGATATATACGCATTAATGCGTAAATGAAGATCGCAAAAAGGATTTTCGAATTAACCTTGATGAATGATGCATTTGAGCTTGTACATAATGCATAGACTATAGTACAGTAGCACTAAATCCAGGTAGCTCTACAGTCCACGTGCTAAACCTTCCAGTCGGTGCATATTTTAGTCATGAATGTCATGAAATGTGTGAATTCAAGAACGATGATCATTTAATTAGATAATATAATAGCAAATGACAAATATATATATATATATATATATATATATATATATATATATATATATATATATATATATATATATATATATATATATATATATATATATATATATATATATATATATATATATATATATATATATATATATATTTTAAATTAGCCCAAAAATAAAGATTTCCCCACAAATAATCATGTGTATTTTGTGGAGTATTTGCGAAATGTCAAAACGTTTATCTTTTACTAGTTTTTGAAAAAATAAACTTAAAAAAATGATTACATTTGTAATTTTCTAAATAAATAATAGTATGTTAAAGGATATATAAAAGTATTTTATTATATTTGTTTTAACTGTTATTTATTGATGTTTGCATAGTTAAATGACATTCTTTTGAACTTCTTTATATATTTAGATTTTAGATAACTTATCATATATTATTCTAACATTTTAATTTTCCAACACATCAATCCCATTCTCAAAGATTCTTCAACATGGTAATTTGAGGGTTTCTGTGGCATTCAAGAATGGCGCTGCCTCCATACCATAGATAGATAGATGATCAAAATTTCAAAGGGCAAAACGGGTATTTGGTTTGTTCTTTGATGGCTAGGAGAGCAATTAAGAGACAGGCTGTCACTGTTCATTAACAATATGAAATTGGGCAAAATTCCAAGTTGCCCCCATCCTTAATTTGGAAATATTTACTTGGACAAAGGTAGAGTTCAAGAATCAATCCGTCGATAAGACATATATTCATTTAATAAGTCTTTCATTAATAAAAGTCGTTAGTTAAACTTTATAAACCAATAGCATTTGAATGAAAATAGTTCTTTAGATAAAAGTTTTGTTTGCAATAGAGGATAAATATAAAATTTATGTTTGGCAAATGTGGTTGGAGCATGTTAGCAGATAGCTAATAGTTGGTTGATGGATGTTGTAAGCTAAAAATGTCGTTTTTATTTGAATATAGGTATTCTTGAAAATTAATCGTAAGTTTTTTATAAGGTAGTAGGTGTGAGCCTATATATTACATGAGTGTATTTAAAACAATTAAATATATATAAACATTTGAGAAATTTGAATTTATAAGAAAAATGAGAAAAATATTGAATTACTAAAATTAAAGTGTTTGTTTTTTCTCTTTTAAATTTAAACAAATCATTTAGAAAAAATAATCAAAGTAAATTAATGAGATTTTACTTTCAAATTTTGAAGTTATAAGAAAAATCCATTAATGAAATTGATATGCATTTATTATTAAATTTAAATACTATATGAAATTTAATAAAATAAGAAAACCACAAAATTACATGTGGAATAAAAATTAATTTAAAATAACCACAAAATGAGATGTCACAAAATAAATCAGAGTGTAACAAGTGGTAAAAAAAACATTAGAAGATAATTGACTGAAAAATAAAAGTTAAAATCTCATAAAAAAGTATTTTAAGTAACTTTCTAGCTAATTAAAAGTTTTTGTTAAAGATAAAAATCTTGTAATCGGAAATGAAAGTTTTTATTTAATTTAAGTTACTTTTTAAGAGGTAAAACTTTCTTAATTTTTTTTTTTTGTCAAATATATCTAAAATATAATTTATTAAGTAAAAACATATCTAACATTATTATTTATTCAGTGTATTGAATGAGAATTTTCTTAAGGTTTTTATTTTTTATATTTATTATTACTATGTGATACAAACGGTGTGGTAACTTTTTATAGTAAACAAAAACGCATTTCCACAATCTTAAAAATATAAATGGTATATTATTGATTTGAGACCTTGATTTTTGAAGTCATGTAGTCAAGGCATATCTTCGTCCGTACCTGAATTTTTAAAGGGAAAAATATATTAAATCAGTAACATGTGAAGTAATATTATATCATGCTATATATCTTTCTAAAATGCTCTTAAAATGCTTATGCATGAATATGGGTTGTGTTGGAGTCGGGTTAAAACATGAGCCTGAGTTAATTGAAAAAAAAAAAAAAAAAAAAAAAACAAAACAAAAAACAAAACAAAACTTGGATTTTACTTATAGATTTTATTAAAATATTTAGAAAGTGTTTAAAAGACGTTACATTTACTCTCCTCTAAAATTGGCCCCATAACATCATCATCATATATTGTTACCCAACTTTAAGGACACGAAAGAAAATTGAGAGCATTCAAGTGGAAAATGAAAGAAAATAACAATTGACGTCACTCTTTATATTTAGTACAAAATATTAAAAGAGGTAGGGCCCGCCATCATGCAAGTGTCTATATATCGTTTTCAAATTATTTAGGCATAATTTGTCGATTATGATATATTTGATTGATCTATTACATAAAATCATTAAAATGATATAACACAATGATTTTATTCGATAGTTAATTGACTTAATTCAGTGGCTTGGACTTGAGAGTGACTTAATTCAATTGTTGACATTAGTGCTAAGTACAAACTTTTAGAAACTTCGGGTTTTTAGTTTTTAAAAAAAATTGTAATCACAAAACCTATTTCAAGTAGCGATTGAAAAAAATATATTTGCTTATGGGAACAAAAGTAATAGGTTGCATTTATAAAATCTATTTATCGCATTTTTCTTCGAACAAAGAATTTTTTTTTATTATAAAAAGTTAAAAAAGGGCTAACATAAAATTAAAAAAATTGCCAAGATAGAGTTTCATAACCATGAGACTCGACTGTTTCATAACCATGAGACTCGACCGACACTAAACTTTTTATTCCGCAAAACAAACTAATTATATGAACAGTCAATCAACCTATCAATCGACAATTCATTCTAACGTTATGATCGCTAGATATCATCTTGTTACGGAAGTTTCAAAGAAGCCACCACATGATTATGACTATAGACTCCAATGCCATACACTTAACAATAGACCTATGGATCGAGTCTACAATGAACCATATCTTCTATCTCCAAAAACTCGGATATGATATTATATAACACCATCTACCAATGAAACGCCACAAATCAACATACAAAAAATAAGAAGATGAACAATTCTTCCATATCCGAGGAACAAACAACGTACACCATGAAACAATACTTTTCACATTCAGCTTAACACAAGTAGGAAGTTGGTTTAAACGGACTTGCTAATAGGAAACATTCACTTTTTGCAGGAGCTAGTTATTCCACCTAGTATGAATGTTACCATCCGGAAACAAGGAATCATCGATACACCATCTAACTGATGGGTTTTGAACAAACAATCATATGTGTGCATGCAACCCTAAATTTGGATCTATGTTTTCCCTAATAGATACACAACATTATGAACACATGAAGAACCCCTAGCATGCTCCTAGTATTTTCAAAATTCATGTAGAAAGATAGATCACATACCTCTTGTTGTTATATTATAATAACAACTCAAATCTTCAAACCCTAAGTCTTGAAAGCAAGTACCACAAGTGTAGTACCTCTAATGGCTCACAAACACCACAAGCAATTGGAGATGCAATAGAGAGAGAAGAGGAGATGTAGAAATCGGCTCTAGGAACCCTAGGGATCAAGTGGGGATGATTTCTATGGCCTTAGGGGTCTTTATATAGGGTAGATATTAGGGTTTCAGTCCTTATCCTTATCTAGTTGCTTGCCCACCAAGTAACCATAAGATAAGCCTTAATAACTCTTATCCTTGGACGATTTTAAGGATGCCTTATCCCTTGAATTCGTCCAACCTATATTTAGGGTAACCATTGGCCTACTTTGCAACTATCACATAATTACAATCCAGACCCTCTAGTTTAATTAATTACACTTGATCAAAAAATTGATTCCTAATTAATTATTGACCAATATTAATTAAACAAATATGATTTCTCTTTTAATATATTATTCTTATAATATATTAATAAATCATAATAACCTCTTTCCCTATTTATTTCTCCAGTCAAGTTGCTTTGGTGAAGGCAACCCAAAAGGACCATGCACAACCGGGTCAAGTACTTACCAAATATGGTTATGGGCTTAGACACTAATCCAACAGTCTTCGACTTGGATAAGTCTAGTAACCACAAATGCAAGTACAACTCGATTAGCAATCGTAGCTCTCAAAGACGCTGTCGAACTATGATCTTATTAGTAACCTGTCCTTTAGATAAGGGATCATATGTCCTCTGTTTAGATATCGTGCGGACAATCTCATGAAACATTGTCATACTTATTGTTCCAGCAATCAATTTCTCGATCTCAGATTCATTTGACATAGAACTAATTGAACACATCAATTCAGTCCTGACCGGGCCCGACACATAAGTCAAATCAAAATCATCGAGGGGTCCTGATATCACTTTTACCCTCTTAGGATAAAAGTAACAGATAAACTTCGACTTATATGCATTTACTATTCACTAATCAATTACACACAACAATGCGTTTTATAACATCAATTTACTGATGCGGTTTCGCATTATCAATGCACAATTAATTAGTAAACAATAAACCATATATCTTGGTTTTAAGACCATATGATATTATCATCTTGCGATCACTCGTGATAGATTTCATGAAGTGATTCTAGCAAGTGTGGGTTTATTCCAATGTTCAAAACTTATTTATAAGCACTCATGAATGTCGTAACAAACCTTTGTTATGTCTAATACCATTCAGACAATCTACACACCAATTCATGACAGTCTTCATTCATACCTACATCCAACATATGAACGATTGTGGACCATTTGAATGATTCGATTATTCCTAATAAACTCAATCATTCTGGAAGTCAAAACATGCAAAGTGAAACAATAGTTAAACAATTAACATAAGATAGATACCATTAAATAATAATCCTTTATTTTATCATCAAATGTCAATTACATTTATCTATTACAAGTTTCCAAACTATCTAATCCAAACTAATATCGTCCTTCAGCCCAATGCTCCTAACATGCTGCAAGTGCTTAACCCTACTCAGTCCCTTCGTAAGCAGATCTGCTGGGTTATCCTCTAACGATATCCTCTTAACTACGAGGTGCCCTTCTTATACTCGATATCTAATAAAGTGATATTTTCTGTCGATATGTCGAGATTTACCATGATCTCTCGGTTCATTGGTCAAGGCAACTGCTCCTTCATTATCATAGAAAATTTCCGTAGGCTCTTTTATGGCTGATACAACTCCAAGGTCTCCAATGATGTTCTTTGGCCATATCGCCTCCTTTGATGCTTCGCTCGCTGCAATGTACTCTGATTCGCACGTTGAATCAGCTACGGTTTCTTGCTTGGAACTTTTCCAAGTCACTGCTCCTCCATTAAGGGTAAAGACCCAGCTCGACTGCGAATGGTAGTTGTCCATGTCGGTTTGGAAGCTGGCATTACTATACCCTCGCACCTTCAAGTCATCACTCCCTCCGAGAACCGAAAACCATTCCTTGGTCCTCCGAAGGTACTTAAGGATATTCTTGACTGCGGTCCAATGTGCTTTGCCAGGTTTCCCTTGATATCTACTGACCATGCTCATAGCAAAGGCCACATCAGGGCGAGTACAAGTCATATCATACATGATTGAGCCAACTGCGGAAGCGTAAGGTACTCGGCTCATCTTTGCAATCTCGGCTTCGGTACTCGGACTTTGAGTTTTACTCAACTTGGCATTACTTTGTATCGGTAATTCTCCCATCTTCGAGTTTTTCATACTAAAACGTTTTAGTACCTTATCCAAGTAAGTATTCTGACTAAGTCCTATTAGTCTCTTACTTCGCTCTCTCACTATCCTTATTCCCAAAATATAGGAAGCCTCTCTGACGTCCTTCATAGCGAAACACTTCCCGAGCCAGGACTTAACGTCCTGCAGAGTCGGGATGTCGTTTCCTATGAGCAGTATGTCATCGACATACAAAACGAGGAAGCTAACTATACTCCCACTGGCCTTGGCATATACACATGATTCATCTTCACTTCGTATAAATCCAAACTCTTTGACTTTCTCATCAAAGCAAAGATTCCATCTGCGAGATGCTTGCTTAAGCCCATAAATGGACTTCGCAAGCTTGCACACTCTATTGGGATGCTTCGTATCGACAAAATCCTCCGGCTGAACCATGTAAACATCCTCAACCAACTTCTCATTAATGAAAGCGGTCTTGACATCCATTTTCCATATCTCATAATCATGAAATGCAACAATATCTAGCATCACCCTAATAGACTTTATTTTAGCAACTGGTGAGAAGGTCTCATCATAGTCAACTCTGGGAGTTTGAGTAAAGCCGTTCGCAACCAATCGCGCCTTATATGTGTGTACATTCCCATCCACGTCGGTCTTCTTCTTGAAGATCCATTTGCACCCAACGGTCTTACATCCGGGCACATTGTCAACCAAATTCCAAACTTGGTTGTCATACATGGACTGAATCTCGCTATCCATCGCCTCTTTCCATTTTGTAGACTCTGGGCCTGCTATGGCTTCCTTATAGCTGTTAGGTTCATCTAGATTTATTAGTGTACCATCACTAATATATGTGTCCCTTTCAGTAGTAATATGAAAGCCATAAAACTGGGGTTGAACTCTAACTCTTTCAGAATGTCTAAGAGGTAAGGACTCGTCAATCGGTTCAACCGGAGTTTCCTCCTCGGGTTGAGCGCCAGCGATAGAGGTTCCTTCATCACTCGACTTTTGAATCTCTTCAAGATCGATTTGCCTCCCACTGTCTCCTTGGCTTATGAGTTCTCGCTCTCGAAAAACCCCTTTCCTCACAACGAAGACAACATTATCACTCGGTCTATAGAAGAGATATCCAAAGGATTTCTGCGGGTAGCCGATGAAAATACATCTGTCACTACGAGGTTCGAGATTGTCGTGAGTATCTCGTCTTACAAAAGCCTCACAGCCCCAAACCTTGATATGTGCCAACGAGGGAGCTTTCCCTATCCACATCTCGTGAGGTGTTTTGGCAACCTTCTTTGTAGGGACTCGGTTAAGGATATGGGAGGCAGTCTCTAAGGCATACCCCCAGAATGAAGCTTAGTGAGCTCCTCTATCATACCACATACCATATAAACACATAATGCCAAGCCTATCTGGATGCTAGCCTCCGCTTCGGTATCTTTCAACCGGTAACTGCCTAACATATATGGGTATTGGCCTCCCCTTCGACATCTTTTAATCAGTAATTGCCTAGCATATCTGGGTGTTGGCCTCCCCTTCGGTATCTTTCAACCGGCAACTTCCTAGCTTATCTGGGTGTTGGCCTCCCCTTCGGTATCTTTCAACCGGTAACTGCCTAGGATATTTGGGTGCTGGCCTCCCCTTCAGTATCTTTCAACCGGTAACTGCCTAGCATATCTGGGTGTTGGACTTCCCTTCGATATCTTTCAACCAGTAAATGGGGACTATTTCACCCCTACCATCACCACATAATAACATAACACATATAACATAAACTGTCTAATGTAACTGGGTACTAACTACCCCTTCGATCATTTCGACCGGTACTGGGGTCTAACCTACCCCTCCTATCACATATCACATAACATCATAGAATACTAGCACATAATCATAAGCGATAGCAACATACCAGATAACTATCAAAAAGACAATCATCTCTAATATAACTCTTACAAGTGGGTCGGCCTTGGTGCCTTAGACCCACTTCTATTGGAAGGTAACTCACCTCACACAGCTGAAGTCCTGTAGACACAACCCCAGCTGCTGGATGATAGGTTTCCGAACCGTCAACATCAAAATAACACCCAATTAATAATTGGGTTCCAACATAAAAATCACAAGTCTATGCTTGGAATAAAAGACTGCTTTACCCATATCTTAGCTTGATTCAACACAAGGCCCAATCCAAAGGCCCAAAAGTTAAACTATGAATCGAAGCCCAACATATGGCCTAATTTTCCAAATTGTGCCCAATCCCTCAAACCAAGGCTCTGATACCAACTTGTAACATCCCAAAATTCATTACCAAAAATTTCGTTTTAATTAAGTTATAATAAAACCAACAGTATAAGAAAACATCCATAATAACATATCATATCAAAACCAGTACGTCAATAATCAAAACATGTCATCATAAAACCATATCAGAGTATAATCCCAAAGATCTCATGTGCGGAAAACATAGTGTGATGCGCAGCGATCGAGCCGACTCCTTTCCTTTGAAAACAAAGTACCTGAAACCAAAACTGAAAACTGTAAGCACAAATCTTAGTGAGTTCCCCCATCATACCACATACCATATAAACACATAATGCCAAGCATATTTGGGTGTTGGCCTCCCCTTCGGTATCTTTCAACCGGTAACTACCTAGCATATCTGGGTGCTGGCCTCCCCTTCGGTATCTTTCAACCGGTAACTTCCTGACATATGTGGGTGCTAGCCTCCCCTTCGGTATCTTTCAACCGGTAACTCCTTAACATATATGGGTGTTGGCCTCCCCTTCGGTATCTTTCAACCGATAATTGCCTAGCATACCTGGGTGTTGGCCTGCCATTCGGTATCTTTCAACCGGTAACTGCCTAGCATATCTGGGGGCTGGCCTCCCCTTTGGTATCTTTCAACCGGTAACTGCCTAGCATATCTGGGTGCTGGCCTCCCCTTCGGTATCTTTCAACCGATAACTGGGGACTATTTCACCCCTACCACAACCACAAAATAACATAACACATATATCATAAGTTGTCTACGTAACTAGGTACTAACTACCCCTTTCGGTCCTTTCGGTCCTTTCGACCGGTACTGGGGTCTAACCTACCCCTTCTATTGCATATCACATAACATCATAGCATACTAGCACATAATCATAACAGATAGCAACATACTAGATAACTGTCACAAACACAATCATCTCTACCATAGCTTTTACAAGTGGGTCGGCCTTGGTGCCTTAGACCCACTTCTATTGGAAGGTAACTCACCTCACACTGCTGAAGTCCTGCAGACACAACCCCAGCTGTTGGATGACAGGTTTCCGAACTGTCAACATCAAAATAACACCCAATTAATAATTGGGTTCCAACATAAAAATCATAAGTCCATGCTTGGGGTAAAAGACTGCTTTACTCATATCTTAGCTTGATTCAACTCAAGGCCCAATCAAAAGGCCCAAAAGTTTAACTATGAATCGAAGCCCAACATATGGCCTAATTTTCCAAATTGGTCCCAAAACTTTACATGGTCTTATTCTAAGGCCCAATCATTTATTCAAGTCCAGCATTTGACATTTTAATGGCCCAATATCATATAATCATTAAGGCCTAAACTATGGCCCATCTATGACCCAATTTTCCAAATTAGGTCCAAACCTTCATATGGGCCTTACCCTAAAGCCCAACTAATTATTCTAGTCCATTGATTGTTCTTGGATGGCCCATTATTGGCCCAAACACCAAAGCCCAATAGAAAGGCCCAACACAAAGCCCAAGTGAAATCAGGGTTTTCACATAAAATGACGATTATGGTTAAGTGTTTCTCACTTAAACAATTAGGGACTTAATCCATTAAGTCCATCACTCTACTAGATAAGTCATATGGTGTGATTGGGTGTAATTCACAACTCCAGTCCAATGGCCCAAAAGTGGGTCCCAATAAGTCCAAGGCCTATAAATCCAATATTAGGGTGTCCAACCCCATCTTAGCCTAATAGGCCCAATAGCTAGGTCTTTTGATCATTTAGGGTTCATTAGGCCCATTAGTCATATGTTTGGCTTTTAGGTCAATTAGGGCTTCATTTGGCCTATTAGGGTTTCATTGGGACCACTAGGATTTATTAGGCCCATTAAGGTTTTAGTCCCTTTGTCCAAACATCCCAATGAATCAAACAAAACAAGCACAACGACACCCAACACGACGGCTGGTGGTGGTGGTGCGGCGCCGAAAGTCAAGAAGGATTGAGAGTGACAACTGATCCTTCATCTGCTAGGTTAGGGTTATGTTCAACTAAATACCCGACACCCTTAATCATATTACCATAATGTCATAAATAGTCCCTCCCTTCACATTTTCTTTCAAAGTTAGCCCATATTTTACCCTTTTAACCTCTGCCTTCAAAACTCTTTACAAATTGAGTCCAAAATTTACCATTTAGCCCTTGCTTCCCAAAATCTATCCATCTTAAGTCCTAATAATTTACCAAGTGGTCCCTGACTTCATAATTATTTACGAAACCAATCTAAAACTTACACTTCTAACCCCTAATCTCTAAAATTATGACAATTAGCTCCTCGAGACCAACACCTTATTATATAATTATTGATTTTAGGGCTACTATGCATTCATTAGTTTATTTATATAATAAACGGGATGTTACAACTCTCCCCCACTTAAATTAGATTTCATCCTCGAAATCATTCCTTACCATTCCTTACTCGTCGAACCACTCTAGTAACATGATCATTATCCTAGGCACACCCTATCCTTCCCAGGGTAACCGTGACCAATCTTCGTAAAGCCCTAAAATCCGCAGGTGAACGAATTCCTTGCAACAAGATCACTTCTACTCCGTCCGAAATCTGCTGTCTCGAGATGGTTTGAATCCTTAACAGACCACTCCTACTGAATTGTTATCGTTGAATCCAGTTCGTTTATCCCTCTACTGACTACTCAAATTCTAACAGCTCGAGGTTCCCGCTATAAAATAGGATCAAAGACCCAATTATCCCTGCAGATCACTTATACTTGGCCATGGCTCAGCTAATCCTACCGTGAGTGTCTTATCACTTACAAACCAATCAGTTTCTTCGTCCGCACCTGCAAACCTAAAACACTAATACTACCCGAGACAACATGCTGCCACATGGCTGCTTTCCAAAATCTACCAAGACCTTCTTGGTCTCAATTCATTTGCAATTCATCTAAAATACTAGGTTCCAGCCCCGCTGCGGAGGCAAAGGACTCCCCACTTAGTCGCCTCACACGACCTCTGAACGAATCCTTCTCTGGAACTAGTTGCCACTAGTTATCATGCCATTGTGGCTCTACAACCTTCTGATCCGACGGGTCGGGTCCATACTTCAAGTCCTGACGTCACCAATCCAAGGATAAAAGTGATTGCCACCCAACCAAGGGCAACCTTATATCACAAATGACCTTATACGGTCCATTGCTTCCCTGTTACCATAACTGTAGTGGTGTTCCTACGGTCGTATCGTTGGCTCAGCCAGATCTAACCCATCTGGGTAATTCTGGAATCCAGTCTGTTGATCTCCATATCCTCACTGATACACCCGACTGGTGGATACTTACTGTTCCTTCCGCATCCTAACAACGAGCTCATGTGTAACAACCAAAAATTTCAAGAAAATTTAAACTTTTCAAAAACAACCCATTTCGATAATGTTATTCCAAAAAGGTTTTCAATACATTTATTATCAGAGTATTCCCAGAACCATAACATAAAACATAAACACGAGGAACGGTACAATCACGCCTTCGCCTTGCCACGGTCTCCTGAAGAACCTGAAAAACATTAAACCACAACTGTAAGCCCGAAAGCTTAGTGAGATACCCCCAAAGTACCAACCATATTTACTCCCTTCCAAGCTACGACCTTCCGGTCCAAATCATAATGCATTCCGGCCCATAACATAGTGCCTTCCGGCCCAAATCATACGTAGCATACATAACATAATAGAACATAGAATAACCATGCACTTCGGGTCTACTGTGTGACTGGTCCGCCGTGTCGGGCCTTCAGTCCACCGGGTCCATCCTCCGAGTCTAGTCATGTCCCTCGAGTCTGCAGTGTGGTTGGTCCGCCCGCACCGGGCCTTCAACTCACCTGGTCCACTCTCTGAGTCTACAGTATGACTGGTCCGCCCGCATCGGGCCTTCAGTCGGCCTGGTCCACTCTCCGAGCCTCGGCACGTCTGGTCTGCCCTCGTGGGGCCTACAGCCTATCCGGACTGCTCGCTGGGCCTTCGGAACAACCGGTCCGCCCTGGGTATCTTGGCCTACAACACAAAGCAGGACCCGCCTCAACTCAACTCCAGTCCAAACAACCATGTGCACATAAACATACAATCATATAATAGTCCACAGTCAACAAGCCGATCAAACAGTTCACATAACATATCATCATCCTAACCAGGATACCGACCTAAAAGGTCACTAGCATAGCGTCACCCTACATATTAGGAAACCGACCTTAACCAAGTCTCTTAACATATACCATCCTAACTACCAGGATGCAGACATATCAAAGCAATAACATAACAACAAATATCCGGATCTCAATCCGATAAAGGGCCGGCCTTGGTGCCTTAGACCCTGTCGATATAGTGAGGATAACTCACCTCACACTGCCTAAACTCTGAAGTGAAGAGCAGATTCTCGAATCACTAACTCACCGCAAATCCTGAACTAGCCATCATAACAAAATAAACATTAGGCCAATCATACATCCACTTATCGAGCCAAGACCAAAGTCCAAATCTTATACAAAGTCCAATATTAGCCCAATTTACCAAATTGGGACCACCTCACTAAATGGGCCTAGATCCAATGTTCATAACAATAACTTGGCCCAAAACACTCTATCCATAATATCCAGACTTGGCCCATAAACCAACTACCCATAAACGGCCCAAACTCTAAGGCCCAATATTAAGGTCCAATCAGGGGGAGTACGGTGGGCGTACCCTCGTTGGTATGCGGGGCATACTCACTGAAACGCAACCGAGGATCGGGGCCTTGACCCGCTATGCGGGGCGTACAACCAAGTTACGCGGGGCGTAACTTCGCTACTCATAAAATCATTATAACTTCTTAATGGCTTAAGCTATTGAGCCCAAACTTCAGATCCCTAGGCCAAATATGATTAGAATTCATAAAGTCTCAAACTTTATCACTTGGGATGTCCATAAGCTCTTAATCCAAGGTCTTAATCCATTAAGACTATATATCTCACACATGGAACAACTACATCCCTTGGGACCTCATTTTTCTCACTCAAGACCTATCCAAAGGTCTGAAAGGACAGATAATCTCGTCCAACACAAAGCATGAATCAAGATGAGAACTTTGGGAGAAGAAAGATGCTAAAAACTTCACAACACTTAGATCTATGCAAAATAAGTGGCAAGCAAGAAGATTTATACCTCAAATAAGCTTCAAAGGATGATATCCCTTCAGATCTACAAGCTCCAATCGTTCCTTCCCTTCTTTGACAACTTCTCCTTTCTTCTTCTAGCTTTTCTTATGCCAAAATGAGCTTTCCAAGGCCAAACACACCCAACAATGGAGGAATACGGGTTTCTAGGGTTTATGAGGTTAAGGATGAGCTTAAGGAGGCTAGGGTATGAACCAACATGTTCCTTATATAGTGGTTGACCCAAATTTTAGGGTTTGGGGTTTCTGAGAGTACGCTGGGCATACTCACTTAGCCACCCCGCATCTTTCCTCTACTATGTTGGGCGTACGTCCACTTACGCTGGGCGTATCCAGCCAAACTTCAAATACATGCATGGCTTGCATGGAACCCCTTTTTCCACTTTTCCATTAAGAGCTATAAACAATAATCATCTTCAAAACACCGCAACTCCTCTACTCTAAACCCGCTCCCAAATAACTTTACATTCATGCGAGGGTGATGAGAAGCCCAATGCTTCTAACAACATAACTCACGTCGTGGGGTCTTATGCCTCACGTCTTGAGGTCCGAGAACACAGGTCAAATAGTCAAGGGTCCTACTCACGACGTGAACATTATGGCTCACGTCGTGAGCCTCTTTCAATTGCAATTTAAATTAATATTTTTAATACCTCAGAATTCGGATGTTACAGTGCGAAGTTATGGTTTAAGACTGTAAACTGGAAATTATGTTAATTGATGCATTAGATGTTAGATTATCATAAATTAAGTATTATAGGATGTTTAATTCATTGAATGGATTGAAGTAGAAGTAGAGAATGAAATGTTAGAATTATGATCAATGAAGTGATCATTTTGACATTAAGAAGTAGACAAGCTCTTAATAGGCTAGGACAAGTTTTAAGGAACTTGAAATGTTGTATGAATAGGCCTTGAGCAAGAAGATGAACTAAGATGCATCAGTTGAAGAAAAAAGCCAAGAAAGGGTAGTTAGTCCTCACTAACTAGCAATGTGAGTTATAACTTGTAACGTCCCGAAAATCATTTAGTTAATGACATTAGCTTTCCGTCACCCGATAAATATGTATGTGAATGATTTTAGATTTATGAGGTTAAAATGGAATAAATTAAATAAAAATAGTATTATGTAATGTTTAAAAAAATAATCAATAATTAAGAAGAATATAATCCAATTAAATTGATTTGCGGAAAAATAGGTTGAATATAATTTGTCAAAAGTTATAAATAAATTTCAGGCTAAAGTATCATAAAATGAAATGCAACTTATAAATATATCTAGGGTTGGGGTAGATTAGGAACAAAACTACAATTCTAGGGTCTGAAATGGAAAAATTGCATTTAAAACCCTCTTGTGATCTGCGCTTCAAGTGAGGATGCGTTCATTTTTTTAGCCCTGCTGCATTCGTGCATTTTCCCCCAATGCGTACATCAAGAAAGACCCATATCGACCTTGAGTTGTTTGTCTTTCACTTGAGTCGATCAGGAAGGAAGAAAGAAAAATACCCAAGGGCCGGTTGTGATAGAGAAGTTGAGCGAGGGAGAGAGAAATAGTGAACTGAGAAGAGAACCGAGGCAGAAAGGTGTAGAAGGAGCTGCAATTATTGTTCTTTATGTGTCAAGGATTTGAATTGGGTATGATTTAATTTCTTTCTTACGCAATTCATTCATCAATTGATGAGAATTGGTTGAAAATTTTGTGTATTGCCTTCTATTTGACAATTTTGATCATGTTACTTTCTCCTTAGAATCTTTGAATTTTCTTGTGGTTAAATTCCACTTTTATTGGGTGTATTTTGATGTCTTATTGCTGTCAAAATCTGGTTATGAACACCCTCAAGAATTCTATTGTTCATGTCCATGATCTACTACAAGTTTTGGGGACATTTTCTTCTTTGTTGATTGCTGAAACTATATTGATTTTTATCTCAATTCTAGTGAGTACTTTTCTATAAAAATACCATGTTTTGAACCAACCAAAAGCACTTCAAAAAAGTCCCTATAGGTCTTTAGATGTGAGTTAATGGTAGAGGAAACTCAAGCCTTAATGATGTTTTTTTCTTTTAACAACGTATTTTGTTTTTCCCTTAAAATCAATGTACTTTGAGTACGGTGGGCGTACCCTCGTTGGTATGCGGGGCATACTCACTGAAACGCAACCGAGGATCGGGGCCTTGACCCGCTATGCGGGGCGTACAACCAAGTTACGCGGGGCGTAACTTCGCTACTCATAAAATCATTATAACTTCTTAATGGCTTAAGCTATTGAGCCCAAACTTCAGATCCCTAGGCCAAATATGATTAGAATTCATAAAGTCTCAAACTTTATCACTTGGGATGTCCATAAGCTCTTAATCCAAGGTCTTAATCCATTAAGACTATATATCTCACACATGGAACAACTACATCCCTTGGGACCTCATTTTTCTCACTCAAGACCTATCCAAAGGTCTGAAAGGACAGATAATCTCGTCCAACACAAAGCATGAATCAAGATGAGAACTTTGGGAGAAGAAAGATGCTAAAAACTTCACAACACTTAGATCTATGCAAAATAAGTGGCAAGCAAGAAGATTTATACCTCAAATAAGCTTCAAAGGATGATATCCCTTCAGATCTACAAGCTCCAATCGTTCCTTCCCTTCTTTGACAACTTCTCCTTTCTTCTTCTAGCTTTTCTTATGCCAAAATGAGCTTTCCAAGGCCAAACACACCCAACAATGGAGGAATACGGGTTTCTAGGGTTTATGAGGTTAAGGATGAGCTTAAGGAGGCTAGGGTATGAACCAACATGTTCCTTATATAGTGGTTGACCCAAATTTTAGGGTTTGGGGTTTCTGAGAGTACGCTGGGCATACTCACTTAGCCACCCCGCATCTTTCCTCTACTATGTTGGGCGTACGTCCACTTACGCTGGGCGTATCCAGCCAAACTTCAAATACATGCATGGCTTGCATGGAACCCCTTTTTCCACTTTTCCATTAAGAGCTATAAACAATAATCATCTTCAAAACACCGCAACTCCTCTACTCTAAACCCGCTCCCAAATAACTTTACATTCATGCGAGGGTGATGAGAAGCCCAATGCTTCTAACAACATACACCAACCCGAAACCTTCTCGGATGAAACCTATTTACCGTAAAAGGACCAAAATTACCCTTCCTCTTAAATCTGAGGGACTCATAATTAAACACTTTAAGAACAGGGTGTTACATCATGCTATCTACCAACCTAGTGAATGCTACGGCTACACCTGCAGACTTACATCACTCTAGCACTATCTGCTAACATTGTGAATGCTATGGCTACGCCCGCAGACTTACAACACTTCTTACACTATCTGCCAACCTGATGAATGCTACGGCTACACCTGCAAACTTACAACACCTCTACCACTATCTGCTGCTAGTGAATTACAACACTTCTTACACTATCTGCCAACCTGGTGAATGCTACGGCTACACCTACAAACTTACAACACCTCTACCACTATCTGCTGCTAGTGAATGCTACGACAACCCCTGTAGTCTTATAGCACTTTCCATGCTAACTGAATGCTAGTGAATGCTACGGCCACCCCTGTAGTCTTACAACACTTTCCATGCTAACTGACTGCTAGTGAATACTACGGCTACCCCTGTAGTCTTACAACACTTTCCAAATTGAGTCGAACACACACTCGACCTAACACTTAACTAGACTTGAGTCCTAACTGAAGCTCTAACTTGGTTCCCAAAACATGCCGTCTGAGAGTCTCGAAGGAAGGTTGCATGTTGCTCAGGCCCCCAACGAAAGGCCACCGACTTCTTGGTCAGTCGGATCAAAGAAACTGCAATCTCGGATAAGTCCCGTATAAATCTCCGATAATAACCCGATAAACCGAGAAAACTCCGAATCTTAGTTGGAGACCTTGGAATATTCCACTGCATCACGACCTTTATCTTGACCGGATTGACCATAATATCCTTCTAGTTGACAAGGTGCCCAATAGATTGCACCTCGCGCAACCAAAACTCACATTTAGAGAACTTTACAAAAGTCTATCCCCCACTTAGATTTGACTAAGTCTTCACGACACGCGAGAATTGAAGGATTCCCAATCCTTCTCACTTTCTAATATCCCACTGATGACAACGTGTGCTTACCAATGCTAGCGATAAATCACCCGTTAAACCTTGAGATCGCCCATCCCCGGAAATCTTGATGAGTGCTTTTAAAATCTGGTCCAGTCTGACACCTCAATCCACCCCCCATTCTGATAACCAGAAGCCTTAATCTCCATCCTCATCTCCAAGCAAGGGCGGAACACTACACATATAAATAGGGAGGCCAAAACAAAGATATATCCATAATTTTCTTTTTTTCAGATGAAGGCAAAGTATAAACAATGTAAATATCCTTTATAATAAATAGCTCACGATAAAGAAATATATCATAAAATAGTTCTCTTGTGCTTATTTGTTTGTTTCAAAATTGTATTGGAATAGCAAACATATACATGTCTTATTTATATAATCAAAAGCAATAAAAACGAGTATTCTCCTATAAATATAAAAACAAACATTAGGTTACAATTAAATAAAGATTACATACTTTATAAAAGTTTTGATTGAAAAACTATTTAAAATAAACATAGAAGATAACAATCCATATACAATTGACAAGAAAAGGGCAAAGTAAACTAGATATCAATTAAAAAAATAGTTTAGGCATTTATGTGGCAGACTCCGGAGCATTTGTAGAAAAAACTTCTGACACAACTAAATAGAAAATTAAAACCAAGAGTAACCAATTGAAAACAAATGAGATGACAAAATCAAAAACGTTAACAAAACTAAAACTCAAAAAGCATTACCTTGATTACAGTCATCTTGTAACTAAGAAACACAATTATAAAAAAAGAACCATGCAGAGATGGCTACTGGGGAGGTGGAAATTGAACAAGCTGTGGGCAAGATCCACGAAGCCGAACAATGGAATGAGAGCGAAGACCGGAGAACATGCATGAGCGAGATTCCATTTGAAACGATGACTATGAGGGAGAAACGAGTTCTTAGGAGCAGTTATAATTGCATTATCTTTTCTTTTCTATTTAATTTATTTCATTTTATTTTCTCTTAATCACCGATTGCACTATATAATCTTAGATTGTTATTATGTTTCAAAAATTCAACAATTATCCTTAAATAATAGGCTAATTTATAAGTTTTTTGATATTAAAAGGCTACAAACCAGGGGCCATGGCCCCTCCTAGCCCCTTAAGCCATCCGCCACTATCCCAAATAAAAGCGGGTATGGGTTCGGATTCCCTATTGGGTATGAGGATTTTTTTTCCATCCCTTTTTATGCAATGTCATTATAACCTAAAATGCTAAAACCCACTCCCCAAAACGTAACATTTTAGACTATTATACTGAAAAAACAATTTTTTATTAATTGCTTATTTGCATCGTATTTATGATTATTAACCGATGGACCAGAAAAAATTGATAATTCTCACTTTCCGTGCGGAAATAGACAACTAACAATAGAGTCAAAAATCATCTTTGAAAAATGAAAACTTGTGGGTCATTTTGTCTTATCTTCTTTGGTTTGCAAATATTATTTTCCAAAACTCATCATCATCTTGTTAAAACTCATAAAATGGAAGTTATCCTGGATATACTTTTTTTATACATGTCATTTTAATTCATAATTCTTTTATAAGGGTATAGGGAGTGAGAGAAAGAAAGAAAGACTCAATTCATACATATTAAAGATTTCATACATATTGTTTAGGAGGTGGCGCTTGGTACAATCTTACGGACTACGGAGTCTCTTTCCTCTTGTCATCTCTTTGGCTGACGTGGACATTGTTTAGGAGGTGGCTCTTGGTATTGTCGGCAGCGTAGGTGCATCAATTCATACATATTAAAGATTTCATATATTTTTCTTCTAAAAAGTAAGCTAGGAAGAATATAATATGTATTATTAGCTTTACGAATAAATGCACTTTCATGATTTTGGAATGGAAAAAGGGTGTACTTTACTCTAAAGCACTCAACTTTTAGTTTTTCAAAAAAGAAGCATAATATGTTTATACAAATAAAGAACGGATCCTATGTTGAATATGTGTTAGAAGAAATGAAATGTTTTAGATTACATGCTTTTCTAGTATTATAAAGTGAGCTGCAAACATCAAATATAAAGCGCCCGTGGCCTAATGGATAAGGCGTCTGACTTCTAATCAGGCGATTGTGGGTTCGAGTCCCACCGGGCGTGACATTTTAATTATATTTTAAGTTTTGACCAATTTATTGTAAATTTCTTTTTAAACCATATTACAGAGTTGATTATTTTCTTCAAGGAATCATCTTAAATAAAAGCTGCTGTTTTTTTCCTCATATTATTTTAAAAGCTAATTAAATTACTCTTAGCTTTTATCAAATTGTTATAAACATTAATCATGTTCGTCTTATAGATGACATTGACGTTTTATGAAAATAATAAAAAGTTGTTTTAACCACGTTATAACATTTATTCTTTTCTAAAATCATTTTAAGAAAAAATTAATAGATGTTTAAAGATTTACGTTCGATTCACATAATGTTTTTAAAAAATTTGATCATAAATTAGAATTCAATTATATTTTGTTTAGTTGACACAAAATGAAATTGAAATTCAATTTCATATTACCTTTGATTCCTAGACATCGCAAATGAAATTGATTTCAATAATATAAAATTATAGAATTGTCCTTCTTGCTTTTTGCTTTATTTTACTTTGTTTTATAAAGATATATTATAAAAATTATAAAAATAATAATAAATGGTGGCGATGTTTGTAGCGGTGGTTGGTGGTGTAGACCGCGTATAGCTCATGTCGTCGTTGCTCCATTAACTTGTCGCTAACATGTTATTATCCATCACTTGTGATCCAATCGTTGCTTATCTGATATTTTAGGGGTTGTTTTTTTATTTTTACATAAGGTCTTTAAAATCAATTGACCGACCTAGAAAATAAAAATGTTATTATAAAAAAAATGTTTAAGTTAAAAATAAAATGTTACAAGACCTAGTTCGATTTTATATATATGTATTTACTAGATCAGTAAAAAGAATTTTCCTTTGGAAAAAGATAACCCATTTTCTTAATCACATTTCTAAAAATAACCAAAAATTATGAAATTTCCACTTTTAACCAATGAAATACTATGCATAATATTCTACAATTTCACAATTACTCTTGTGATTTCATGTTGCCTATAACTCTTTTACTGTTTTCGTTTTGTTCATTTTTCGAAGATACGTAATCCTTAATGGCCTATGGCCATCTTCGATTTTCTCTAAAGTCAACTGCGATTTTCTTATTTTTTTTCAATTTGGACTACAAATTGTACATTTTGATTGTGATTTACGACAAAAAAAATACAAAAATTCCTTTTAAAAGTTATATATATATATATATATATATATATATATATATATATATATATATATATATAATGGACAACAACTATTATGTGGCATAAAGGACCAATGAGAATTCAAGAAAAACAAACTTGGAGCAATGACTTAAACACTAGTTAGGTCAAAAGATAGGTATAAACATCAAGATTCAAATTTTGAGTCTAAAACCTACACCAAAATCTAGATCCAAAGGTCCTACCATGGTAAATAATGGTCCATAAAGTTGCTAACTTTATAGACCTCAAGCATGATAACTCAAGATCCAATGCAAAGAAGGTAACCATAACCTACATATAGCAAGGTGGAATCTTTGAGACTTACAGAGGCTATGAACTCAAAAATGCCACTAGGATGAGCTTATCTCGTCCAAAGGAACCTCCACAAGAGCTTTTTCTTCTTCTTCAAGGAAATCCAACACTATAACACACCAATACCACCAACAATGGTTCAAGGGCTCAAGAAGGTCGGATCTAGGGTTTTTCAATGACTTGGGAGTGAAAGAGGCTGATGATGGACGACCCTAGCCTCCTCATTTCGTTTTATACCCGATTTTTAGGGTCTAGGAGCATCAGGCATGACTCACGTCGTGGGGTCTTATGCCTCACGTCTTGAGGTCCGAGAACACAGGTCAAATAGTCAAGGGTCCTACTCACGACGTGAACATTATGGCTCACGTCGTGAGCCTCTTTCAATTGCAATTTAAATTAATATTTTTAATACCTCAGAATTCGGATGTTACAGTGCGAAGTTATGGTTTAAGACTGTAAACTGGAAATTATGTTAATTGATGCATTAGATGTTAGATTATCATAAATTAAGTATTATAGGATGTTTAATTCATTGAATGGATTGAAGTAGAAGTAGAGAATGAAATGTTAGAATTATGATCAATGAAGTGATCATTTTGACATTAAGAAGTAGACAAGCTCTTAATAGGCTAGGACAAGTTTTAAGGAACTTGAAATGTTGTATGAATAGGCCTTGAGCAAGAAGATGAACTAAGATGCATCAGTTGAAGAAAAAAGCCAAGAAAGGGTAGTTAGTCCTCACTAACTAGCAATGTGAGTTATAACTTGTAACGTCCCGAAAATCATTTAGTTAATGACATTAGCTTTCCGTTACCCGATAAATATGTATGTGAATGATTTTAGATTTATGAGGTTAAAATGGAATAAATTAAATAAAAATAGTATTATGTAATGTTTAAAAAAATAATCAATAATTAAGAAGAATATAATCCAATTAAATTGATTTGCGGAAAAATAGGTTGAATATAATTTGTCAAAAGTTATAAATAAATTTCAGGCTAAAGTATCATAAAATGAAATGCAACTTATAAATATATCTAGGGTTGGGGTAGATTAGGAACAAAACTACAATTCTAGGGTCTGAAATGGAAAAATTGCATTTAAAACCCTCTTGTGATCTGCGCTTCAAGTGAGGATGCGTTCATTTTTTTAGCCCTGCTGCATTCGTGCATTTTCCCCCAATGCGTACATCAAGAAAGACCCATATCGACCTTGAGTTGTTTGTCTTTCACTTGAGTCGATCAGGAAGGAAGAAAGAAAAATACCCAAGGGCCGGTTGTGATAGAGAAGTTGAGCGAGGGAGAGAGAAATAGTGAACTGAGAAGAGAACCGAGGCAGAAAGGTGTAGAAGGAGCTGCAATTATTGTTCTTTATGTGTCAAGGATTTGAATTGGGTATGATTTAATTTCTTTCTTACGCAATTCATTCATCAATTGATGAGAATTGGTTGAAAATTTTGTGTATTGCCTTCTATTTGACAATTTTGATCATGTTACTTTCTCCTTAGAATCTTTGAATTTTCTTGTGGTTAAATTCCACTTTTATTGGGTGTATTTTGATGTCTTATTGCTGTCAAAATCTGGTTATGAACACCCTCAAGAATTCTATTGTTCATGTCCATGATCTACTACAAGTTTTGGGGACATTTTCTTCTTTGTTGATTGCTGAAACTATATTGATTTTTATCTCAATTCTAGTGAGTACTTTTCTATAAAAATACCATGTTTTGAACCAACCAAAAGCACTTCAAAAAAGTCCCTATAGGTCTTTAGATGTGAGTTAATGGTAGAGGAAACTCAAGCCTTAATGATGTTTTTTTCTTTTAACAACGTATTTTGTTTTTCCCTTAAAATCAATGTACTTTGAGTAATGGTTTGAGATGTAAATTGTCCTTCTGACTCCTTGGCATGTTGCTTATATTAAGAACTTAATTTTCATTTTCATATTTGTTTTGTTTATGGCTTAATGGGTTAAGTATTCAATTAACCCTAAAAACTCAAAGCTGGGAATTGTAGGAAAATTCCTATTCTGCCCCTGTTTTGTGAAAAAAATTAAAAATAATTAGGAGGTGGATGTAGGATCCGTAAAGTCTCAAAATTTGAATTTTGAGTCTAGTTTGTTCTTGATTTTTCGCAGGACCTGATATGGTCTCTAACCAAGGTGAAAATTATCATTTTCATTGGTTGGTCAGATATTAGCTTCACGAATATGCTGTTTTCTAAAATTCATAGAAAATTATAGAAACACCGTATGGACCTATGTGAACACTTTCTAAAAAGATAAAGGTATAAAATACTGAAATATGAAACAAAATTGTAATTTCTATAGATTTTGGTAGTGCTAAAGTGGCCTTGAACGAGCTCTTACTTCAGGTCAAAATCTAAGAATTTGACCTAGTAACTAGTTTGTATGTTTGTGGTATATAATTGGTATTTTTGATATTGTAACCTTCTAGTAATCTATTTATTTGTGTTGTACTAGGAGAAATCTTGATACCTCAGTTCCTACAAAATTTGAAGTGTTGAGAGGACTCATTTTGACAAAGGTGTGTCAATCTTTGTGGTTATTTAAAGTACTTAATAGGAATTTCACATCTTAGAGGAATTGGAATGAACTTAGATTGTTTAAGTTGCATGTACACCAATTGTGAATAAAATGTTGATGTGAATGATGTTTCCTTCGTGATATACTTTTTATTTGCTATTTTGATGTGAAGGGTGTAATAGGTCCAAGATAGAAAGAGGATTTGTATTGACTGTGTGTAATATATGCACGCTATATTTTTTGGTAAATTTGACTATGTTGGTTAGGATAATGAATGATAGTGATATAATATGCCATAATGATGAAGTGATGATATGAGCATGATTATATAAAAGATGTAAAATGCCTTAACTTGTTATGTCTCATTGCGTGTTTACATATTGTGAAGTATGGAAGTAATATGCCATTTAATATTAATGAAATTGATCATGATTACTTAGGGAGGTTTGTAGTGTAATAATTATGTGATGAATTAATAATATACTAGTTAAAAAGAAGAATACACTTAGTGGGGCGTAAAGGGTAGCAACTGATATGGTCTTATTTAACTATATATATTTGGCCATTATCTTATTTTATTTGATTAAAATGTTATACTTTTAGTTATATGATACTTAATATGCTTGAAAATGTTCAATTACAGTTAAAATAGGAGCTGGGACGCAAAAGGAAAAGAACGAAGCTGAAAAAGACACAAAAGGCACAAAAAGGATGTTGCTGGCAGCTTGACCCCTCGTCGGTGTTTTGACCATATCTCAAGACTCATATATATGACTGACGAGATTCAAAATGATTTAAAAACTAGACAACATTTCGGACGACTTTCATGTTTTGAGAAAAGTATGATTCCCAGTGACCACGCCATGGAAAAGCCATCTACACAGCCTGGCAAATCTATTTTTTTGCGTGGACACAACGTTTCAATCTACCACGGCGTGGCAAGTTGTTAGCCACACCGTGGAGCCGAAAAATCTATAAAAACATGGGATTTTCAACCCAAATCATTGTTCCGCCTTTGGGCGATATATGTGCGACTTTTACTTCATTTTGAAGTCCAAAAACCCTCCAAGGGATGATTTTGAAGCTAGAGATTCAACTGGAGCAAGGATTTGAAGATTCAAGTGCTACTGTATCAAGTTTTCATGTTGGGTTTTCTTCATGATCATGTCTTGCAATCTTTTGGTGATGTTTTTCTTCTTTAGTTTACTGAATATGGTGTAAAAACCTTTTCTTTCACTAGATATTGATGAACCATTGTTGATATGCTTTGATTTCGTTAGTAGGATTAATTGAGTTTGGTTCTTACTTGTGTTTGATTGATTGCTTTACCTTTCATGTTAAAGTTATGATTTTTATTGTTTATTGCTGAGTATTATTAGGATTAGATGATCATTCTATCTTGATGTACTTGAATCATCTGAATCTATGATCATTAGGTTTGTAATACTGGGACTTTGATTATAAGCCTACGGTCGGATAATAATAATTGTTGACTTTGATTGCGTTAGACGTGAAGTCTCTCACTCAATTCCTTTGAACATCCTTTTTGCATAAAATTTTCTAATCTAGACATAAATTCTTAATTTTCCAACTCCCAATTATGGAAACATTTCCATATTTGTCACATGACAACACATTCTAAATAGAATCGTATCTATAATGTCGATATGGTTCATCCAATACTATACTTCCAACTACTCACAAACGACCAATCCTCAACGAACTTTGGATCGTCCTTTGATAGTTGTTTAATTATTTTAGTCAAAACCGGTTCTAGACTCTTTTCCCTCTTAATTCCCTAGGCATTTGGAGAATTTTAGAATGGTTAAATATTATAGCATATACAATCGATCCTATACTCGAAGCGTATGGGACACGATGCATAATATCTCTCATAAAGACATGATACTTTATCAATCTTCTGCCATAATATTTTATGTGTCACGTTCTCACAATTCGAACTATGAAGATGGATGCCGTAATCATAATCGAAATTTGAGAACACACTATGTATCCGCTGACTATATTTATTAAAATTTCTCAATCTAAGCTTTAGGATTTGAACGAAGTATAATATTCTCTCCCTTAATTATAGCAAAACAACTTTTCAACCCTTGCGACTTTGCAAATTGAATCTTTGTTTTCTATAATTAATATTGCTAACTTGCAATACTTGTCATAATAATCATACAAGCATAACACTTATGCTCCCACTATCATGATGATTATTATCATATAAGCATAAAACTTATGCTCCCACTAGCTTTGACATGTATTCAGAAAACAGCTAAACTTCCAGAAAACAATGCCTATTGAATTTCTGAAGTTCATATTTTTAATACCAGATGCTTCGATAAGCCTTTATATAAGCTTCTTCAACTTATACACATTTGCCTTAGATAGTTCATATGTGTGTCTAAACAATTCAAAACTTATATCAATAAGTCCAAAATGTTATACTAATTGCCAAATCTCACAATTCGAACTATGGAAAGGGATGCCGTAACCATAATCAAATTTGAGAATACAATTTTCACAATTGCTATCTTCTTAAAATCTCTCTTTGTGAAAGAATTTCCTCACAATCATTTTCATGAAGGAGAGAATCTTATGACACTTAGATTTTATGGTGTATGAGTTCTTATCCATGCGAATTTGCCAAAACCAAAGTTTGCGACAAATCCAATCTCATATGGACTGAACTTTCTTAATCTTGATTTCTTGCCTTATAGCAACACGAGTGCCCTCCAATTAGTTTAGCAACTTATCCTTTCATATCAATGTACTTTCCATCGATCAAGGTGCTTTGTTTTTATGCATTCAAATGAGAACTCATATAACTCACATACATAATTAACTCAATTGGAATGGCACAGAAACAAAATATTGTCAACACGATAGGTTGTAAACCTCAAGTCGTGTGCTAGTGATGATCAATAAGGTTTATTCTTGATTTGTTCTTGAAACCTTTTCAAGACCATTAAAACTCCCACTGACCTCTTGACATATACGATTCTCTTGTCAAGAAACTTTCCTAGACAAAACAAATATTTAAGAGTTAGTGTAGTTCTTATCAAGACAAAACACTCACATAATTGGTCCTAGTTGGTTTTTGTCTTATGCAAGAAAGCACAACTTACCAATTTCAAATGTGCAGGAATAAGAAGACTTTTTCCAATTCCACATTTGTTGAGTGTTATAAACCTACTAAAGACGTGTCACTCAATTCACAATCTTGGAGTATAACTCTAAGACTTGATATTGGAATAAGTATGATTGACTTCTTGATTTAACTATTTCCACAATTCTTGATTCCTCTTCTTAGACATACAAATGCACTAAGACTCACTTAGAGGATCAATTGAGATATGGTTCTTAATCATTAAGACTTATCATAAAACACAATAAAAGGTACTCTCCATTCTTCTTAGAATGGAGAAAAATTTATCTTTCTGCCTACTTGATTCTTCTTTATGCGCTCTGCTATTAATTGAAACTCTTTCAATCAAATTAGAATTATATTTAATCTTATAAGTATAACCATGTTTACTAAACTTTCGTAAATCATGACGAATATCTTTATCACTCTCGTGGTGTACTTGATCAATGCACAACCTAGTGTTCTCAATCTCCTAGTCCTTCACTTGACTATTTGTCAATGAATTAGTCTTGAATTTCCAATTATAAATTTTCTCATTCATCACACAACCAAGTTGTATTATTCCAAGTTTCTGTCCAATTGAAACTTAGGCGATGAGAAACTCTCCCTATTTGGCAAATTCTTGACATTTCCACAAATAACATAATTAAGAATCAAATCCATTAATGCTAATAATAGAAACCTTCAAACATCAATTTTTTCATACACACCATTGCAAGGATAAATAAATAAGATAAAATCAAATTTTATTTTACTGCAGAAAAATTTGTCCTTACAATGCAATTCAATAAAAAAACTATGTTATTACATATTTCTTAGCAATCGATTCTAATTCCAAGTAGTAGCTCAAGAATCTAATCTTCAGGCAATGCGATCGAAATCCATTTCTTCACGATTAGATTCAGCTCACTTCTTCCCTTAGGCTTCCTCTATTTTCTTCGATCCTACAAAACATCAAAATGTAATCATATCACATCATGTATTAAGAATCTAGAATAGGAACTTAAAAGAGTTAGATAATGGATTTTACCTGAAGTAGAGCCATACGTCTTGACTCTCCCATCTCTTAGATCTCTCAGGTAAATTGGACAGCTTCGTCTCCAATGCCCCTTCTTTTTGCAATAAAAGCAAATGGACTCCTTTGGCTTAGCATATGGGACAATATCAGCCTTTTTTGGATTTCCAGTTTTGCCAATGTCTAATGAAGTTTGGGAGTTCGATTGACCAATCAAGTTTTCTTTACTAGTGAGCCAAATCATCGTTGATTCGGCCGCAATTAGCAAATAGGTCAAATCCATGAGGGTCACATTGTGTTCCATCATATAGTACTCTCTTACGAACTCACTATATGAGTTAGGAAGTGATTGAAGAACCCACTCTACAGCCAACATCTCTAAGAAATCGACACCCAACACCCTCAACCTGTAAATGTGTGACTTCATCTTTAAGATGTGTGTACATACAAGTTGTCCATCTTCATGTTTCACTGCCAGTAGGGCTTCAGTGAGCTTGAACTTTTCAAGCCTTCGTTCATGTGGGTTAGGGAGAACAATAGGAGGAGGTGGAGGAAGTGAAGCATGACTCTCATTTCCTTGATCGTATCGTGGAACGTCATCTTCATTTGGAAAACTTGTTCCAAGGGATTTGGGAAGACCATTGTTAGATTTAGACATCTACAAAACGGGAGAAAATTCAAGTCGGTTGATAAGAATCCTTGATGTAACACCCAAATGAAACATCAAAGCTAAGATCCAACACAATACTCTACAACCTAGAAGATGGATGCCGTAATCTAGTTACAGAATATTTGAAGGTAGGTAAATGACGATTTACCAATTTCCACCATGAAAAACGAAAAAGATATTTAAGTTTTAAATGTATTGAAAACTCCTAGATCCTTTGAGATTCATTGAACTTTTCAATGACATATTTAATCAAAATTATTCCCTTCAAGTTTGCGACTGGGATGCCGAGGATCACAAACAAGGTGTGAATAACCATGCAAATCAACATTGTTAATAATAGAAACCTTCAAACATCAATTTTTTCATACACACCATTGCAAGGATAAATAAATAAGATAAAATCAAAATTTATTTTATTGCGGAAAAATTTGTCCTTACAATGCAATTCAATTGAAAAACTATGTTATTACATATTTCTTAGCAATCTATTCTAACTCCAAGTAGTAGCTCAAGAATCTAATCTTTAAGCAATGCGATCGAAATCCATTTCTTCACGATTAGATTTAGCTCACTTCTTCCCTTAGGCTTCCTCTCTTTTCTTCGATCCTACAAAACATCAAAATGTAATCATATCACATCATGTATTAAGAATCTAGAATAGGAACTTAAAAGAGTTAGATAATGGATTTTACCTGAAGTAGAGCCATACGTCTTGACTCTCCCATCTCTTAGATCTCTCAGGTAAATAGGGTAGCTTCGTCTCCAATGCCCCTTCTTTTTGCAATAAAAGCAAATGGAATCCTTTGGCTTAGCATATGAGACAATCTCAGCCTTTTTTGGATTTCCAGTGTTGCCAATGTCTAATGAAGTTTGGGAGTTCGATTGACCAATCAAGTTTTCTTTACCAGGGAGCCAAATCATCATTGATTCGGCCGCAATTAGCAAATAGTTCAAATCCACGAGGGTCACGTCGTGTTCCATCATATAGTACTCTCTTAAAAACTCACTATATGAGTCAGGAATTGACTGAAGAACCCAGTCTACAACCAACATCTCTGAGAAATCGACACCCAACATCCTCAACCTGTCAATGTGTGACTTCATCTTTAAGATGTGTGTACATACAAGTTGTCCATCTTCATGTTTCATTTCCATTAGGGATTCAGTGAGCTTGAACTTTTCAAGCCTTCGTTCATGTGGGTTAGGGAGAACAATAGGAGGAGGTGGAGGAAGTGAAGCATGACTCTCATTTCCTAGATCATATCATGGAACGTCATCTTCATTTGGAAAACTTTTTCCAAGGGATTTGGGAAGACCATTGTTAGATTTAGACATCTACAAAACGGGAGAAAATTCAAGTCAGTTGATTAGAATCCTTGATGTAACACCCAAATGAAACATCAAGGCTAAGATCCAACACAATACTTACCAACCTAGAAGAGGGATTCCGTAATCTAGTTACATAATATTTGAAGGTAGGTAAATGACGATTTACCAATTTCCACCATGAAAAATGAAAAAGATATTTAAGTTTTAAATGTATTGAAAACTCCTAGATCCTTTGAGATTCATTGAACTTTTTAATGACATATTTAATCAAAATTATGCCCTTCAAGTTTGGGACTGGGATGCCGAGGATCACAAACAAGGTGTGAATAACCTTGCAAATCAACATGGTGCAGTCAATGCTACTATCACCTAATCAATGTGTTGGTTAGCCACACACGCTCCATTAATCTATGATAAACATCGAGCCACCCTTCGCTACCAATTTCAATCCCAAAATAGTGTGTCGGTTAACCACGCACACTCCACTAACGTTTGACAAGGGTACAAAGTGTAATTCCATGGATTAGCATACAATTTCACATTTTTCCTAAAGTAACTATGATTTGGGAATTCGTAAAAGCATTTAGTTACTTTGTTCTTCATTATACTTATAATGGAAGGTTGTGTCCTAGCCTACTCGTTCGGATACCGACCCTCCACTAGTCAAGAGTGTGGTGGGTAAGAGTGGATACCCATTCAATCGTCATTTTATAGGCAATTTCCTTAAACACCCCTTATAGACCAACTTCGTGAATGAGGCCTACTAACGGTAAGACTGACTCTTTTACTCATACATACATACATACATACATACATACATACATACATACATATATATATATATATATATATATATATATATATATATATATATATATATATATAATATTAGACTTTAATGTTACATATAGTATAAGGGTGTATTTTATACTTTTAAAATACTAGGGTTTTAAACATATTTAACTTTTTCGAGAATTAAAACTTTTTAATTTTAAACTCTTAAATATTAAAATATTGATTTAATAATTATCCAAAATTAAACAATTAATTTATATTATTAAATCTTGTAGGATTATCTATTAAATTAAACAATTAATTTAATGTAATCCCATATCCCCTAAGATTTGAAAATTTATGGAATGAGATAATTCATAAGATCTTTAATTATCTATTTAAGGAATCAAGGATAATTACAAGATATGGAATTATCCAAATCCCTAAAAATTGGGAATCCTATCTAAGGGACATGGCAAATTTCGAAATTCTAGGGTTAGACAATCCTAAAATCGAAATCTTAGGGACAAAAGGAATGGGTTTAGGAAACCCTACCAAATTTTCGAAATCTAGGGTTTAGAAACCTTAATTTCGAAAATCAAGCCTCCAGGGTTTATTAGCTATAAACCCTAATTGTCATATTCATATACATGTATCAAATATAATTGAAAACAAAAACCTAAGGCTCTGATACCACAGATGGGTTTATTACATAGCAAACAATCCTATGTGTGCATGCAACCCTAATTTGAGGATCTATGTTTTTCACTATTAGACATACAAGCATTGAACACAAAAACTAGAAAACCCTAGGAGGCACATCTAATTTTTCGAAATTAAGATATAATTAGGGTTAGGATACATACCTTTATTGTTATATTGTAATAACAATCAAATCCTTGAAGATCTTGAACTTTGGTAGCAAGCGCCACAAGTGTCGCGCCTCCAATGGCTCACAAACAAACCTAACTACCAAGGATTACTATGGAGAGAGAGAAGGGAAGTCGAAAATTAGGCTCTAAGCCTCTCTTGGAGTGCCTTAGACTAAATCCAACCCTATAGGGGTTTATATAGGTGATAAGGAAGGTTTAGGATAAGGCAGGTGTATCTTAGATAACCCTAATCCCTTAACTTCTTCCCTAAGGCTTCCAAGGCACCCTTAGAGCCCAAGGAAACCCTAGGAAACTCTAGATTTCGTTCCCACCTCTAAGGGAGGTTCTAGAATGCTTCAATGCTCAACTTTTGAACATTTTCACCTTTAGTCCCTGCAGTTTCAATTAATTCCTTTAATCCTAAAATTAATTCCAAATTAATTTCTGATTAAATATTAATTAAACAATATGATTTCTAATCAATATATTATATCCATAATACATTAATATATCATTTATCTTGATTTCAAATTAATTTATTAACCAAGTAATAAATTAATAAATCATTCTTCTCTCTCCAACAATTATCCTATTCCATTGCCAGGTTTGAAGGCAACCCAAAAGGACATTGCTACTATCAATTCAAGTACATACCAATTATAGTTATGGGCTTAGACACCTAATCCAACACTAACATCCAAATATGCCAAGAAAACTAATGATCGGAGACCTAAGAGTCTCAATAAAGACTATCGGTCCCACCCATATAAATCATACAGCCACTGGTTCATGATGCATCATGACACCGACTAACCACTAAATGGAAAGCTCGTGGTACTATGTGATCTTGACGTTATCCCATCAATGGCATGAAGACTCACGACTAGCACCATGTGAGCCTAAAGATACCCAATCAATATTATTAACATCCAATAGGGTCTAAACCGTATTCCCTTCAAGCTCAAGGCCTTTACTTGATCCATGTATTGTCCACAATCCTGAAATAAGAAACTTCTTGAAACATGATGTTACATGGAAGGATGTGCACTATCACGCCTTTGCTTTTCCCCGATCATCTTAAGTACCTAAAAAATGAAACTGAAAACCGTAAGACAAAGATTAGTGAGTTCCGCCAAATTACCTCACACAACCAAGCAGATAATCTTATTGCATGTTGGGTCCACAACCTCCCGGTTGGATTACGTCTACAACCTCCTGGTTATATTACCCTACGTAATGCATAATGGGTCTACAACCTATCGGTTAGACTACCATGACCCATAACCTCCTGGTTGGATTGCCCTGGCCATAACCTCCTAGTTGGATTGCTCCGAGTTTTTTGACTGACCGCACAAAGCAGTACAGTCTCAACCAAACCACACTATGTCGACATATAACACATAACATATGTCCAACATACAGATAACCATATAACTAGTAATCATATTAATAGGTAGATTTACAAATCACTATCACATAACAACATCATATATACTAGGATACATTAACTATTGGGTCGGTATTGGTGCCTTTGACCCGTAAATACATTGAGGGAAAACTCACCTCTCAGTCTAAAAAGATAGTTGAACAGGTGACTGCTCTGAATATCAGCTCTACCGGTCACCTATACATTGAAAAATGACCAAACTCAACTACAATTCAAAATGCCCAAAATACCCCTAGGTCAAGCTTGGTTCAACTTGGTCAAAATCTGGTCAAATTAAAAAGTCAAAAAGTCAACCGAGTTGACTTAGCTGAGTATGCCTAGCCTATCCAGTTGAGTACGCCCAATGTACTCAGCTTGTACGCTTAGCATATTCAAGATCTAGGATCGAGGCTCCTATTGCAGATGCACGACGTACGCCAATGTATACGTATGCTAGGTGAATGTGTTCCTTCTGTTTAAGGGTTTATTCCATTAAGTCCCTTCGACTAAAAGCAGAACTAGTCCCCAAATAACATCTTAAGTCATAAAGTGTCCAACTTTATGACTTTGCATGGCTAGGAAGTGCTCAATACTAAAAACCCGAACTTCTTATCTCGTTAAGACATTATAACCATTGCATGGAAGGAAACAAATGACAAAGATTGCATTTTTATGACCTTAGACACTCAAAAACGTCTGAAAAAGCAATCCATTTGGTCTAGAGCATGCCATACTCAAGAACATCATTGTTTAGGGACAAAATCACATAATAACATCATACAAGCTAGATCTAAACAAATAAGCATCAAGGTATAAACTTTATACTTTTTGGAGATGGAGGAGGGTGCAAAACATCTAGATCTAAGGTCGCTCCAAGCTTCCAAGATATTCTCCTTCCCTTCTCCTTCTTCTATGAACACCAAAACACACACTAATGGCTTAAGGATTCTCAAAAATGGATTAAGGTTAGCTAGGGTCGAATATGGAAATGGAGGCTGAAGAATGAAGAGGTATCAATGAGTTAAGGATGTTTAAATAGGGTCCAAACCATAAAAATTAGGGTTTGAGTCTCTGCCATGTACGCCCAATGTACCAAGCGTACGCCCAACATATGTGATTGAGTCCGAATTTTCATTTAAATGCCAAATGGGACTAACTTTGAAAATAATTCTCATTATAAGGGTTAAAATGTTAATACCTGGAATTCGAGGTGTTACAATAATCCAAGAGGGATTAAGTGTAGATGATTCGTAAGGGATCATTGTAATCTGTAGGGGATTCACGAGAAGAAATGGGTCAAAGGATCCATGAGGGGACACTGTCCAGATGATTGTACTCCGGTTAGATCAAATTTATGTTTTTCCTGGAGGCTAAACTAAGCCTTAACGGTGGAGATAACTAAGGGGAAAACCGCATCAACCAAAGATAATTATGTAGGGAACACCTTAACACTAAACAACCATTCATTTCAAATAGATTTGATGCCAGTAAATATTAGGAGTTTTTGATGTGATAATCGGCATGGTTGGGTTAAGCCCCCATCGTGCTGATATTATGTGTCGCGAGAAGGCCGTTTGCCTTCACCTTCCTAATCACGAAACTCTAATAATCCATGGTGATAAACCTGGCGCCAATCCTCTTCCTATCTCGTGCATCAAGGCACAGAAGTGCCTGCACCAGAAGAACTACGTTTTCCTCACTCATGTTGTGGACAAGACAAAAGAAGAGGTAGACATACAAGGTATTCCAGTAGCATGTGATTTTCCAGATGTGTTTCCCGAAGAACTTTCGGGAATATCCCAAAGAGACAAGTCGAATTTCGAATCGATCTCATACCGGGAACCACATCAATTGCCAATTCACCCTATACGTTGACTTCCGCCGAAATTCAGAAGTTATCCAGATAATCAAGAAAATTTATGAGCAAAGGATTCATCGGACCAAGCTTCTCACCCTGGAGAGCTCCGGTCTTGTTCTTCAAGAAGACGGATCCTTCAGAATGTGCATCGATTTTAGGAAATTGAATAAGCTCACTATCAAAAACCGATACCCACTACCTCGGACTGACGATCTATTTGGATAGCTCCAAGAGACTAGTTACTTCTCTAAAATAGATCTAAGAACCGGTTATCATCAACTTCGAGTCCGAGAAGACGACATTCCAAAAACTGCCTTCCGAACTCGTCACGACCATTTCAAATTCATTGTGATACCCTTCGATCTAACGAATGCTCCCACAGTATTCATGAACCTTATGAACCGAGTTTTCCCAACCATTCCTAGTCATCCTTTTCATTATTTTCATCAATAACATACTCATCTACTCATGAAGCAAGAACAAAACACTATCAACATCTACGACCAGCCTTGAAAGCATCAAAGTCGGAAAATATCATGAAGAAAACACTACGTGGATGGATAAAACTCTCTAAGTTGAAAGACGAAGCTTATTGTTATAAGAGTTGAGTTGGGTGCTATTCGGGTGACCGTCGAAAGGATAACCCAGCCTGCCTATTTCCTGCTAGTATGGAAATCAAACAAGAAGAAAAGGTTAGCTTGGATCTATATCGAGGAGATCGTGAGACTCCATGAAATATCAATATCTATTATCTCGGATCGGGATAGCAGAATTACTTCAAGATTTTGGATAGTCACTTCAGAAGGCTATGGGAAAACAGCTAGATAAGAGCGTTGTTTACTACTCTCAAACCAATAGCCAAAGCGAACGAACCACTCAACCACTCGAAGTCATGCTCCAAGTCTGGGTGTTTGAATTCAGCAAGTCATGGGATACCTGGTTGCCCTTGATTGGATTCTCACACAATAATAGCTATTGCATGAGCATTAAAGATGCTCTTTTCGAAAATCTTTATAGTCATAAATGCATATCACTCGCCAGTACTCTCATGAGACCAGAAATCATTTGCAAAACAACAGAGAAGATAATCCAAATCAAAGCTTGACTTCAAGCATCGCGAGACCGACAGAAGAGCTATTCTGACAAGCGGCGTAAGCCATTAGGATGTCAAGTCGGGAATCGTGTGTGATTAAAAGATCCTCCTTGGAAAGGAATTATTCGCTTTAGGAAACGAGAAAACCAAACCCACGATACATCGGACTGTTCGAGATTCTTGCTCGGATTGGTCCAAAGACTTATAGGCTGCAGCTGCCTGTAGAGCTCAGCTACGTACACCCTGTGTTCCGCGTCTCGAATCTGAAAAGATGCATATCAGATGAGACTCTTATCATTCCTTTACAAGAAATCGGAATAAACGAGAATCTCATGTTCGTCAAAGAACCAGTCGAGGTATTGGATAGGGAAGTAGAGCATACAAAACAAAGCCACATTTTGATTGTGAAGGTTCGATGGAACGCTAAGCGTGGACCGAAATTCACATGGGAAACGCAAAGATCAGATGAAGAAGTACCTACTCTCTCATTCATGAACCTACCTTTCTAAAGAATTTCGGGACGAAATTCCCTCTAACGGGGGGATGATGTCACAACTGGCATTTTGCTAGGAAATTCTTTTCTCATATAAACATCATCCATTGTAAGAGCCTATACTCTAAGTGAATATTATACTCCATTCTCATTAAAATATATCTCATATGCTCAAATAAGGGTTGGAAACCCTAGATATCCCATTTCAAGTTCACTATGGCCTAGGATTCTTTTATTGGGCCTAATGGACCAATAAACCTTCAAGTTGACTATCTTGGGCCTAGAAACCCTAATTGGGCTCTAAATAGACCACATTCATACAACTTTAGCATTTTGGGTCATGTGGGCCTAAAATAATCCATCTTACCTCTAATGGACCTTATTGGGCCGATAACTCCTCCCTTTGATCTATATTGGGCCGTGAACATCTATGAGGGCCCAATGGGCCAAAAAGACAACTATTGGATCCCATAATTTCGGGTAAAGACAAGTAAGGGTCCAAAAATATTCAAATTCTTTATTCAAGCCCAAAAACTTCGGCCCATATGTAAAAAAAAATGATTGGATGATGAAATAAGGAGATAAATTGGAAGGGTGACAACACACAATTACATGGCATATATCTAGATGATCACATGTATCTAGAAGTGTATTACCTTCCATGCAAAATCTTCCTCCCCTCTCTCCTTCTTAATCTCGACCATAGAGACCAAAAATCACCCACACACTCATTTTACTCACAAAATCTCTTAAGGAAAGCTCTCAAGAACTCCTACAACCTCCTCTAAATTTCGAGATTTTAGGTGCATCTTCAAAGAGGTTTTCATCTAGATCATCATCCCTTGGTAAGTTTATGACAAAATCTATTGTTTTGATTCAAGTTTATGCTAAGAATCCTTCCCTTACTCTCCAATTTTCATGATTATGGACCTTAGAACAACCATCATTTCAAAAATTTCACCAAGAACACAAGCTAGGCTCAAGCTTCTTCTTCTTCTTCTTCTTCTTCTATATCTCAAAAACCCCCAAGGTGAGTTCATACCCCCTTGTTTTTGGTTTTTACTTGTTTTTGGGGGAGAATACAAGTTGATTTGTGTAGATCTATGTGTATATGCATGACTATGTGTGATTTCCTTGAAACATTTGGTGATTATGTGTGATTTCTTCATTAATCTACAAATATGTTAAGAAACTTGAAGTGTATCACTAGGATCTTCATATGAAACATGAGAAAAGTATGTTTTATCTCAAGTATTACATGTAAACATGTAGATCTGGGATTTGTATACTTTATATAGCAAAAATAAGTGTTGTGTTCAAAGATTTATAAACTAAATTCACAAAACAGCTCTTGACAGAAACGTTTTGGTCCAAACTCGGACTGTTTTGACCATCCAAATGGAAGTCTTTTTCAAAACTGTTTTACATGGATAAAGTTCAGGTTTATACCTTTAAAATGACTACTTGCACGTTTTCATACGATTTTTCTACAATATTTGGTGAATTTTACAAAACTGCCTATCATATTTGAAATAATTTCGGACCAACCAGTGAAGATGAGAAATTTCACACTTGTTAGAAGCCATTAAAAATTATGAGAAAATTTGTGAACAAAGTAGACAAAATGTCTAAACTTTGAGAGTTTACGGATCCAAATTTCGACTTACGATGATTTTTCTACATATTTTCAAACAAGTAGGTCGGAAAAGCTCAAAAACCAGAAAATGTGTATTTTCACAAAAATCAAGCCAAGAATGTTAATTTTGACAAAAATGGGTTTTAACATGTTATTTTTACTACAAAATAGTCATCAAAACAAGTTTTGAACAAAATGGAGACTAAAGTGTTATTCTTACAAAAATTGGGCCATAAATCCTAAATTTTTGGCTTATTGGGCCAAGAACGTCATTTTTACAAAAATGAGGGCTTTTTATATCAACTTTGTAAATAATCAAGCTAAAATAAACAAAACAATAACAAACGGGTTAAAAATGATATTCATATCCTTATTGGGCCTGGAAATAATAGACACGTATAGTGAGCCTTAGTGGTCCACTTACATGTTTATTGGGCCTGGGAATGGGTTTTATATGCGTTCTTCTTTTTATGCTATTTTAGTGAATACTTGAACTAAAACCAATGATAAACCAACAAATGAATTTAATTTGATCATTTTCTAGGTTATTGGGCCTTAGTGACCCATTTCTATGTGTGATAGGTCCTGTATGCTATTTACATGTTTATTGGGCCTCATTGACCCATTAACATGTGCGACGGACCTTGGATACTATTTGTATGCTATTTGGGCCTGTAAATACTTTATATGTGAAATGGGCCTTAGTTGTCCTTTCATATATATTTTGGGCCCATGTTATATAATCTCATTCTATTTGGGTCTTGAAATGATTTACATGTTTAGCGACGCCTTAGTGGTTCACTTACATGGATCATTGGTCCTAGAATGAGTTTATACATTTTTCTTCGCGTAAATTCGATTAAGGATCTAGCGAGTTTTTATCGGTTGACACCTATTAAGTGTACGATCGTAGCCTGTAGTTATAACAAGAGTCTCCTGGAGGGAGAACGAGGATTTGTGTATAGATCTATACGGGGTTGACACCCCACACCTCAGCTGTTCGCTACAGTTAGACTTACTCAGTCTAGGGTGACGGAAACCTTATTCTATTTTTCGTCGGCGTCCAACGACGCCAAGACAGGTGAAATTGTCATTATTTAGTATAGTTATGACGGCTCGCTTAGAGGAATTAACGTTATGAAGTTTACGGAAGACATCTACATTTTTTTTTGGCAACGTCGGGTTGTCTGGGAACATTCTCTTTACATGCTCTTACATTCTCTTTACATTCTCTTTACCTTTTTAGTCAAATAAACAATAGCATACATGCATTAATACAAGATCTAACACAAACACACTAAACAGTTTTCAGAAAATATCGTATTTTCTGGCGGTTTTCAAAGTTATACAAATCATTTTCACAAACATGCTTATGAACTCACCAATATTTTTATGTTGACCGTTTTCAAAATAACTTGTATTCTCAGGATACCGTTGAAGCAGGATGAACAAAACAAACTAATGGATAATGTGTGATATTTTGTTTCATCATACTCTTACTATTTTGGCATGTAATATTCAAATACAATACTCGATGTAAACAATGAATGTTGTAATATTACATGTGTGATGATGATGATGTTATGTTTCAATTATATTCACTGTAATGATATTTCAAGATGAAGTCACGCGCAAGTCCCCGGACGTTTCCGCCGTCTGGTTCGGGGGTGTGACATTGGTAATATGTTAGCTCGGGCTTTTATGGAAATTGGAGGTATGTTTGAGATATTGTAAGTCGGGTATGAGCTGATTTAGGCATAGAGATTCTTGTTACCTTTTCATGGATATAAGGATCGTCGGAATCAGATTGATAATGAGGAAGTTATGGCCTTCAGAGTATATTAGGGTTAAGGGGTTAAGCAGTACATGGGGCGTACATATGGGTACGCATGGCGTACTAGTTCTAAACCTGGTACATCGAGCGTAAAACGATGTACGCGGGGCATACTGATGTGAGGCATGATCGTACCTTTGGGCACGTACGCGGGGCGTACGTGAATCTTAATGAAAACCCTAATTTTGATGGTGTGCCCTATATAAGCTCATTAAGTCTTTAGGGTTGGCCTCTTTACCAACCTCCAAGTTTTCAAAACCTTAGAAATCGTTCGTTATCCTTTATGATGGTATTTTCCCCCTCTTGGTGTTTCTGAGGTTCAAGGTCCATAAAGTTGGCACCTTTAGGGTGTAAACCCATCCACGCATGATTTTGGGTCCTTTTCATGATGGTTGAATGCTATATTTTGAGGTTAGGTCTTCTTGGTGCATGCAAAGTCACCAAGTTAGTGGCTTTATGGTTCTAGACATTTATTGGACTCAGATCTGTGGTTTAGACTTCTGGAATTATGCATTAAGAGCTTAACGGAAGGATTGGGCTTATTAGGTGCGTACGTTAGGTGTACAAGTTTGTACGCACAACGTACAAGCCAATCAGCTAGTATGCTTAGCGTACAGATGGGTACGCCCCACGTACTCAGCAAAGAAGGATTCCTACATGTTGGGCTTCGGTTTGGGCCCTCTTTTGGGCTTAGATTTCTTGGGACCTGTTGGGCAATCAGGTTTTGGGCATTTAATTATTATGAGAAGGCCTACGATGGGTTCAGGCCTAATTTGGAAAATTGGGCCATGGTTTGGGCCTTGGGTGGTTTTTGGTACTTGGGCCTTTTTAGATTGTTTAGTTTGGGCCTAAAGCCTTGGTCCAAGCTAGGTTATGGGTAAAATGGTCTTTTCACCCCGAATATGGATTTATGGTTAAGGATTGGAACCCAAGTGTTTATTGGGTATTGTTATGATTTTGATAGTTCGGGGATCTGTTAGCCAGCAACCAGGGATCGTCTGTGTGCTTCGGCAATACAAGGTGAGTCTCCACACTAGGTTTAGCGGGTCGAAAGCACCAATATCGGTCCATGGTTTATATGTTAGGATGCTAGATGTCTGTAATAAGAATTTTAATTGTTCCAAAAATTCGGTTTGTTGGCTTCAACAACCTATAAACTTGTTGTAATTGTTTTTCTTTTCTTCTAGTTCCTTGTTATTATTTTTTTAATATATGTTTTTTCTAAAAAAAAGTATATTACTCAATATTATTAAACTTTCTTGATTAATTTTCATTTATGGTATTGTACTAAACAATATACACTTTCAAACCTTATTTTTTTTTACGTCTTCTCCATGTATAATTGTTTGGATGAAAACTTTATTTTTATATTTTTGTGGTCCACTTTGCAAAAGAGTCCTCCACCACAATGCGTCAAGTGATAGAATACTAATTTATTTTTAATTGGAATTACTTACAAACTCACTTAAAGCCATCCTTGCAATTGTTTTATTATTTGTTACCTCTTGTTAGTTCGTTTTTATAATATCCAATTGTAAAAAAAAAAAGTCCATAGCAAATTGATAATTAGTAAGAGCTACTCAACAAAACCCATTGTTCGATTTGGATTCAAAGACAGACTGAAAACTATTTTTTTATGATTTTTTTTAATCGACATGCTATCATATTAGTAAATATCATCTATGTCCCCATTGTTCGATTTGGATTTAGATACGGTCCGAAAACCGATTTTGTTGTTTTTTTTAAAGGACGAACTAGCATGTTCTTAAATGCTACATACTTGAACCTATGATATTTTATTTGTAAGAATCATTTGTTACTGCTAGACTAAAGGCGCTTCGGTAAACAATTTTGTTGATAATCAATTTTATCAAAACCAATTTGGTTTGATGTCATTGAATTTAACTGGATCATTTTCTAGATGTTGAAAGTTGGATTTAAAGCAGATAATTGAAACCGACAAACATACGCGTAGGGGGACATGGCCCATGACTGAGGGCAAGAACTTAAAACGGGTCCATCTCTTATAGGTTTAGGAATTATTTGGGCCAAAATTTTATTCCACATAGAAACGGTTTTACCGAAACGGATCACGAAAAACCGGTTCAGACCGGTTCGCTGCATTAGATTTTTTTTTTTTTTTATTTTTTTATTTTTTTTTTTTTTATTTTGGGGGGGGCTAATAAGTGTAAAGTAAGAGGGTTTTTGTTTGGACTAAAATTTATTGGTTCGTGGTTCATCCAAAAAAAAAAAAAAAAAAAACTTTCCATAGTTAGTTAGTTTGGTTAAGAATTGAGAACGCTAAATGCCTTATGCATTATACATACACGTCCATACATATGAATTATGATGCATCTTTCTTTCATTTTGGTTTCTTGTTTATCAAACATAGACAAAGATTTGATTTTTTTTTTTTAATTTGATGTTTGTGTATATGTGTGCACAAAATTGTTCAATTTGAATCAACACGTTTCTTGAGCAATTTTCAATCTTTTTTTTACATTTTTTTTGTTTTTGATATTGGAAATACATAGTAAACATAAAAACACAAAACATCCAAATTGTCAAACTAATATATCTTCAAATATAAATAAAGACATAAAATATAAAACATCGTTGTCGTCGTAGTCTTCATTCCAAGACCGTAGTCATTTTTGTTTGTATGTATTCATCATCCGCCAATCGTCATGTCGTTGCGCAATCCTCTCTTTTACTCGAGCTCTTCTAGGGTGAGTGACACCGACATTCTCATCGCTACTTCTTCCTCATGTACTCATGGTTCGGCATGAAACGATTTGTCTTCTAGTACTTCAATGTCTTGTATCCGTTCCACGCCATCAAGGTAATATTTCAAGCAAATGCACACTTCCACCGACAAAGGGGTGAGTTTTGTTCTTCTTGGTGATATAACCTTGCGACTAATAGAAAAAGTTGATTCCAAAGCTATCGTATAAGCTTGAGAGCTTAGTAGATTACGTGTCATCGCGGCTAGAATCGGAAATTGAGTTTTCTTTTCTTTCCACAAAGCTAAAATATCAAAAATTTCAAATTCTTGAACACTCATTTGTGACAATAAATTGGAACCAATGTGCCTTCCGAGCTCGCTACTAGGGGTGTTAGACCGAGCTCGTTTGGAATTTTCATCGATTTCATCATATTAGAAAACATTATTCTTCTCATTTCAAACTCACTTATTTTCGCACACATTAAAAAAAATTGGTTTAAAACTAAACAATTTGTTGGATAATAAACTCCCGATAAAAAAGTAGTTGTTTTTTTTAAAACTTCAAGCATGTATGTAACAAGTTTGATGGTATCCCAACTTGATTTCGGATAAACCGTAACCTTATTGGGTCTGCAAGGTTGTCATAAAACATTTTTAAAGTATCTTTTTTACGTAAGGCATATTCAACATTTTGCAAGTGGAGTTTCACTCGGTATTATTTTCCCCATTTGGACCTAAAAAAAGGGCATTCGCATCGACACAAAATTGCATATAATTATGATATCGAGCATTACTAGAACTAAAAATATCTCTTAGCATGTCTTTGAAACCATCTTTTATAGTTTCAATGTTAGTTAGTGCATTTTGCACAACCAAATTAATAATATGTGCAACACATCGACTATGAAAAAAAAAACATCATCCCAAATTGGTTTAAATTTTAGTTTTAGTTGTCAAACCACGATGGTGTTGTTTGATGCATTATCAAAAGATATAGAATTTTTTTCCTTCAAGTTTATAAGTTTTGGTCACACAATCTAAAATTTTAAATAAATTTCCACGGTGTGCGGATATTCAAACAATTCAAACGTAATCATACACTTCATCATTACCCAGTTATTTTGATTAATCCAATGAGCGGTAACAGAAAGTTACACATTCGGTGAACCATGAGGAGTCATCCAAACATCACAAGTTAAATTCACACCGGTTTCTAAAGATTGAAATCCTAAAATCATTTCATTTTTTGCAAGTTTCCACATTTCTTACATCGTGCTTTTCTTGGACCGCTCGACATTACACGCAAATCAAAATTGCCCCAAATAGCGGGATTTCTGTTTGTTTCTTTGATGAACGGTAAGATTCTTTAATGAATCTCCAATACCAATGAAAGTCAAATCCATCGCTTGAACTAAGAGCGTTTTTTTTTTATCTAAGAGAGGTTTTTTGAGGTTTGGTTAACCTAATACATCTACTAGCTATTTAAACTATCAAATATTGGTGAATATGGCAAAAATGGACCTAAAAACGAGATTACAACAGCCATAAACAGCTATATAGCCGGTAGACTAGGACAAAAAAACGGACAGAATATCCCTTCTTGAAAAAACGGTCCAAAACCGGGTCGGTAAACCGATTCGACGTAAACCAGTCCCAACAGTTGGAATGGCGATTCGGCTAAAACTAGCAGTTCGGTTCATGAGGGGTTCAGTTCATGGCTGCACCGGTTCAGGGCTAAACCGGTTTTCGGATCGGAGGCCGGTTCGGTTCATGAACAGGGTTTTTTGCTCACCCATTATGGCAGCAAGGCATGAGGGATCGCAACATAGAACACACACGGAAAGTTTTCAGAAGACGAGGAGACTTCACACCATTTCAGAAAATGAGGAGACGGAATCAGACTCTCCGTCACTCCCCATCATTGAAATCCTGAATATATTGGTAAAAAAATCAAATTATTTATCGGTTTATTAGACTTTGATTTCCCGTTTTCATTTTTCGGTTTCTTTGAGTCTTGAAATTAATGATTATGATTAGTAATCAGCTTCTTGATTTTAGATTTTGATTGGTGATTATTTACTTGAAATTCTCAATACCCCTGTCTTTGATTTTCGATTTGGGATTGAAGTATTTGGTTTTTTGATAACTCAATCCCGATAGGCACTGATGTAACTTTTGAGTTCAAACTGTTCCAAGTTTGGATGGAATTTACATATACGATTTTGACTTTTTGTTGCTTTTGATGATAATATTACCTGTATTAAATTTTGAATGGTTTTATGTTGTTGAAAATTGCCAAATTGATTGAATCGATATGTGATTGTGAATTTGTTTTCCAAGTAATTGTCAATGTGTGTATTAGTTTGCCAAATACTCATTTGCAATAATGAATTAGTAATTTTGTTTGCTAATCCTAGTTCAATAACTGTGAATTTGGTTGCTAAATACTGATTTGTAATTGTGAATTTTAATTATTGTTTTCGTAATTGTGAATGTTGATTGTCGCTTACGTAATTGTGAATTTTGACTTTTTCAATAGGTTCGTTAAATACTAGTCCACTATTTGGTACAATTGGTAATATCCAAATATTATTGTGAATTTTAACACATGTCCAGTAGTAAAGTAGTAATTGATTTTCACTTTTTGACCGAGAAATTAAATATGCTTCTATATTTTCTTCTTACTTATTTATTTTATTTTATTTTTTATTTTCTTCTCACTAGAAATGGTTATAAATATCATATTTTGATAATATTAATAATATTTTAATACATTTGTTATTATTTTAAATATGTAGAAAGATAAATAGGAAGAAAAGTAAGAAAATATTTAATTTCTCAAAGAGAATACTTGTCCAAGTTACAATTTATGTAATGATTTAGATTGCCAAATTCAATTTATAATAAAACTAGATTATGACCCGCGTAAAACGTGGGGAACGTATAAAAAACATATAAATGTATAAAAAGTTGTCTGAGTTTTTATAACCGTTGAAGAAATTCTTTGTAGACAATATTTTTGTTTTATTATTTGGACGGACTTCTTTGTCACATATGAGTATCCTCAAGCCTTTTTACATGTGATGCAAGAAACAACGACATATAATTGACCATTAGTGAAAACATGTCTACGCAAGTATAATCTAACATTTGATAATGATTATCCTTGATTTTTGTTAATGACTTAGCAAAACAAACAGCTACTGGGAATTGTCTCAGCTAAAAATATAATCGGATTCTTTTATCAAATGGAGTTAATATCATGTGAGGTATATAAGTAGTACTGTTGAAGAATCTACCATATATAATTCAAGCATCAATGATGTGTCTACTAATCCTAACATTCTTTAATCTGGTACCATTGTATAGACATTTGGTTTGAACGATATTACGAAGTAACATGACTGGAACATCTATTTTTTGTGTAACTTTATGATTGGGAATTCCACCTGCCTTAAAACCATTAAACACATTTGGAGATTAGATTGATTCCTTGAAACAATATGGTGACTCTGTCTCAGATAAAGAATCTAAAATCAGATAAGTTTTTTCATTTATCTTTCATCAATCCTAACATGCAGTCATGGATAACATCGATTTCCTTATTTGTACGGATCAAGTTAGCTTTATCTTGAAAATATGATGGATCCTCAAGATGGTAAACAAAAGAAAAAACACTAATTGTCAACTCACATATTATGGGTTGATAAAGAAAAACATTATTCACAATTCGAAATTATAATGAGTATTCAAATATTGCAAAATTTTTATTAATTTACAAAGATAGAAATTATGTCAATAATATTTTAAAATTAACTTATACACTATTATGAATGTCCAATTTACGTTTTGTATGTTTAGGTATTTTATAAAAACATGAGTTTGTACGAAACAATATACATTTGAGTGTAATGAAGAAAACACAATAAGGCATACAGATAACATTGATATATGACAAATTAAGCATGATGGTGATGTAATAAACATACATAAACACAACAAAATCCCCTAATCTAATAAATAAGTAGATTTTTGCCACGTGGCATTCTCCAAGCCCCTCTAAATCAAATTTCCCCCCTACTTTTACTAAACTGAATGTCCAAGCTGCCTTTAATTTCTTTTTACACGATTCATGTTTCCGGCTATATCTTCAAATTCAAATTGAAATTTTAAATCTTTCCTAAATTTACGGTTGTAATTTACACAATCAAATCCCTCTGTATCTACAAATCCACAAGATAAAAGGATTGATTTGTTGGTCTTCTCAATTGTTATTTTCTTTATCAGTATGCACGGGAAAATGACTTAAAAGCCCAACGAAGTTTCCAAACCATTCAAAAAACCTTAATTATGTTTTATCTGTTCAAAAAAACCTAACGAACTTAACCTTTTGTCTAAAAAGTCCAACAAAGTTTCAAACCGTTCAGAAAATTCCAATTTTGTTTTGTTTAAGTTTGTTGGGTTTTTTTTTGAACAGTCAAAACATGATTGGAGTTTTTTAAACGTTTTGGAAACTTCGTTGGTCTAACAAGTCATTTTTCCGATACGGTAATAAGCCACGTCATTTGTTTCTCTTATTTGACTTTCGAGAAAGTGTAACTTAGTTGGGTTTTTTAGATAAAATGTTAAGTTTGTTGGGTTTTTTGAATAGACAAAACATGATTGGGTTTTTTAAACGGTCTGAAAACTTCGTTGGTTTTAAGTCATTTTCCCCCGTATGCACCGATGGAAACCCTAATGGCTTCGTTTTCTTGATTGCAGGTTCAATAACGACACTCTACTCCTCCATGGTGCATGATGAAAGTTCATCTCTTCTCAAACCTAAGTAGAGGCATCAGAGACGAAATAGGTTACGAAATTTATGTCAACTTCCTGAAAATTCAGATTTTGTTTCTCCATCGTAACATATATAATATTCATTTCTCCATTGTCGTTACTATATTTTTGCCCAAAGGTCGTCTCTTTCAAGTCGGTATGAATCCCTAAACCCTATTTCACCACAACTATCTCCAAGTATTAAGAATTGATGTTCTTTTATGATGGATCATTGGATAATGAAAATACATTTCATTATGGTTCACTTTAGTAAACTTTATACGATTCTGATTTGAATTACGGTTTTTTCCTTACGAATTATGTTGAATATCGGCACGAATTTAGGTATATTACCTTTATTTTCCCCTAATCTTCAATATCAATCATTTTCTTCTTCTCTTTTTCTCCTCAACGACCTTAAGGGTGACACCTCCACCCAATGAATCGGGTATACCATGGTTTTAGTTTAATTGCGACCTTCATCATATTATTCTTCCCAAATCCATTTTTCATCTTACATCTTTGTTGCAGATAAACAGGTATGAAGTTGACATTTATACAAGTTTGATATTTCTCAATGAGTTTTCAAGTTCACTTAAAACTCAATTTTGATAGATATAAGTTTGTGACAGGTGGATGCTCCTGTATATGCAGTAGGGACTGATGTAAAACCAGCAGAAATAGCTAGACAAGGTATTCAAGAGGCTAAAAAAAAGAATGTAGATGTGGTTATAATGGATACAACAGGAAGGCTTGAGGCTATAATTATATGACATGTCTTTTTAATCATTTCAGATATTAGAGAATACATGTTTCTTCATTAATCTAACACAACACCCTTTACGATAGATGAATTGAAAGATATGAAGAGAACATTGAATCCCATAGAAGTTTTGCTTCTTGTGGATGTGATGACAGGGCAAGAAGCTGCAGGTGTTTTGAAATAACTTATTATTACATATAAACATATAATAATTTACCATACTAACCTTTGTGATAATTTTCATCCTTAGTGACAACTTTCAACCTTGAAATTGGAATTACTAATGCTATTCTAACTAAGCTAGATGGGGATTCAAGAGGTGGAGCAGCTCTGAGTGTTAAAGAGGTTGCTCTTTCTTTAACATTGTTTTTCTCAATTGATGTTTATTTGATATAAGATTTCGTTTAATTTTGTGACATTAGGTGTCAGGAAAGCCAATTAAGCTTGTGGGACGTGGAGAGAGGATGGAGGATCTTGAACCCTTTTATCCAGATCGAATGGCAGGAAGGATCTTGGGCATGGGAGATGTTCTCTCATTTGTGGAGAAAGCACAAGAAGTTGTGAGTGTTTTTTTCTTTGTAAAAATGATGAATTGAAGTAATTCTGGGTGTGTAGATGAAACAAGAAGTTGCTGAAGATTTGCAGAAGAAGATCATGAGTGCAAAATTTGACTTCAATGACTTCTTGAAGCAAACTCGAGTTGTTGCAAGGATGGGTTCCATGTCTCGTGTTCTTGGAATGATTCCTGGAATGGGAAAGGTATATTTTCGCCCTATTTTACCCTTACATTCTAAAAGGCAAGTTTTAGGGCGAGGTAAAAGACGAAGGGAAAATAAGTAAAGGTTAAGTGCTTAACTCATGAAGCTCATCAAGTAAAAATGAAACACCGATATATAATGTGCCTATTAAATTACTTATTAAGTCAAAAAGAAAAGAAGTTCTAAATTTTTATAATCATGTTTTGTTTGTTGGACAAGCCCAAATTCAAGAAGCAAATAAGAGCTTACAAATAATGGATGTCATGATTGAAGTGATGAGCCCATGTTTTGTTTCTTTTCCAATCTGAATAATATTTTTTAGGTGAAAATTGGAAACAAAAAATAATAAAGGGAGCAGCCTGAACTACTTGCAGAATCCCCTGCCAGAAGAAAGAGAATTGCTCAAGAATCTGGAAAAGATCAAGCAGCAGGTATATATAAAATAATATATATATTTATTGAATTTTTTAAAAATAAATTGAAAAAGAAAGGTGAAGAGCCATACATGTTGTTTAAACTAATTAAAACTTCCATTTATAGCAATATACTTGATTATAATTCTTTTTTAATATTCAAAGTTGTACGTTGGTCACTCATGACCAATCAAATATTTGCAAATTGTTAAATTTTGAAAAAAAAAATGAATAAAAATTTTGTTTGTTTATTAAAACATTGATTAGGAAGTTAAGTAATTTTTAACAGAAAAAACTAAAAAAAGAAACATAATATCGTAAGTTGTGTTAATAACATTTGGCGTCGATAAAGTCGATAATTGATATGATAGACAAATTATTGTTTTTTCTATTATCCAAAAAAAAGTACTTTAATTTTATATTTTTTTAAACTTATATGAGTCTATAATATTATTGCAATCTAAAAAAAAGTAATTACTGAATAAAATAATATATATGCAATAAAAAATGAGGATACTTAACATCTGTTCACAATAAGTATTTACTTCAAAATGTTAGTTATATTTTCATACAAATGGCAATAGAAATGTATTTTATGCATATTTGTATCTATATACGTGACTTTTTCTGAATGTATAACTGTTAATGTGTCTATTAAAAAAATATATTTTAAAACTACTTTTCTATTTTATCCAATATTAAAAAAAAAAAAAAAAAAAAAAAAGTTAAATAAGGGCCATTTTTGTACACACTACAAACCTTTGGGAAATTTATGGTATTCAAATCCTAATTTTTAACATGTGTTACTTGGAAGAGGAATACAATTTCAATATTTCTACTATTACGAGGCAATTTAACAAATGAAATTAAATTATTGAAACACAAACTTAAATTCATACATTTTTCAATGTTGAATCCCATTCCTTTTATGTTTTTCAACATCGATTTCAATATAAAAACACAAACTTAACAAAGATTCATACTTTTTTCAGTGTCGAATCCCAATTTTTTTATGTTTCTCTAACACCGATTTCAATATAAAATGTAAACAAAATGATTTGTGTTTAAATTAATAGAATTTAATAAATATATGATGTTTCATAACTGTTTTTAATCATTAATAGTATTATATTGCAGGAAATGAATATAGGTAATAAAGTATACCTCAAAAACGTTGAAGAGATTGATTATGATTCACATATCAAAGTGCGGGTGGTAAAGATGTAGACACAAAAAAAAAAAAAAAAAATTCAATGTTATTTTCATTACTGAAATGTTTATAAGGAAGTTTTTCACAATTTATAACCAACTTTTTTGTAGCATCTTTTAGTCATTTTTAGCAAATTACACTTCATCCATCATATTAATTTATTTATTTATAATTATGTATTGTATTTTTTATGTTATTTTCATTACTGAAATGTTTTGTTTGTTTTGTATCAAATCAATTTTTGATGTTTTTTGGGGTTTTTTTTATCATTACTCAAATGTATGTTGCATTATATAAAGTCATGATTTTTATAAAATAGGTGGTTTTACATTTGTAATTAAACAGTTAAAATTTATAAAATTACTAATAATATAGAACATATCCGAAGATAAACACTACCATTGCAATGATTTCAAGATTATGGCCAGTAAGCCTAAAAAAGATACACATAATGCGGTAAATCAAAGTAAAGTTTTGAAAAAAACTGACAAATACAACAACAATTTCTATTAATCTCACGAAAGTAACACCATTAACAATGAAGAATTAGTAAAATCCTACAATGACAATGACAAATGATGGAGATGGTGGAGTTGATTTATTGGGATGGTAATTTATAATTGTAAAAGTAGCGTTTTAGCCAACAAACGTTTTTTTCTTCCCACTTATTTCATTGTGGTTGTGTCATCATCTTCGTATGTTAAACGATAATCATGCACCAAAAGTAATGGTTTTAAAAATCTCTATTACTTTTGGTGCATGATTATCATTTAACATAAATGCGATCAGAACAAATACAATTGTTGGTTTTATAGCACCATATAGTGAAGGAATAAAATGGTTTTGCAACTCTTCACAACCAAACATTATCTTTTATCCAGAAATCTCATATAATTTTTTCATGTGTTTTAGCATTGCTTCCGTCGTGAACTACAAAGTAACATCAAAACATGAAATTTTTTACTGGTTTTCACTTTCATTATTATTTTTGCATCAACAAAATACAAATAGATAACTTTGGAACTGATAAAGGATTTCTATAATCATATCTTCCAATAATTATTTTTTAAAAACGATATGATGCAATAATTGTTTCTTTTAAACGATATCTTCCAATAAGCTATATTTTTTTCTGACAAAAAACACTTTTTTGTTTTCTTGTTAAATAATAATGTCATTTTTGTGAACAATCTAGTAATTTAAGTTTAAAATGTATTGCAATTTGTAATTTATTTGTAATGACGAGGTTTTGAGATCATATGTTGAGCTCTTTTGTAGTCTAATTAACTTAGCATCACAAGTAGGCATTCAAGTTAATGACTACTCAATTCTAAAAATAAATATTTGTTTATAAATTGTTATCCCTCATGTTTTGTAAACCTGGGAATTGTTTTTATTTTTAATAATTTACAGAAAACCAACAAAGCATCTAACAATAAATTCAAAATTCAACAATATATATATACAGATGAGGATGATGATAAATTCATAATATTTTTAAAAGTTAAGAAACAGATAATGAAGCTGTATGTAAACAAGTGAGTTATATTTCAAGGGATGGGAAAATTGGAAGCATATTGTTGGTTGCTTGATTAGGTAGGTGGTACCTTAAGGCGATGGAAGATCGAATAATAATCAGTATCTCATTGTCCTTTTTATCACGGGATTGGGGGAGAGTTAAATATAAAAGTTGAGGGTATGAATTGTATTTTTAGATTAAAGAAGTGCTTAGTTGTGTCACATGGCATAAGTTGTCACATAGAAGTTTATAACAAAACAAACATTTAAAAAAAAAAAAATTACTTTAATAAATGAAACACTCATTCAATTTGTAAAATGTCATTTTATGGTTATTTTAAATTAATTTATTTTCCATATATCATTTTATGAGTTTTTCTATTTAATAAATTTCAGATAATACTTTAATGTAATAATTACAATAAATATAATAATAAATGAATATTAATTTTATTAATGAACTTACCTTCTTATTTAAAAATTCTCAAATTAAAACTTATTAGTTTATTTTGTTTATTTATTTAAAATTAAAAGACAAAAAAAAAATCAATTTTAATAATTCATTATTTTTCTTATTTTCTTATAAATCTAAAGTTCTTAAATATTTACACATTTATATTTATTTTTTTTAATTAACCCTTATAATACATTAGGTGTAAAAGTTTTACACCTAGTAACAAAATATAATTGGGCTTAAACATGTTTAGCCTCGCCTACAATAATCATTGATCATCCATAATTGCTTCTGCATGCAAGAAACCAACAAATTTGATCATGTTTCATAACTAAAAAAATATGTGTTTTCGCCATCATGTGAAGTATGGTGCATCATTCTTTATGAGCGTGTAAATAAGCCATATGAGATAATTTAATAAAAGATAATAAAACAAAGTAGATGAATATATTTATCTCTGAAAAATAAGCCATGGGAGATAATTTAATATAAGATAATAAAACAAATTAGATGAATATATTTATCTGTGAAAAACACGTAAATACGTCAATATAATATAGAAGCCTTATGAGGAAATAAAAGTTTGGAAAAATGGTATATGTTTTATTATTTGTTCTTTGACTTTGTGGATGACTTTTTCAAATTTCCTTGATTTCTTTGGTGGTCATTTAAAATAATTGAAAAACAATATTATCATTATGAGCCAAAATGTTATTACGTGGTATATGTTTATAACTAATTCATTATACACACAACTCTAAGGGCAGTGAAAGAGACTTTAACTTAGAATTTATTTGCAAATTCTTATAGATTTCTTTAATAACTCTTCCAAACATATCCAAATTTGGATTTTAAAGGCAATATGTATTAAAAACAAACTAATCTCCTTTTGCCCATGCATTGGTCGGTAATTAAAGGGGTGAAAAGGGCATGGTTCGGAATCCTATGTGCTTCAAGGGTAGAATAGAAAACATAGAAAAAGACACACCATTGTGAAAAATGAAGCAATATGAAAGCTCAAACCATTTAACCCAAAGATTGTTTTGCACGAGGAAGAATGTCAAATTAGGTTTTCACTGTTGCCTTAGATGTGAAAACCTCATTTTATTCGTTCACCATTTTCATAAATAAATAAAATAACATACCGAATAAAATTACTAATCATAATAATACCCCAAAATACAACGATTAAAGAACTTACAGGGAAAGTAATCACAAATTGATGTGTACCTTATAAAGCCCCATCAAAAACTCACAGCAAACCTAGTTTAAGCAACCAAAATTGATTTAGGCCTAAATGTCGGAAAACAATAAAAAAAAAATTAAACGTGGTTCAAGATTATGAACTAAATCAGAGCAAAAAAATCACCATATAGCTAATATATAAACCAAAACAAATCTATTTTCAAAGTAAAATAAAAGTTGTTGTAAAGAAAGTACATTACTATTTTAACCCAATCTTTTTTAGCTATTTCTATTGCCAGATTAAAATTACTGCAATATCATCCAACATGTGAGTTGAAGAAACTTAAAGAACCTGTAAATTAATAAAAGTGATTTCGAGGCATTTTATCGAACACTTGTTGTGCACAAAAAATCCATCCAAGTTTGTTAGACAATTAAGAGTCATAGAGGTTACCACTCAAGAAATATACCTTACAAACACACTGTAGAAGACTATGTTGCAATAAGAACATAAAATAGGATTTACATTGGTGTAAAAGCATCTTACATTTACCATAATCAAAACTTAATACATTTGATCAAGCATAAACTCAATAGAACTCTTTTATATGAAATTATAAAGGAAATTTATACCAATCGATGATGATGGGTTGACATCATCTCATAAGACATGAAATCCAAACATTAATCCTCAATCCCAAGACATAATCTCTAAAACCCAAACCATAAGGATGACAAGAAGGATGTATATTTATGATTTTACCGTTTTTCCATAATATTGTGATCTTTTTGGAACTTTCATCGGACAACCGTCAAACACCATCAAACAAAAGTCTCCATTAAGAAATTAAGACTAATTATTGTGATCTATTTCATGACATAATGGTAAACACAAAAGAAAAGCATAACAACCTCATAATTTACTTGCAATAAAAACAATATGCTACAAACTTATACAAATCCCTTAAAACTATAGCAAAAAAGGGAATACTGGAAGGAAAAAAAAATCATGTAGTTGTTAAAATATCAAAAATTAAACATGTGAACCAGTAAAAGTCGATGGATATAACCAAAATCGGAATCAGGACACAAATAGAAAAATCGAAGTAGATCTTACTCAATTTTCCTTCCTTACTGAGCACTACATATGCAAATATCCCTTTCTTCCTTCTTTAAAAAATGCAAAGCATTATCATCTGAAGGATTTTTTATAGCTCTCTTGAATATGTCAATTAAAATTTAAGTAACATGACGAACCTGTTATCGTATAAACTTCTTCAACAACAACTACCAAAAGTTGAAGTACAAGAGAGAGATAAATAATTAAGAAGGTGATGGTAACGAAAGACATATATATATACTAGGTGAAACCCGTGTATTTCCGGGGGCTGATTACTTAGATAAACAATAATACATAATAAATGACTTAATATAAAAAATAAATAACAAAATTCACTTAATTGGTGTTGAATCTAAAGAACACATTAACAATTCGTAAACAATGTTTTAAAAGATTGATGACATTGCACTTGATCTAAATGGATGTAATCACATAATAAAAATCATCAACCAAAAAAAGATGACAGTTTTGCCCTTTAACACAAATGATTAAACCGATAATTTAGAAGGAACAAAAAGTATTTTATTATTCTTTGAAAGTGAATTGCTATAATGGATGTAATAGCATTACAAAAATCATCAAGCTTATTTGTGTGTGTGCACTTACCGTAGCTTTCTGCTTAAATACATGAAAACCAAAAAAAAATAATAATAATAAATGATCATTTTAAATAGACATTTTAACCAGAAAAAAAGATGTGATGAAGGATACCCATTCAATGTTTATAAATTCTTGTTGACCCCTTTAGTGTTCACCAAAACATAGTTAATTCAAAATACCAGTTTCATGATCAAACTGCAGAGATTACATAGAATTACTTTTACCCATTATATATCAGGTAAAAAAGATCATTCTTAATACTTACCATCCATTATGCGTGACATACCTTCATTATGTTATCCTATAACAACAATAACAATGTTAGTGTTGTGCTTGGTAGATGCAACCACATAATGTGCAACAAAATAAAAGAACACGGATAAGTGAAGGAACCAACCTAATAATTAGCAAAAACATAAGAACCTGATAACCAGACTGATAATCAATAAACTCCATATCTATACAACTATCAATAACCTATCTATACAATTGTCAAAACAATAACTTATTTGTTAGATATAAAGGGAAAAAAAAAGCTTCATAAAGCCTTAAACTCCAAAGAACTGTTAGCTTTTTTCCCATGCTTTAACTGATTAAGGATTATACACCCTGAAAACCCAATTATCTTCATCACCAAAATAATTGATGCTGGAACCCAAGAAAACGATTGAACAATTTTTGAATCTGATAAGCTCATATCTCAATCATTACTATCATTTAGACCTTGGAAATGAATATATACAATTAAATAGTTTCTAAATCAGTAAAAAACGAAAATAAAAATCATGATTCATAATAAAAATCAAAATGGAGTCAAAGATCCAGATTTATACCTCATATAAGCCCAAAGTTAAAATTAATACCCTCAAACCACTATTAACCGGATCTCAAGGAAGATAACCCAAATCTCCATGAAGATTAAAAGGTTTTGTTGATCGACAAAAGTTAACATAAGATTGTTGGCAGCGATGAATACCATCCAAAACGCTAAACTTTTGTCGAGAGAAAAGTATAGAGAGACCTTTCTGGAATGAATCTGCTGATTTCTTATAAAAAAAAATAAGGAGGTGGAATGAGTGGATTGCGATGAAGTTTGTTGCGATCTTGTTAATCAACGATTCAAACATGAAAAAATCTAAGTGATTAATTGTGGATTTCTCGGATCGAGGAATGCTTGTTGATTTCTTTAGATACCATCGATGATAACGAAGAGTGAAAATCAGAAAACAAATCATCGGATGAACTAATTTGCAGAAAATTAGGAACTTTGTTAATAATCAAAGAGTATAAAACAGAAAAGGGCGATGTTTGATTAGTCATTACGATTTTGTTGATCGATGGGAGCTATGTCGCCGGTAACGGAAGATGAAAAGCAGCGATGATTACCATCCAAAACCCTAAACTATTTTTGGTTTCGATCTTGTTGATCAACGATTCTAACATCAAAAAACTTGGGTGATTAATTTCTGATTTAGGGATATCTACCTTTTTAGGATTTCAAAATTTGAATCCAAAATCTAATTTAGGAAGTAATAAGAGATATCAGAGATATGAGAGATTCGGTCGATGGGGAATGAAGAAGCAGAAAGGTTATTTGGATTGTATGGTATTTACGTAAATATAGATGAATAAGCAGAAAGGTTATTTGGATTGTAAATAAGCGGGAAAACTCTATTTTGGGGTCTTATAGATTGACACGTGGGTAGAGTTCTACTTATTTATTAGAATTAGGATTAGGATATATATATATATATATATATATATATATATATATATATATATATATATATATATATATATATATTCTGGAAATGTTTGAGGCCCGTGCTAAGCACGACCCATGGAGGGTAATTTAGGTATTTTTTTTAACGTTATCTAAAGTATATTGTGTTAATAACCAAAAAATTAAAAGTACAATGCTATAAATTGATAGATTTTCAATGTATAATGCATAAGGTTTTAGTAACTCCATCTGCAACAAAAAATATGCAACATGTCGATAATCAAAAACATCCTCAATTATCAAGAAGTCTGAATTTAAAGGGCATGTAGTCGATTTGAAATATAACTTACAATAAAGTCTTAAATAACGGATACAAAAAATAAGCCCAAACATGTTTGACACTTTAACTACAACAAAATTATCTGTACATACAACTAACAGAAAGAAAAAGAAAAGTAACATACATTTTCCATTGTTGCTTGCAAGTGTTGGAGTCCTAGGATAACATAAAATTATTATTCATTATGATAGTTCATGTGAATAATTTCTTTACCTTTTATTTAATTAAAAAAAATATCAACTACATAAAAAACAATCTTAATAAATAGTGAATAACTTGAATGAAATCTACCGGCTCAAGTGTTAAAAACATTATAACATAGGGTATTATCGTAATTTACTTTTTTTGTCACCATATGAATTTTTGGTATGAAATACGCATATGGTGTTCCCGTATGTCCCTTTAAAAAAACAAACAAAAGATTATCAAACATTAGGTTTAACCTATACCTAGATTACAAAATAAAAGACATAAAAAAGTTAGCAAAGCAATATTAAAAGTATTTTAGCTCTAATCGATGAAAAAAACTCATCTTCACACCCTAATTCAAGGAAAAGAGAAGTGTGGTAATTATCAGTAAACCCATTGCCTTACATGTCACATTTGGGTTTGTTGGTCGGCATTACTTGCAAAGCAAGTTCAAGGTCCGGTTTAATAAAAAAGTTGATCATGACCAATTAACAAAAAAAATGATTAAAAAAATTAACTTTATTATACTTTTATGCAAGTATAAACTACTTATTCGGTTGTTCACTCTTGTAGCTTTACATGGTACTAAATTCAAGTTCAATCTTGTTTTGAAAATTCTTGATTTTTTTCCATTAACACATACAGTCCAATGTTAAATAGGTTGAGATGTTCAATATGTTGAGTTGATGTTGTTCTTTTATCTTTAAGTTGTAGTTCTTTCTGGTTAAGTGGTGAATTCATTTCAGGAAAAATACACAACAATTAATTATATCTTGGTTAATATTAGTATGTAAGTGACAAATTGAGTTTAAATTTATAATGCCAGAATAAGTAAAGTTTTGTCTTACTTTGATAGTTTTATGCATCTTGATTAAAAGGCATTAAACTTTTTTGATCTATTTTTATTCAAGGGATTTTAAACTTTTTTTTGGTCGCGTCTTTAATAGATAATTATTGGGTATTTGGGTTAAAAGCAAGAAATGGAGGATCCTTGTGATCGCAGGTTGACATACTAAAGTTTTTAAGGTAATCTACTTATTGGAAAAGGACCGGTGGAAGGATTGTTTAATCCCAATGCATTATCCCAATATTTTCAGTGCTTTGATCTACAAAATAATGATATAGCTCTAGGTTTAAAAATCAAATTATCTAACTAACTTGACATGCTTCTAATTTCCATCTTAGCAAAGGTTGTGTTATATTTTACGACGAAATAACAATGTAATCTGATTCATTTGTTTATTATAGTACTTACACTCATTTCCCTTTATTAATTACATCATGCACTTTCTTGCTTCAACTATAGTCTTAGGTTGTGCCAAATTTTATGAACAGAGTCATGTATTTCTTTGTATGTTTTATTAACTTTTTTTCAATTGAAGGAGTTAGTCCACGGTTAGTTTCAGCCTTCGTAAGCTTGTTTGATACTAAAGGGTATAAGAGTAAATCCAGAGACAATCCTCATGTTTATGCCGCTGCTTACAAAGCTATCAGGGAAATGATTAATAGGTTCTTTTTTACATTGTCCCAGTATGCTTCAATGTATTTTTTTGTTGTCACTTTTTGTATTATTTTCATGAAATTTCGCTTGAATCTGAGGAAGTTCTTTTTACATTTGTTGATTTTTGGACAAAAGAGGACAAATGAGTCCATGTTAAAAGTGCTTGTGAAAGATATGACTTAAAAAAAAAAAACCCAAATATTTTTGTCGATTGAATTGCAGAGTGTACCATATGCAATTAGTTTCCAGTATTAAATATTAAAATGTTGTGAAACATCAATTAGTGAGCCCTTTGTTTCAGCGTCTAAAAAGAAGTGTTTGTGAAATCATCCATGACTATTAACCAAAAACTAAAAGTACACTACTATAAGTGGGTAGAATTTCAATGTAGAATGTCCTCATAAGAAAAAAGGAAACCGAGATACATAAGTAGGTTATCATAAGCTTTCTATATCTTATTGACTTCATCAACTTACAATCGTTCCTAAAGATAGCTAGGACAAAACAAACATCAATATTCCTAATGAGTTTGGAAAAATGAAATTTTGAGGAATCGGCTTATTAGTGTCCAAAGCTAGGAGTTTGTTTGAGGAAAACTGAAAAAAAAATGGGTTTTTTCTAATTGTCATACTCTCCTTTCATCCATCGGAGGGGCAATAACCTCAATGAGTAACGAAATTCTAACAACAAAATGACAAATTTTAAAATTTGATTATGAAAGACTTTAAAGTGTTGTTAATTCAATCATTTATTACCTCCATGAAGATATAAATATGAGGACAAAGTTTTATGTTTGCATCTCGCCACCTCTTATGCAACTCTGCCAACATCCTTGCATTTTGTTAAACAAATATTGCTATAAAAACTCTATATATAGCTTTAAAAAGAACATAGAGACATAAAATTACATTACAGATAAAAAATCTCAAACAAACGATAATGTGAACTAACTCCTTAGCATCTTTCTCTATTAGAACTCTATATTTACAAAATAAAACCATCATTTGAAAATTGTAAACATACAGGTGACAACATTTGCAGATGACTACATTTGATTTCCGTAGTGCCTTATTTTTATATTTAAGTCTTTATTATGACTATACATTGAGACTATGTTGGAATTTATTTTTATTTATTTGTTATTTTTGTGATAGGGTTGTATTTTCATCTAAAAACTTGTGTCATATGTGTTTTGAGTGAAAGATAGTTGAGTATGATACGGTTTTGATGGATAGAAATATGTTCTGATAACAATTCCATATCGTCTAGGTCTGGTTTAGCAGAAAATGGAATGAAATCAAGAATATAATGAAGTTAGGAGCTTCGAATGATTACACATGCGTCTACCTTTCAAGGGGGTAGTCTATCCCAAGAACAAGATCTTAGTTCTAACTCACCAAAATTGTTCTTAAGCTCAGTGTAGACAACATGTTTGACAACATCATCAGGCTTCTCCACGACTCCCATGTTCACTACATAATTGATACTTACTTAAGTATTCGCGATCATTTTTAAATTGTTGCTATGAAGAGAAAAATACAAGTGTTTTGCTATTATGGTTATAATGTTTTAAGTATGATGCTATTAAGGATCCTTTTTAAAACTTATTGTTTATTTAGTAGAAATAGTAATGTTCCCTGATAAAAGGCATTATTTCACCTTCATCTTTTAAACAACATTGAACATATCAACACACATATAAAGCTCAACATGCAAAATGTGTATGTTGTAGTGTGTATGTTTCACCTATATGCCCCAAATAATTTTTGAGTAACAACTGGATACATAAGACTACATACTGAGCAATTTTCATTCTTTGACAGCCTCTCGTAGCCCCATTATGTGACCTACATTGTCACAACCTGTGACAATGAATCCAAATGAAGGCGAGGCTATTTTAACAGGGTTTGTAATCTTTTTAAAAAAATTTAAAAATATATGGGATAATGACTTAAAAAGGTAATGAAGTTTCAAAAATGTACAAAAAATACCATTATTTTATTTTTAGTATTCAAAATACAATAGCCGGTAAAAGGATATTTTGTGTACAAAAAAAACAACAATGTGCAAATATGGCATTTGTGCTCTTGAATTTGCACATTATTGATAATTATATATCATACCATTTCACTAAATGAAATTATCAATAATGTGCAAATTCAAGAGCACAAATGCCATATTTGTACACCACACAAATTAATTTAGAGAAAAACAAAATCATCTATGTTTATGCAAGATACATATGTAGAATTCAAGTAAAGGTACTAAATATTGAACTATCATGGATTGATTCCCTGTAGTGAGAGGGGAATGGTATGATCAATATTTTTTTTATTACTTAAGGCATCATATATTAAGATCTGTTACCAAGAAACTTAATAGAAATTTTCATCACTAAACCTAACAAATTGATACCATTTTGAACATGGTTACTTTTTAAAATTTAAAACTGTAATTTAGATTATATATATTATTATGAAAAAGGTTCATGTCATTAAGAATTGGATAAACTAAAATGGGATATCTTGCAATTTCCTTTCCATTTCTTTTGGTGATCGAATGAAAAACAAACACCCCTGTAATGGAAGTTAACAACTTTAATAATCTATAAAATTCTCAGTGGGATCTGATGTGTAACAAATTGTAGGCATAATTATATTACAAGAAGCCAATACACACTAAAATGGAGACAACTATATAGATAGTCTTACATTGAGTATTATTCCTTCTCTCTTTTTCATTCCCCCTTAAAATCTGCCACCAATATTATGCTCATAAATGTCATGAAACCTCGTACAAAACCAGTCAAAATCAACATTAAATTGAAAATAATCACTAATATTATCGATCAACAAAAAACAGGTGATTATTCGCTTGAAATTGATGCATACCCTAATCACAATAGAGATGAAAATGAAGAACCATGTTTCAATAGAGAGCAAGGGTAAGAGAAGTGTAGTAGTGTGTAAAAAGAAATTCTTCAAGTAAAATTCGTATTCTTACCTTCATATGGTCACGATGACAAAGACATGAAATACAAAGAGGAAAACCAACAGAAACACCAATCATCTTCTTCATTACTGGGCCATTTTCCTCCAGACATGGCTTCCCCACATGAAAGTCCTCAGAACCATCATTATTGCACAATTAAAAGGATGAACGGTTGGGTAAATAAGAGTGCAGAATCGTTAATTTAATGATGCCTACAAAATTGAGAAAACAGGGGTCGCTGTAATCTGGAAAGGATTTATGGGTGTCATAAAAGGAAGTCTATAATAAGGATAAGAGAGTGGATTCTTGAAGCCTAATCACTTCACTTTCAAACTACACATAAAAAACCTCTGATTCTTTCCTGGATTCTTCATCTTCTTTAGAGGACGTTTGAAAGAGGAAGAAGATATGCGTGTGAGAAGGAAACGAACGAGGAGAGAGAAGCGATTGTGGGATACAGACAAGATGTGATGAAACGTAAGTGAAATCGATTATTTACGACGTTGATCAATCGATACGAAACAATGGATAATGATGTAGTGTGAATCGAATAGACATCCATGGCATCGTTCAGATTATGTTACGTGTCGACCTAAGAATCCTGTAAAACTGATATTGGCGGTAGGAGAAAAATGGGGCTTTTATATATAGTAATGATATATATATATATATATATATATATATATATATATATATATATATATATATATATATATATATATATATATATATATATATATATATATATATATATATATATATGGACACGAATAATAGGGATAAGAGCCGAAGGACAAAGAAAAATCATAGGAGTTTACAAAATCACCTGACATAATTGTTATGATTTGAGCCTACCATTGTGGCAAAATCCTTGGCAGGAGCGTTTACAATGTTTGATCTTCACTACCAGAGGACAATGCCTTAATATATATTTCATAATTGATATATAGGCAATTTTAAGAGCAAAATGATTGAGAAAGCAATCTAAAAAAAGAAAACGGATCAAAATGATCATTTCAATGCCTAAAATTAAGTGAAATCTGATTTTATGGCATTTGATTACATTTCATTTATGTATGGAGAGGTTACGGACGTTTAAAAGAAAGACAATTAATTGTTTTTTTAGGATGACATCATTAAAATGATCTAATGGCTGAAATTAATCAAGGAAAGACATTTAAGTGAAACCTGGTTTTATGGGATTTGATTAATATTTCCACAAATTAATTTATTAGAAATTTTTTATTTCCAAAATATAGTTTCTATTAAAATTAAGGTTAATTCCCAGATACTAGTTTTCATAAGTACTTATTATCGACACATACTAATTTCTCTTTTTATGTGGATTTCTGTTATTTTTTCATGTTTTTGTTATGGATATCTTTTAAATAAGGTATAATGAGTTAATCACGTTTATTTGTCTATTTGTCAAGTCATACACCTCTTTATATTCAATTATAAACTGACATTTTCTATGTAGAGATTTTATATACGGATACCTTTACTTTGGATATGATTTTTTTCTATATTTATTTGTATTTGCATTGTTAATTTTCTTTAATTTTTTTTTACCGGAGATCTTCTACGAAAACAGTCCATCAACTTTATGATGGACTGCTGTTACCTTCCCCTTATCCCATTTGTATGGGATTAAGGTAATGTTGTTGTATTACATAATGGATAATGACTTGTAAGGGAACATAGATTCTTATACATATTTAGTCTTTTTTTGTATACATATGTTCGATTTCCATTGAACTTCTTAGGACTGTTTACAAAATAACATTATTACCGGTAAGTGTAGGTTTCTGGCCAAAGATGAAATTCCCGGTCATCATCTCCGGTCAAACACATCTCTCCTACACATACAAACCCATGTAATCTATAGATTTTTATTGTAAACCTGTGCTTGTTTCCTAATAAGTAAAAGGTTTAATTTGTTTAAAAATCCACATTGAAAGAAAAACTCTAATGTTTTGAAATTTGGGTCGTTATAATCACTTTTCCTAGGCCTCCCAATTTTCTTTGGTGGCATAGGATTTGGTCTATTTTTTTCATTAATGCAACCTTTCTAGTTGCCCGAACTTAATACATTTACCACGTCTTATTGTCATCGGGGGTTTGAGCCTCGAGGTGGAACCAAATTTACTTTTTTTTCCACTTGCATGACTCATTCTCTTGCTTGTAGGCCTATCATGCATTCTCCTAGCTATATGTGGTAAAGGCTTGTTGTATCCGATTTGAGGCCACATATTACTCCCATTCATATGATTGATGTTGGTGTAGTAGCATTCCATAAACTTATATTTTGAAAAGTAGTCGCTAATATATACCTCTGGAGTTTGATGGATATAATTAATGGTTTCCATGACATTAAAACATGGGATTCCAGACAAATCCCATAATTTGCAAGAACAAACTCTACCTTCCAAATCCACCTTGTAACCGTCACAAAATCTTCCAACTTCAAACACATGTCCTAGGCCATGTACTACTAACCAAAACCTACACCAATTAAAAGATTTAGTATTAGTCATTAAATATCAATTATAATATCAGCTAGCATAATAACCAATTATTGCATGTTACCTAAAGTTCTTGCCAAAAAGATTCATCTTCTTAATCACCGTTAGACAAATATTACCTTTCCAAACACTGCATTGGTCAGTCATATGAGCAAACATGTCCATGATGTATATCCTTATAACCTCAAGCATTGTAATCAAATGTTTTTTCCTATCTTCTACAATTATGGAGTTGAAACACTCTTAAATACCATTCTCTACTGCTTCACAAGCATACCTTACTCCAATGTAAGCTTTGCACCATGTTTTGGGTTTTGCAGGCATTAAACATTTATATATACTAGGATTTAGCCTCTTTAGTGTCTCCATGTTTCTAATGAAGTTACCTTCAACACAACTCATTGTTGCATCCCATAACAACTTCTTGAACTCCAATCCATATAAAGCTTTCCTAAAATTTGCATAAATATGTCTGGTACATTGTCTGTGCTCCACATGTGGCAAAATATCCTTTACGGATTCAAGCAAACCCTATAAAACAAACACATTATGTTTGTATTATAACCCTTTCACACCTTATTTTCCAAAAAACACTTACAAATTTGAAACAAATGTAAAACATCTGAAAATAATTTTTCTAAGTTTGATTGGTATTAACACTAACTTTACATGTAGAACCAGGGTTTGATCTTAGCAACTCTTGCATATAATCCCAATTTCTTGCATAATGTTAAGTTAATTTACCCTCAATCGGTTCTTTTGCCTATAGTTTTTCCCTTCTAAATTTTCATATATATATATATATATATATATATATATATATATATATATATATATATATATATATATATATATCAAACATCTATACTTTTTTTTAATGTCAGTGATCATGTCTTTAAGTTTTAGTTTGGGTTTATTTGTTATCTTAGTAACATAGTGTTTGTAACGCCCGTGTTTCGGGGCTAAGCATTAATGATAATATAATAGTCTATGTCAACCATTGGAACTCATTTTGAAGTAATAAATGAATTATGTGCTTTAAACTTAATTACTATCATTAAGAATAGAAATAAGCGTCAAAAATAAATATTAGATAAACTTGATATCTAAGAATGAAGTTTTAGTGGTTGAAACAAGGATTCCAGAGATGTAAAGAATGCCGAAATCCAAGTTATAATGAAAAAGTTATGACATGTTGAAGTTTCGTGACAGAACCGACACGACGTTGTATACCGTAAAAAGTGAATTTACAATGGAACACTTTTTAGCCTTAGTGATCTAAACAAAAGTCGTAGAATACGTTAAACCAAGAGTGTACATAAAAAGAACGTCCAAATCTGACTTCGTGTGAGGAAGTTATGATTTTTCTAAGTTTCAGCTTAGCAGTATGCATCCCAAAACTCAATATTTAGATCGAGTGATTTATAGCTGAAACAATCTAAACGAGAATCGAAGATCTTGTCGATAGTAGCGCAACAGAACCGCTCAGTGGGATTCCCTAAAAGCTAAGATGTGGAATAGCGCTAGCTAACAAGTAAACGGTAAAAAGACAGACGAAAACGGACATCGAGTGAAGAAGTTATGAATTATTAACAGAATTTTCTGATCCCAGCCTACTAAAAGTATAATATTAAAAATAAAGTCGAAATTAGCCAATAGAGTCTAAATAAAAATTATAGAGCATAATCTCACCTACGCGTGGATATAAATACCGTCGAAAACGGAGCTCGTATGCGAAAGATATGAATTTTTGAAGTTCGGGGAATGAACTTCAACCTGTGTCAGAACTCACGACGTGAACATAGAGTTCACGACGTGAACTCAGTGATTGACACCTTTAGAGCCTGATAGACTGATGTCACGACTATGCACCTGATGACGACCAAGTTCACGACGTGAACAAGCCTGGTTCACGACGTGAATAGCGAAATTCAACTCTATAAATAGAAATCAAAGGCAACCGGTTTTGGTTGCTAATTTCTCAACATCTCTCCTACTTTTCTCATCATTAAGCCTACTTTTAGCCCCCTGAAGTCCCGATATCATCCCGATACTCGAAGCAAGTCCCGAAGCCCTGAAGATCCCGAGAAAATGAGTTTTCGAGCCGAAACTCTGCCCACGAGAAGCCCGGTTTCTGAGAAAACATCCCGGTTTCATCGAAGAATATTATTTTAAGAGACGAAGTGTTGTCCAATCGTCGTCTTATCAAGTGAGTGTATAGTCCCTTTCATCTTACACATAGATATAAAGTATTTTATAAAATACGTGCTATGTGTATGTATGTGTGTGTGTGTGTATATATATATCGTTTGTTAATTAAGATAGATCAGACATACCCGATCCGGGAATATGGATTAGGTAAGGAGGTAAATTTTAGATCCGGGAGTACGGATTATGTATTTTTGAACTACATGTTCATCCAATAATGTATCACGTGCATAGTCCCTTTCATGTACATGATTTTAATACAAATATTGATTAAAGTATTAAATATATATGTGTGTGAAATATTTGTTATCGTCGGAGATATGTGTTAGATATATATTTGATGATATACAACGTGCGAACCAATTATGGTTCAATAAGTGTTAAGATGTGTATATATGATATTATTACTTAAAACTTTGTGTTAAGTATACACTAGTTAGCGTTGCCTAAATGGAGATAGTACTGAAAATTGATTATAAGCATTGTAGGTATGCCTAGTGATGGGTTAAGACTTAAAAAGGGATTTTTAGTTCAATTAAGTTTGGACATTGGGTAGCCTCTTATTAAGAGTACGTGTGTGGTGAAATCGATGATCGGTGGAGTACATCCTACATACAGAAGTACATTTTATGTACGAAGTCCTTTTCAAAGCCCTGTGTCTTAGGTGTTGCTTGTGTTGGGGTATTAGTATGTTCTCGGGTATGAGTCCTATGCATACCAGAGTACTGTAATGTGCCAGAAGTACTATCAGGTACAAAGTCTTTTTGACACTACTGTGTGTCGGTTACGGGAGTACTCTATTAGTATTTCTGCATACTTTTTATTTTGAAAGAGCTTTGGAGTCATCGTTTCTTTTATGAAGTGATCGGACGAACTGTTGGATTAGTGTCTAAGCCCGTAACTATATTTGGTAAGTATTTGACTCGGTTGTGTATGGTCCTTTTGGGTTGCCTTCACCTAAGCAACATAATAGGATGATTTATTAAGAAAGAGGTTATTATGATTTATCAATATGTTATATGAATACTATATTAATAGAGAAATCATATAATTAAATTAATATTAGATAATAATTAATTAAGAAATTAATTATGTGGCTAAAAGACATTAATTTAATATTAGATACTTAAAATGTCAAATGTGTGATAGTTGAGTATTGGGCTGAGGAGTCTCTTGGACTAGGCATGGATGAAATTAGGATGTGTCCATCCCTAATTTTGGCCCCAAGGCCCTATTCCAGAAGCTTCCTTGGATAGCTTAAGGCCTAAGCTGTCCATTAGGATTTTTTACTGAAACCATAGCAACTCCAGTATAAATAGGACCCTTAGGCTCCAGAAATCGGCTACCCTATTCCCAAGAGTGCAAGAGTCAAATTTAAGAGCCTCCAACCTCTCTCCAAGATCATTCTTTTGCTATTGGTGTTTGTAAGCCATTAGAGGAGTGACACTTGTGACTCTAAGCTTCAAAGACAAGAAGATTCAAGCAAGCAATTAGAGGTAATCATCTAGATCTGATTTGTCACATTAATTTCTAATTATACTTACTAGATCTAGGGTTTGAAAGTCTTGGATGAATGCATGTACAATGAGAGATACCTAGATCCAAGCATTAGGGTTTGCATGAGCACATAAGATGTTCTTTTGGCTCAAACCCATCAGTGGTATCAAAGCTTTGATTGGTTTCAGTTGTATTTGATGCTCATATGTTCGTTCATAGCTTGATAAGGAAATCGTTTTCTGAAAAATACCCAACTCACGACGTGAGTCCAGTGACCCAGTCTATCTGACAGACTCGACGAGTGCAGTAGGCTACTCGACGAGTCTGTGGATCAGATGGCTCAAAACTCGGTTATTTGACTAATTTTGTGTTTGGATAATTACCAAAATTGTTTTTGAATAATAAAATCTGATATATATATATATATATATATATATATATATATATATATATATATATATATATATATATATATATATAATGACTATTCTTACCAAATTAAAAGATAACTACCATTTATTTGAATAATAAATTCATTATATGATAATATTTGATTATTTAATTTATCTGGTGAATTATCTTGTAAATAATTTTGATTATGCAAATTTAGATAATCATTAAATTAATTGTTTAATTTAAAATTATTTTCTATTTAATCCTTTGTGTTTTGAAAAGTTCAAAACTTGTCCTCAAGTTTTGAAATTTAAATTTTGTGATTAAAAAGTTTAATTTGAACTATTTATATTTCAAACCCTAGAATTTTACAATTTTAAAATGCAACCTTATATTTTATAATATTATAAGATTAATATATATATATATATATATATATATATATATATATATATATATATATATATATATATATAACTTAAAATGCTAGTCTTACCGTTAGTATGCCTCATTCAGAAAACCAATCTCTAAGGGGGTATAAGGTTATGACCTATAAAATGACCATTTAACGGGTGTTCACTCTCACCCACCGCTTCCTTGATTGGTGGAGGGTCGTTAGCCGAACGGGTAGGATATGGCAACCCTTTCTCATTAATAAGTATAATGAATTATAAAAGAACTAAATGTTTTACAAAATTCTCAATCTTAGTTACTTTAGGAAAAAGTGAATTGATGCAATTCAATGAAATTACACTTTGTACCCTTGCTAAGACGTTAGTGGAGCGTGTGTGGTTAACTGGCACATCGAATAGGTGACTGTGACAACGAGGGCACCATGTACATTTGCATAGTTATTCACACCCGCTTTGTGATCCTCGGCATCCCAGTCACAAACTTGAGGGGTCTTTACCTCTTAGATATTCCGAAAGAGTTAGGGTTCAACCCCAATTTTGTGGTTTTCATATCACTACCGAAGGGGATACATTCATTATTGATAGTACACTAGTGAATTTGGATGAACCTAACAACTATAAGGAAGTCATGGCAGGCCCAGAGTCTGCGAAGTGGAGAGAGGCGATGGATAGCGAGATTCAGTCCATGTATGACAACCAAGTTTGGAATTTGGTTGACCATGTACCAGGTCGTAAGACGATCGGGTGCAAGTGGATCTTCAAGAAAAAGACAAACATGGATGGGAATGTGCACACATATACGACGCGATTGGTCGCGAAGGGTTTCACTCAAACTCCCGGAGTCGATTATGATGAAACCTTTTCACCGGTTTCTAAGATAAAGTCTATTAGGGTGATATTAGCCATTGCTGCATTTCATGACTATGAAATATGGTAGATGGATGTCAAAACCGCTTTCCTTAACGGAAAGTTGGCTGAGGATGTTTACATGGCTCAACTAGAGGGTTTTGTCAATACGAAGCATCCCAATAGAGTGTGCAAGCTTGAGAAGTCCATTTATTGACTTAAGCAAGCGTCTCGCAGATGGAATCTTTGTTTCGACGAGAAAGTCGAAGAGTTTGGTTTTCTACGACACGAGGATGAATCATGTGTATATGTCAAAGCCAGTGGGAGTATAGTTAGCTTCCTCGTATTGTATGTCGATGACATACAGGGCCAACCCAAGCCCAGGGCGAGCTGGGCCATGGCCTAGAGCATCAAACTTTCATGGGCATAAGATTTTATAGGCCTCTTATGGATATATGTTATTTAGGGCAATAAAATTATTGATCCATGTCAATGAAAGCAAGTCTAGTCCAAATGAAAAGTAGGCAGCCAACCACGCGTTTGTTCTATACCTAAACATTAGGCGGCAAATTGAAGTATATTGGGAAGGCATGACTCTTCAGTCCCCTCAGTAAAAGCGCATGTCAGATAATTGTTGTTGAAGAAGACGAGGCGTTTCGATCAATGCACTCTAGGGAAAACAATTCAAACAATTATGGACATACCCGTTGATCTCTATAAAACTCACGGTGCTCTTTCTTCCCTCACTTTCAGCCTAAAAAAAATTCATCCTCATACTTTCCTTCTTAATCTGCCCATGTGATAACTTTCTCTTATTATCCCCAACTACACATCAATTTTCGCCAATAATCACGCTTCAAGAGGTGAGATGTTGTACCAATCTTAGACAATTCATAAGTTGCAACAATAGATGACTATTTCAGATACGGAAAATCTCAGCACTCAAGGATGTCTCTTCAGTCTCGTATCTCTCTGTCTCTCTCATGATCTCACCGGAATTTGGAAATATCATTATCTCAACTTCTCTCGGTTAAATGTTCATTAGATTAATTTTTGTTAGTTTTGTTTAAATATACACATGGTGTTTCCTGATTTCTCTCATAATATAACAAAAAAAATTGTTAAATTTGTTACTATGGTTAGATTGTTAAATAGTTTATTCTATAGTTGATGGCAGCTTGTTTGAGGTGGAATTTTTAGTGCTTTTTTTTGTCATAATTGGTATTGCTCTGAATTTTGGTGTTATTTCTATATGTCTTTATAATCACATAGGTTGACTATACTAACTGAAGGTGTTAATGTCAAGACTTGAAATCGGATGCATTCAAATTTAGTTTAAAATCACTAAACTTAGTTTGTTCGATTTTTTAGTCAGTTGTATTTTCATAAACTTCTTTGCGGGAGGTAGTTTAGCAAAGTAATTTTCCTAAAAGTTATGCTTCTCTAAGTTTTGGTATTATTCTGAAATTTCTTAATTGACTTGTATATAGCCTTTTTGTTGGTGTTTAGTTGTTATGAGTGCTAACGTGCTCCCTATTTGTATAATTCTAGGACCTTTGCATGTAATGCATTTTTATTTCATCATGTACACCAAATTTAATTGTTAAAACACATTTAATTGTTCAATTTTAGATTTTTTTTCCAACATTGTAGTACCTTAAATTTTTGCATTTTAAACCTAATTTGTTATGTCCCAATGTATTTAGAGTATAATCTAGGAGTATCATCTTATATATATATATATATATATATATATATATATATATATATATATATATATATATATATATATATATATATATATATACACGAAAATAGTTTTTTTAGTTTTATAATTCTATTTTTTTATACAATAAGGGCATCATTATGTTTCTTTGCCCAGGGCATAGAAAACCTATGGACCGACCCTGATGACATACTACTCATAAGAAACGACATCCGACACTGCAGGAGGTTAAGTCCTGGCTCGGGAAGTGCTTCGCTATGAAGGACCTCGGAGAGGCTTCCTATATTTTTGGAATAAGGATAGTGAGAGACGGAAGTAAGAGACTAATAGGACTTAGTCGAAATACTTACTTGGACAATGTACTAAAACGTTTAAGTATGGAGAATTAAAAGAAGGGGGAGTTGTCGATCCAAAGTCATGCCAGGTTGAGTAAGACTCAAAGTCCGTGTACCAAAGTCGAGATAGTAGAAATGAGCCGAGTACCATACACTCCCGCAGTTGGCTCGATCATGTATGCTATGACTTGTACTCGCCCTGATGTGGCATTTGCTTTAATCATGGTCAACAGATATCAAGGGAACCTTGTCAAAGCACATTGGACCATAGTCAAGAACATTCTTAAGTACCTTCGGAGGACCAAGGAATCTGGTCCTCGGTGGGAATGATGACTTAAAGGTGCGAGGGTGTGACAATCGTCAATCTTGAGTCAAGTCAAGTCATCAAGTCAAGCCGGTCAACTCTATTAAACCTTGTGTATTAGGGTAAGTGTTATGTTCGTATTGTATAACTTGTTATGATAATGAGAAAACATCACAGGAGAAAAGTTTGTGTAAAAAAAAAAAAAAAAAAAAAATTCCTAAGCCTTCGCATTTTAACCAAATAAATCAAATGCGATTCACAAAAATTTTCATTCCAAAAATGCGAAACTCCAGGGACAATAATTGAAATCTTCTGTTTTCTTCCCCAATTCGCATTCTACTGTGAAATACTTCGCATTTTCATTTTTACACCTTTCGCATCCCTTCGCATTAATCACCTTCGCATTTTAACCAAATAAATCAAATGCGATTCACAAAATTTTCATTCCAAAAAAAAAATGCGAACACAGTTTAGTTCATGAACTCTAAACTTGCGAAATCAAAAATTCATATGTTGAACCCATATGCGAATATTAACCCAATTGACTTCAAATTGATTCATAGATGCGAACACTCGATCGTTTTACTTTCGCAAAATGAGCATCAACAACTCCACAATCGAGTTTTTAAATTCTTGCAAACAACAGTTTCATAGTCCTTGACTTCGCGTTTTTTCTTCACGAATCATCCCTCAATCATCAATCCAATTGCGAATCAAAACTCATATGTTCTTGCTTTATCGATTCATCGACTACACTCATACAAATGCGAACAATACTCAATTTCAAAATCGATTGAAACTTATAGCAAAGCTAAATCCAACTTCGCATTCAAAGCAGTGTCATTGATCCGCAGTCACGAGCAACCACCCCACACCCACTCTATGACCAGCCATACCTCCCCACCTTACCTATGTCACTTCAATGTTCCCTTACACTCAAATTTCACTCACTCCCACGTTTTTGAGCTGGAACAATCAACCACACTCCTCATTTTCTCTCAATTCTCTCATCCCACTAAGTAACAAACATCACTTTTTCTCTCAAACTCTTCTACACAAATTTTCGAGATCCAAGGCTGGATTCAAGTGTTCTTCCACACTTAATTCTCGAAAACCTTCAAGGCATCTCCAAGTGTTCTTGAATTAAACACTTCCATTCTTCAACAATCATCTACTGAAATCACTCAAGGTGAGTTCATACCCCTACATTTTCATGATTTCTCAAGTTTTCAGGGGGGGAATACAAGTTAAAACACTAAGAATATAACTAGATTTTTCTAACAGCCTTCATCAGAAAAGTTCAACTCCATTCACGGACTGTTTTGGGCATCTTAAACATTTTTGTTTTCAAAACTGTACAAGGTGCAAATAGTTCGAGTTTGTAGCTTTAAAATGGCTACTTGCACATCTCCATACGATTTTTCTACAATTTATGGTGATTTTTACAAAACTGCCTATCATTTCAAACAACAATCCGGACCAGTCTGTGATTTTGGACTTTTTCACCCAAGTTAGAGGTCATTATAAATTGAGATAAAATTTATGAGCAAACTAGACACATTTTGTGAACTCTCAAAATTTACGGATCTAGTTTTCGACTTCGTATGATTTTTCTATGATTTTTCCAAATACAGGGCAGAATGGCTAAAGTTAGCCAACAGCATGTAAATATCATAACACTTTGTATTATGTTGAGCAAAGTGTATAATCATAAGTTCTAATATTTGAATGTGTTTCCATGTTAGTTTATCATTATGAACTGGAATTAAGACATTCATATTAAATATTAAATATTATTCATTCATTTTGGAACACGTATTATTAGACTATAAGAGGTATAGTTTGATAAATTCACAATACTAATATATTTTCATAAAAGAATTCATACATATTACAAACATTTTAGATAAACTATAACAGGTATAGTTTATGATATATCACTCTACGCACTCGTACAAGAAGGGTACATTCATACAAGAAAGATTTCTATTCGCACACATTTCACGAAAGTTAATCTATGTTTTGATAAATTCACAACACTAGTTACATTTCCATAAAAAGGGTTCATACATAGTACATACATTTTAGATAAACTATAATAGGTATAGTTTATGATACATCACTCTACGCACTCGTACAAGAAAGGTACATTCATACAAGAAATATTTATATTCACACACAATTATCGTAAACTTGTTATCCTATATTGTGAGTTTCTCTATTTTTTTTCGATCTCTATCTCTCTATCTCCCCGTACGTCCGAGTGCGGGATATAATTCCTGGTAGTTATAATCAGAATCTCCTTGAGGGAGAACGTGATACTTGTATATAGATCTATATTGGGATTGACACCCCACACCTTGCTGCTAGCTACAGTTGGACCTGCAGGTCTACGGGTGACAAATGTCATTTCATTTTCGCGACGCCTGAGAAACGTTGTGGCAGGTTCACATAGTCATAGTATGATTATAGCGACTCACTTAGGGAGACAACAATTCATAAAGTTTACGGGGTTGCATAAAAACCAAAGTAGGTTTTAGGTTGATAGAATAAATTTACTTTCCATTTCATTTTAAACTCACAACATTTCTACTAAGAAACGATGACTTCTCATACATTCTAGTCTTTGGTTGTAAGGCTACATTCTTCGGATTTCAAGGAAAATATCGGATTTTTCTGAAACAACGCGACATTTACATGTGAAAGACTTCTAATAAGATTATTAATAAAAGCTTATGAACTCACCAACCCTTGTGTTGACACTTTTCAAACAACTTGTATTCACAGGAAAACATTAATCGGGTTACCAAGTGCTTTTGAGGATGGGACGTTGAGGCGTCAAACTTTTCATATTTTGACAACATATTGTAATTGATTTTTGAAACATGTAATTCATACAAGTGATGTAACTTTTCAATTATATATATGTTGGTTGTGTTTGCTTGAATTACTATTGAAATTGTGGTTATGATGCTATACATGAAGTCCTCCACCCCCGAACGTTTCCGCCATCCTTGGTTTGGGGGTGTGACAGATTGGTATCAGAGCACGGTTTATAGCGAATTCAGTATATCAACCACATAAGATATACAAACTATAAACACATTTGGGACTAAAAGTCTCTGATTCTTAAAGTGAATTAAAGAGTTGTACTTTTGAAAACAAATAATTTCTTGTTTTAAAGTATACTTGCATGCATTCTATAATAGCATGGTGTCATAACTTAGGAGAACATAAATTGAAAGAGGAGGAGTCGAACATTATTAATACGCCTTAGCATGTGTAATCAGTTCTGGGAAGGATATAGCCTGATCAACTATATCCGTCCAAGAAGTGACTTACGCACATTAAGGAATAGTCGTAATGAGCGACAAATCTGAAAACCTAATAACACTCCATAAAGAACACGCTAAGAACCAAATATAAACATTTAAAAATACTATAGGAGTATTTGTACGTTTCTATAGCGCCAAATTATTATTTTCCTATACATACTTCTTAACCCCGTTTCTCGTGCAGACGACATGGCAGGATTTCACATACCCGGGG